>NC_089782.1:28581735-28661735 GCF_040412425.1 Macrobrachium rosenbergii
GTATGTCATAATTTGGTAAAGGACCCAAAGTTCTGGTTATTCTGATTTTTATTGGCATCATGTCTTTTGACAGGTATATCAATTTTGAGTTTACACTCACCCTTTAGCTAATGATTATGGAGGTTGCAAAAATAAAAAGAAACCGTAATTGGTAACTGAAGAGGAGAAACTAAGGTAAATATGTTTACCTGTCAATAGGTGCATCTGACCAATTAAACATTCGTTTTCATTGAAAATCCAAAATAATTAACCATTTAAGTAGCCCCCTTACATCAAATTATAGTGATTACTAGTGAAAACCAAGTTTAGGGTGAGGTAAAACAAAAACTAGGCTTAATAAAGTAACAGGTTAAATCCTGAGTTCATAATCTAACCTAACCTTAGGTGCTGCATCCTACCTGCCCATCAGGACCCCCAATCCGGATCTGACCAAGGTTGCTGTAATTTACAGTGAAATACAGCAATGTGTTAGGATGCAACCTTCCAAAAATAAATGGAACCCAGGACCCTGATTGGGGTTGAGGGTCCTTGCATCTCGTGGACCCCCAGCTAACCAGACTTATGTAGCTGTAAATCGCAGAAGCACTATACTTTGGTATCCGTGAAGGGATGGGACAGCCCTGCCCCTAGCCCCAACCTAGTTTAGCAATAGGCCTAAAGCTAAAGTCACTAGCATAATTTCCCAGTGTGGCCTCTCCCCCCCCCCCCCTTCCTCTCCCTATTGTACTTAGATGTAAGGAGGTAGATCATGAGCTAAGCAAACATTTTGGATGGGAGTGAGTGTCAGATTTGTACTATTTTCAGAAGCAAACATTTTGGATGGGAAATTATGTCAAAAGTGTACATTTTTCAGAACCATTACACTGTCATTTACTTTACAGTGATCTTCCCTAAGTACACAGCCTTCTTGGCACTCCAGACACTTGACAATGTTGATACACACCATAATACTTAAATAATGGAGCGAAGCAACACTTATCTTAAAAATATTCTTGTCAGATTTTTAAATTATCACGTATGAAGGCACAGTTAGAGCATGTGAATATTACAAATATTAGCTAAACTGTATAAGGTGGCCAGCTTTATTCTGCAGACTAGGAAAGGGAGACTGAAAAATTAAGATTAAATTACTGTAACTGTCAACATTTCAAACAGAAGCTGGACTTTGGGCGCTGGATTTGAAACACAATGAATTTTTTGCAGAAAAATATTAGGTTGTCATTACGGTAATCATATTATGGTGCCAAATTCATTGTGAGTTTTGACTGACTGACCTGCTGTCATTTGGTGTTTAGCTTATCAGTATTCTGTACTGATTTTTAATGCAAATGCAACAGGTAACAAGATAGCACAGAACTAAAAATAAAGAAAAAGTTTAATCTTGAAAGAAGCAATAGACGCATTGAGAGGATGGAGGACTCAAGGACACCGTCTTGGACTAGACATATGTTGTTACTGTCTTGTATTATTCTTATTTTTTTGTTCCTACTGGAGTATAAACCTCATATTTATTTAGGGATATCCTTTAGTGACAGCTTATTAGGTCACTGAATGATTGATTGATTTATGAAAATTTTGCACAAAACCAAGAGCTGGGGCACTATCACCTCTCAGTGCTTGAGACATTTAAAAGAGGGAGTGGGAGTGGTAGCACAGCAAGATTTGAAGAAAGGAAGTGGAATGGAGGTAAAAAGAAAGGCTAAAAAGTGAATGCAGCTAGGGGCTGAAGGGACACTGCAAAAAACCATTAGTAATGCCTACGGTGCACCACATAGGGTGCATTGACATAACTGCTGTACCTCCCTAAGAGATCAGTTAAATATTGTTGGGTAGGCGACGGGTAAGGGAACCGCTGACCCCTTACTATTAATCATAATTTTTGACTTGTGAGATCAAGATATGTCTTCCTTGGGCTGTCACATGGTGTTTGTGATTGGTACAAATCTTCCTATGGAGAAGGATACTCCTAAATACAGTACCTAGAAGGGTTTGAATACCTTGGAAAAATAAATGTGTAGAATTTGATATGTATGCGCATAACTTTTGCACACCATAATAAAATGCTGGTAACATCCAAGTTTCAGCTTGAAAATTCTACTTCGGAGCTGCCAGTACAGAAGTTTTTGTTACCACTTACTATACTGTATAGGAAATTTCCCAGATTGTATGAGATGGGCTTCAACTGGAATTTTGCTCCTTTTATCAACATGTGGCACTAGTGATTTAGTTTATCTTTTCAAATGAATTATGTATTTCAGACTTCACTGGGAGTCCATCTGCCTGAAACTTGGTGTTGTTAACTCTAGTTTTTGGTAATTTCAGAAAATGTTTTTCAGATTTTATTATGTAACTCTCCTTTTTGTTTTGTTATTACTGTGGTAATCTTTATGTTTATTGATGTTCACATGTTGTTTCAGTGTTTCATTCCTTTTATAGGTTCTTTGTTCAGTTACCATTTTTTTCTTAATTTTTTCAAATTTCATTAATAGCTAATAGTAGTAGCCCCATGTTCTGCTATAATTTCACGTATGTCCAGTGTTAATTTCCTATTAACATTCTTGTAAAGTTGTCTTTACCATATTGTCGAATATCACTCTCTATTTTGAACTAAAAATATTTATATCATTCATGGAACCAAAAAAAAAACATTTAACAAAATGTGTTGCTGTTGCACTTTCCAAGATTGCCACCCCTAGCAATTCAGAACCCATATGTCAAGGAAAAAAAATTGCCTTAACTGTCAAACATTTGTTAATTCTCATATCTTTATTACTATATTTTTTATCATCAATGAGACCATAAAATAGTCTAGTCTACGATTGTTCCCTAAAAACAAAAACTAGTCTGCAAAATGCTCATAATATTTTTCAGATTTGTGATTAAATACAATATCATTTTAAGACAAGATTGTTCTGACCAGCCATTTTTGTGTTGAGAAAGTTAGTTCAGTCTAGTTCAATAGCTGGTCCTAACAAATTGCTTTTTTTTTTTTTTTATAATGAAGGTTGTTCTGTCTTGATACTAGTTTTGTATTGGATTTCACATTAATAGTCACTATCAAAACCAGAATTAAAGTGAATGTGGACATGAGATTTTAAATGCTTCTTATTCTGAAAGGTAGTGGCTCCAAAGTTCTAAATAAGTAATTGGACTTTTCAGTTTCATGTGTTTTACTTGGTTATATATGGTTTCAGAATTCAGCGCAAAATTACTCTCAGTATCATTAAGAGAATAAGTTGTCATCTTATATACTTACAGCAGTTCATTAACAGTCTGTGAATTAAAATAAATCAAAAGCCAGTGTAACAGGAAATTTGTGCATGGGATCAAGTAGGGCATTCAATTTTAATGATGAAAAAGTGAAGAGAATGATTGACAGATCGGTAGTGCAAAACATTTAAAAATGTTATGGATGTGTTAAAAAGGAAAAGTATAAAATTGAATGTTATGAACATTTTAAAAAGAAAAGAAAAAAAAAAAAAAACTGTGTTGAAAGCAGTATATAGTTTCTTAAAAGGGAACAGACTGAAAATTACGAGGGCATAATTATCACGTCTTCCCTAACGTTATCAGTCATAGATTTTCCTTGGAATGGAATGGAAGGTACTTTCCTTGATAAGAATTCTATGGGGGAATGGCACCAGAATATTCTCCACTGCCTTCTCTTGTAAGGGGAACATTGATTGCCAATTCCTTGGAAAACTTGACATGTAATCACACAAGAGTAATTAGTCCAGAATAATTTTGTTATACTAATTAAAGATGACCAAAGGTGTTATTTTTTTTCATTCTGATTGACATGGAGGAGAAAAACACCTTCCCTGCAATTTTCTTTACCAGTATACAACTATGCTGGTCACCTCATTGCAGCAGGTATTGTTAACTTGTTCTCAGTTCTCAAATATATAATGTCCCTGATACCAGGAGCATTTAGCCCACTGAGTTCGACTTTGAAAGAATTTCTCTTGTGAGATAGATGGTTCACCATCTAACTTGTATGTCGTATAGTTCAAGCATAACCCAAGTTACGACTGAATTCTTCGATGTAAAAAATAAATAGCCAACCACAACCAGTTTCTAAACTGAAGCTGGCACGAAGATTCAGAACTCAGTAATAGTATAAATTCATATTCACCATGCAAAACTGAAATATGTATTAGACACACTTGTCTAAATAGAACACATTACACTTTGTAGCAAAACTGTTAACAAGCAAATCTTACTCAGAACTTAGATGGTTTTTGAACTCATCCAGAATGCAAACTGTATAACAAAAAAAAAAAAAACCTCATTTATTATTGCATGAATTACAGCTTTCCCAACAAAAATTAGGATAAAAAAACGCATTTCCATGTTATCAATCTTTCTATCAATAAAAAAATCACCTTTGTTTCTATTAACACAAAACCAACAATGCTGCACGATGCAAATAGTGTTGGATCAAGACTTTAACTACAGTTATTTATCACAAAACTTTTTAACTGGATTCCCATTGTCTTGTATTTGTGAAAATATTCTAATTTATTTGAAAAATGTATTTTTAAGCAAGCTTTGAAGCAGTGCTGATATTTTTACCTCAAAAACATTTATGAAATTTCCCTCATTTTTTTTACGTAATAAAAATTGAGTTTACAAACCTTTGTAGTGCAAGGGAGATATACAAGTTTGAAAAATAAAGATCAGAAATATGGTATTGATGCTGACCATGACTATTTCAAGAAGTAAACTTAATTACAGTTTCCTCATTTCATTTTCTACTTGGTACACAGGGGTAAATTATGTCTAAAATGGTGTACAGTATAATATTGTAATAGCACTGCATAAGGGCACGATGAGCCTTTATGAAATTGACCTCAAATGAAAGTGCAAACTTTAGGTTCGTAGTGGAAAAAGAATTCTCGACATCGGTGCTAAGTATATACGTAGGTTGTTTGATTATCACATCAGAAATACAAAGGGAAAAGATGAAATATCACACACCTTCTTGGTAACCCTCTCCTAAAGTATGAATGATGATATGCTAGTGGCCACAGACCTACGGGCATCAAAATAGCTTGGGTTGCAAGGCAGTGAGCTGGCGAAACAAATTGTTACTCTGTATTACCCCTGTGTATTGGTGAGCTGCACTTGTATCAACAATCAGGTTTAGGATATGGAGTATCAGAATTTAATGTTTACTAAGAAAATGTCAAAATTACAGAAAACACTCATTCCTCGAGCTATGTAATTCACTGTAGAGAAGAAAAGGCAGCTCCAAACTTCACTTACACAAAGCATATTTAGAAAAGATATCAATTATGCTTATCTTTCAACATCCAGAGAAGGATCACTGTAGCATTCGTTAAAACCCTCCCTGGCCTTCCCTTCACAAGCCAAAACTGGTATTCCATTGTAAAACAATAAGCACCGCTTTAACCACGATTTTCTACATTGGCATAACTTGTCACGGAATCCAATTGACAGAAATTTTAGAAAAGGTAGTCATATATATGTAATTACCTCTCTCGGGTATCACAAAGGAATTGAAAAGTTAATTTAAAATTCAAATCGTGCCTTCAACTTGGCATATTAACATTTACCCAACTTCATGAAGGCCAAGTATCCAATACTCGTTCTTTCAAGCCAATATAAATTTACTCACAAACAGTAAGGTGAAACTGTCATGATTACGTCATCAACCATGACATCTTTTGCAAACAGTAATGTCGTACAACATAATGACACCCATTCTAGTGGAAGCATTTCCTTGTGGTACAAAAAAAATAAATAAATAAAAAAATGACTCCTTGATAAGTTGCACTTGTAATGCTGTCAAGCAAGAGTATGCAGCTGATATCAGCCTGAAAAATAATCATATTATCCATGAGAATCATGGAAATTTAAGGTGAGTATTTCACCTGGGTGTTCGACAGTTTGTAAACTAACAGTACTGTAATGCTAACATACTATGGGAAAAAAAAATGAAAAAATGAAGTGTCTGTGGAAAAAGAGACTAGTTGATTGATCTGTGCATTAACAAATTATTATTAAAATATTTTCTTCAAACAATAAATAATATTAATGGAAGGTATAAAGACAAGCTAGAGAAAAAAAAAAATCAATTATTGATGGCATGTAATAAGGTCTACAGCAATTCTGACAAACACCTCAGAGACTTGAAACACCATAGCTACATCACACTGTACAAAATAAAAACCAAAGGAAAAAAAAAAAGCAAAAATCACATTTCAGCTTACAAAAAGGAAAAACAAAGATGAAAATTTCCCAAATGACTGACAGTACTCATACTGATGTCAATATTTTACTTCATTGCTTCTGCTTATCATAACTTTCATAAACCTGCAAGGATAAAATCAAAACCCAACTTCTCTTCTTTTAAATTTCATAAATACTGCTCTTAATTAAATCACAGCATGTATAACAACAACAGCAATAGCTGGCTCTGATCTATATCATGTGAGTGATAAATTTACAAATTATTGTTGTACCCGGTACTTCAAACTTGATATAAATTTCTAACAGGATACAGCAGTTTGAGGTACTTACAAATAACTAAGGAATGCCTTGCGTGCTTTGAGGACTTAAATTCAATTTAAGGGAATGATTAGAAAATGAAGGATAAAATTTTTTTCTTATAATAAACTTTTCCCTTACAATAAAAACCAATTCTTCCAATCTGAATGGATGGGCTATGAATTAAAAACAACCAGGATCCTATTTCTTGTATACAGTGATGTTGATATAGCAACATCACCTTGTAAACATATTCAGTATTACACTGCTAGCAACAGTTCTGCCTGCTAAATTTCCCCCTCCATACTAAGATCAGGCAGGCATGGTGTTGCATGTCACTAAGGCCAGATGTCAAAACTGCTGCATTATCTTGATTTTTGCTTTGGTTATGACTGTAAGATGCACTGTGATTTCTGTTAGCAAACAAAGTTTCATTGACTGGGAATTTTCCTGTACAATATATTCATAACACCAAGAAATAATAACGGTACATAGTTCACAGATCTCCTGAGGTCCATCCAGTACGGCCGCATAAATATAAAGCTCTCCGCACTATGTTCTTGCGTTAGGTCATGTTTACGTTGAAGGCAAGAGCGTCACACAAACCCCTGCATAGTTGTCGCAAGCAATAGGTACTCTCATACACACATCATATGCCACCAAGAGGCATGACTGACTGATGTGCAGCTTGACACTTTATTTAGGGGCAAACTGACGATGAGCAATTCTATGTGTTCGAGTCATCTCTCTGATGGCACACACTTATGCACACCAGCCAACAAAGATAAATAACTACACCCAGGTCTAGTATCAACACAGCCTGGTCATTGTTCTCAATCACTAGTTCCTAGGAGCCGCTGCAGAACTGTTTGTTGCTGCCATAGTGACATCACCACCACCCTGACCACCCCCTCCCCCTCCTTCACGTGGCGGACTCTTAACATGTATCTGGTTCTTGATGAGTGCAGATCTCAGAATGAGGCCTTTGACTCGCATGACATGTTCCCGGCCCATCTCCAGTGATCGTTCAAAAGTCATGCTTCTTTCCTCCACTGCTTTGGCGTATAGAATCTGAAAGAAATCATTTATCAGGAAATGATATACTTGTAGTCAATAATCAATGAAAATATAAAATTCTATCTATAATTAAAATAATTTCTACAATGATCTGTTAAAAATTATATGCATCAGCCACAAAAACCAACAACAAATATTTAGGTAAAATATTTTTGAGTACTTGCTTTTCCCATTAAATTTATTTATCTAGCCATTTCGATATGCCTACAACGATTCAAAATATTGGACTCGCTGAGAATTGCCAAAGTTAGAGCAAGAAGTTTGAAATTTTTTTGTAAGCCTGGACAAATGTATAGGTCAATTCCATTATTCTTTTATGGCATCTGTTGGTGCAAGAAGCAGCAATGAACTCCTCAACCTTAGAGTCAAAAATGGCAATAAACTGACCCTGATGACAAGATATAACCAATGACTTAGGCCTGTTGAACACATTTACACCAAAGGTGAATCAAGGTCTGGTCTGAACAGATGAATGAGGGCAAGTCAGGCAGATCCCTACCAGGGGTAGACAGGAGACCCTCAGTGCAAGACAGATCCACACAGGAAAAAAGCTAAAAAAAAGTACACAGTAAGTGTGGATACCTGTGAAGGCCTCCTGAGATGGTGCAGAATCTTGACAGAGGAAAGAGACACACTCAACTCAAGATACTTGCAGCTGTGGCAAGCCAAGTCAAATTAGACAACTTATCAATCGGGTGCCTAGACTGTCATTTGTAGGAATGCCACTGCCCAAACCTAAGCCACTGATTAACTGACTGATCCTTGACACCCTTGCAAGTAAAGTAAGGGTGTTCATTTGGCTCCTAAATTGAAAAGAGAGGTCCTCCAAAGATGAAATGATGGTATTACAGGGCTCACTGTCTCTCCCTTCCCACACAAGTGCATTGAGGCAAAGTTGCATAATGAAAATGATGAATGTCAAAATGAAGGCACTGTAGAATATTAAATCATGGCAACAAAAATCACAAGCAGGTCAGAATGGAGGAAATGAAAGGTAATCACTATTATGGCTGGGGCAAACATGTAGGAAATATTACTGTGCAAACACACCTGCAAACAAGGAACCACGATAAGAACAGGGCATGAATAGGACGTTATTGGATGCCAATTACATAGAGCAGGCAAAACCCCATGTCTGACCATTATATATGGTAAGCAAAACCCATGTAAGCTATATAGCCATGGAAAAAGAAAAAAAAAAAAACCTTAAGGAATAGGATGCCCCCAGTAACAATTCAGTTACAATGTCATTGACCAAAAGGTAGAACAAAGTAAAAATTCCCAAAATATCACAATCACAAACTACAAATATGGAAAGAAAATACACTCAAAATAGAATTATATCAACATCACATTACAAAACATGGTAGCAAAATTGAACAGTACTGGAAAGAACAGCAGCATGTCTGTTTTTTGCTGAAGGCACCCAGGAGTTGGCTAAGCATGTGAATCAAAATCCTTTGCTTTGTGGGCCTGGGTGTACTTCATAGCTAATGGCTATTATAATTAATTGGTCTGTAGCAAATCTTAAAGTTCAACTGTGTAAACAATCAGTTCAGTCATATTGATAAGTATGATTAAATATTTCCAATAACTGTAGACTAAGGAGTTAGGCTGTAACATTTATTACACGACTGGTTTCTCACTCATTAACCTAAAGAAAAACCAAGTACATATATGGTCAACTAAAAAATGTGTCACTCTGGAGCAGACATGTTTTGCTGAGGTCAAGTGAATGAGTAAAATATAAACTTATCTGTGAAAATAAAATATTAAATGAAACATACAAATATAAAAATCAGGCAACTTTTCAGACATCTAACATGAAAAAAAAAAAAACAGAGAACTTTTAAGCAAATTAATAAGTACACCTCCATTTTAAACCTTTTCATTTAATTCACAAAAAACCAAAGGACACAGAAACTTTACCTTATTATGGGAATCTATACGTGCTTGAATTTGACCATCCAGTATTAAAGCCATCAACTCATCTTCTAGAGCACTTATAGTGGTATTGAATGCTGCAGCCATCTTTTCTAAGTCTGCACTCATGTAAGGACTGTAGAAAACAATAAAATAAAAATAGATATTCAAAACTAAATAGAAGATATCTAGTATCAGAAGCCATGCATCTAAGCTCACTCTTACAGACAGTTAGATTTTACACTAAAAATCAAATTACAGGCAGTCCCTGGTTTACAACGGGGGTTCCGTTTTTCCGCCGTGTAGTAAACCGAAAATTGTCGTAAACGCAAAAATCGTCGAAAATCCTAAGAAAACCTTACTTTTAATGCTTTGGGTGTATTGAAAACGATGTAAACTGCATTTTTATTGAGCTTTTCATCAAAAAACCTCCAAATTTTGATTATTCTGCCGTTTTGGAGCCATATTTCTTCCGTCGGATCGGCGTACAACGCATTGTGACCCCGGAACATGCGTCGTAAACCGAGAAATAATTTCTGATGAATATATTTGAAAAGCGTCGTAACCTCGGAACGTCGTAAGCCGGACCCGTCGTAAACCGGGGACTGCCTGTATGCTTTACTGTTTATAGCACAAACTTTTGACTGTTCATATTCACTGATGTACATAATAGCAAGGAAGACACTGCTATTTCAACCTAAGTATGCTACTGTAAGTTTTATAAACCAATATAATACGAGAAAAACTAACCTAAAATACTGTATAAGAGCTCGATTTCTAATACGAGAGTATAGTGTGTTGAGATGCGGCGCCAAATACAGGTCCAACATTAAAACATCCTGAAAAAATGAGAAAGAAATTCAGTAGTGTATCGTGTCTGTCAAACAGAATGGAATATAGAAATCAGGCCAAAGGCCAAGTGCTGGGACCTATGAGGTCATTCATCGCTGAAAGGGAAACCGAGGGTAGAAAGGTTTGAAAGGTGTAACAGGAGGAAAACCTCGCAGTTGCACTATGAAACAATTGTCAGGAGAAGGTGGCTGGGAAGATGAAAGAAAGAGAATGTGAATGAAGGTAAATGCAGCAAAAGGAATGTGAGGGGTTGCAGCTAGGGGCCGAAGGAACACTGCAAAGAACCTTCAGTAATGCCTAGAGTGAGGTGAACTGACGGCACTAAACCCCTACAGGGTGTTTCTGTCAAATGAATCTTGGATGAATATTGTATCACTGATATTGATCCATGCAATCCTTGCAAATACCACCCAACAATCTTTGTATATGCCAGTTTTTAACGTGTTTAACCTTGCACAAAGCAGGCCCATTGTAATCTGGTAAATACCAACTGAATGCCTACATACACCTTCAAATCAATATGTTTTACAATTCACTCACTGGCTTATGAACTTCACAGTAATTCTCAGTAATGTATCATTTGTGCCTGTACTTAACCTCTTCTTTACTGAAGCTTAACAAAACGTAAACATTGAGTTCGCTACCAAACCGATTTTCTCGGTAATGAAATAAATAAAAAGTAAATGAGTCATACTTTACTTGGCTAGTATAATCATTCCTCTTCATGTATGAACTTTTTACTGATGTATCTCCAGAGAAAGAAGACAAAAGAGAAGCACAAAAAAACAAAATTACAAATGATTTTATACTTGCGTAGAAGATTTTTTACATTTTCATGCTTATATATCTTAAAAAAAAAAAAATGAACATGGGTTCTTGGTTACATCTTTTTTTTCACTTATCATTGTAATAAACAAGTGTCAGAGCCTACGACATATTCCATGATTGCTGCCCAGAAGCGCAGAGCAAAATGACGTACCCTAACTTCCCTTCCACTCGAATCGCCACACTTGATACCACGAGTGAGTGTTGCCATGTAACTCTTTTTCATCTATTTCAGAGAGACATTACACTTGTTTCCAAATACTAAAGTTTTTATCATCTATATATATGTATGTGTGCATGTATGTATCCAGAGTATATATCCAAATGTCTGAATCTAGATAGCCAAAAATAATGTTTGTTTTGCTTCGTCATATGCCTGGCAGTGCGTAACATCTTCCTGAGCACCTCCGATACTGTTTGTTTTGCTCCAAACCCTTCAAACCGAATCTTAAGAGGCCTAGAGCTGAAAAGAGGAAGGTTGGTAGTATGTGTGTACCACCTTCATGTACTATGCAATAGCCTTGAATGGTGGTACTGTGTACCCACTAAATAAACTGTCAGTAAAGAAGGGGTTAATGACATGAACTTTACACAAAGCAGGCCCATAAATAATCTTGGTAAATACCAGCTGAATAACTAACAATACACTTTCAAATACATATGTTTTAAAATTCGGTCATCATCCAATGAACCACAAGGTAATTACAGTAACCTCAAGGTAATTTTCAGTAATGCATTACTTCTTTTCAAACACAACTGAGAGAAAAAAATCTTAGCTAATATTTTCAGACAAGGAATGTATCCTTACTCATTTCAACTACTGCTTAGTTACACCTGTCAACCCTTTTTCAAATAAATGTGCTTATAGGCATCAGAATGAGAAGAAAAAATTCTAGCCATTCCTAACTAATAACTAACAATCCAAATTTTTTACTCATTTCATCACTGAATTACTGTAAACTTGAACAAATTCTCATACCAAAAAATATGTCAATACTTGAAATATTTGGAAGTTTCTGTTCTAATACTCAAATTCAGTATTTTTACCTGTTAAACTTTGAACTTCCAATAACTTTAACATAATCATACTGTTTGGAATAAAAAGACAATATACATACCTTTAATTCATCTAAAAGTTTGAGGCAGGAGGCATACTTGGATTCATAAAACTTAAAAATGATGTCACGTAACTGTGGTTCCACTTCCAAAAATAGTTTAAACGAACTGAAAAATTAAGAGAAATCGTATAAAGAACAGTGTCAGGAAGCAGTAACGTATACTATACTCAAAAATGTACTTACTTGCAGACTACAAAAATGATTATCTATCTTGCTTAAAAAGAACATTTAACCTCTTCAAGAGATTGTTGATGGGAAACTGAGCCCCTTAATAAGTATAACCCCTCGTTATTTAGTAAACTTATACCTAATCAATAATTAATTACGTAATTTCCTCTTGCATATTCAACTCACATGTCAGAGATGGCATTCATGGAGTCCAGAGTTTATTTCAAAAAAGGTACCGCATTTTGAGTTACTAGAAGTGAACTATAACTGCAATAAAACAAAATGTAGCCTAACATCCTAACCACTGAAAAAAAACCTTTAGGACCTACAGTTATGGGTAACAGTTTCAAGTACAGTGGTCATTTCTTGAAAGATAAGGATGGCTTGAAGGATTTAACCTTAAATACATGGTAAAAACTGGAGAGAAACTAGGTTAATTAATTTGGATGGCTAGGTGGGAAGAGATCAAAGGCTAAAAAAATGGAAGTACTGTAATGCACAGAAAGCAAAGCAAAAACAACTGGAAGCTGTGCAGACATAATACTTGATCTTTAGTAGTCATTTATTGCCTTGCACACCACAGTACTGACACTGACCTCCTGAAGGGGGCTTAGGTTAAACTAATTCTTTATACAGTAACAATCTTTTGTGTCTTCCCACACATCTGAGTCATCCTTGCAGGAGGTACTAACTACAGTATAGTGCTTGCATGGCACACTGTAATGATGCTAAAAATTTTTGTGAAAATGTTTTCTGCATTTTACTTTTTAATCATTTCCCCCCAGCTCTTCTAATTTATGTGTGCAACTTCTTCAGCTCTACCTTGCTGCAATTTTCAGTTTTTATATTTTCAAAACAAATCCTTCATGACCCCTATACAAGTTGCAAGATATGAATTGACCTTGTTGAACAAATGTACCCCAAATAATCATAATGTTTGCACCTATAAGAGTTATTTACTCTCAACCAGTTGCCTGATTAAACTATTACAGTACTTATAACTGAAACATAAATTTGAAAATACTAATTACACTTCACTGAATTTCGTCTCCCCTAAACGTTATCCAGAATAGTACAACATAATCTAGACCCTAGGATCTTGAACTTGCCAACCCTCTTAGAAATTGCAAAGATTTGAGCCTGGCATAAAATGCAACCACTGCTCGATTTAACTGCCTTGCTGCTTTAACAAGACGAACCTTCAAGCTTCCTTCCGGCGCTAATTACTGCCCCAGTGACAAAGGCAATTAGCCACCTCCTCAAAGCCATATAACGAAACAATATCCACTTCATTTACTGTATGCAACACTCACCTACTAGAAATAACCAACTTCTGTAATTCTTGACGAGAAAACGTGGCTAACGCACATAAGCCACCATACATAGCTATATTGGAAGTAGACAAAAGGTCTGGAAAATCAGCTGAATCAAGCTGGGCGAGAAGAAAACTCTTAGCTGCAGCCTGAAAAAGGGAGTAATATTTAGCATGAATCATATCCTTCTGAAAATTACTGTACACTTGTAATTCAACTGCCTTATACTGAAATGAAAGTCAACTTAGAGCATATATACAGCAAATTATGATGCTAATTACCTTATATTTTCTAGTGGCTAACTGTGCTAAACCTGCAGCACACGTTAATTTTGTTTGGATAACTGCCGACTGATCTTTGTTGCCACTTTGCTGAAATAAAAAGCATAAAAATTTAAAATATAGCCATCTGCTATTCAGTATTTAGCAGACCACTATGAGCAGTCATTTATTTAAAGGGTTTTCACATTCATACAAATACAGATTCCATATAAACAGGTTATAATCTGGTAATATAAGACAGGTAATTTGAAAAATACTTAGTATTAATGATTAAAATCATGCACATAATTCTGGCCAGGGTTTTAAAATCTATACAGGTGTCATAATGTATGTATTAAAGATTAAAAGAAATATTGAGACTTCTTTCATAATGCATATAAACATTCATACGTACCCTTGTTTCTGTTACTTCAGGAGTCGCTTGAGCTTTGCTGACATAACTCAGTACATGTGACCAATTGTTTAAATAGATGGAAACCTGATGAAGAAAGACAATAAACAATTACTTAGAAATTTAGCTGATTCAGTTAAAAAGTGAATCAGTACTGGTTTGTCCTCAGAAAAAATATGAACACAAAGATATTCAAATTCATGACTTTACTTTCCTCTTCTAAGTGCTCCATACCTTAATCACATTAAGACACATGTTAATAATGTGTTTAAAGGATGTACAATAGTCGCGGGCACGGGAATAGCATTTCAGGGCATTGGAAAGGTCACCGCAGTCTAAGTAGTGATCACCTAAATCGTCATGTCCCCGTCGAATGGATTCTTTGATGCTGTTGACCTGAGGAAAAGAACAAAGCATATTAATATAATAATTGTATGATTATTTCATGATAATGACGTTCAACTAAAAATGCTTTAAAATGGTTGAACAATAACCTCTGATATAAGTGTGAGAATGAAAATGACACTGGCACTGTCATCTACAACAAGAATTGCTGGCGATGCAATCACATTACAACCAGTGATGTTAGTTAGTGGAGTACCAATCTTCACTTTTGATAGGTAAACTGCTCGTAATGAACAACTAATAACAATTAACCTGTTAAAATATGTTATAGAGTAAATGTACACATTTTTGCTAGTATAAATACTATACATAATAAAGTATTAAAAACAGTAAGATCACCACTAACATGTCATTTTGATTAGGAAACCCTTATATTCTGACATTCATAATAATATCAATGATATGATGAATAATTTGTTCAGGATTGTAGTACATGTAAGCAGTTGGTATGTTCTATCCACAATGTGAGATCTGATGGCAATAAAGGGATTGGTGTGTATAAGATTAGCTAAAAAAAGGCCATTCAGTTTTAAGTACAGATGCTCCTCTACTTACGAAAGAGTTATGTTCTGAATGGCAGCTCATATCTTGATTTGTTCATAAGTCCAACTTGATATACTCAGAGTCAATATGTACAGTAGTATTTATGTTTTTCATACTAAAACACAATACTAACACTGTAATGTATTTTACAGAGTATTTTATCAATATGAACGATGTATAAAACCTACACACATTAAGCAATTTATGATAATAATAGAGTACAGTTTTAATTTACGATCACGACTGTTCATATCTCTGAAAGTTCGTAAGCAGAGCAGCACCTGTAATTGCTTTTGAAAGCATATTTGACAGCAAAGTTCTTTCCAGCCAATGTGCTTTACCTTCACAGCACTGCATAATTACAAATTTATAGTGTAAGAAGGGTACTGTAATAGATACCATTTTAAAATTCTCTAACATTATTTGTTGAGGAGCTTTCTGCCATATACTTTTTTCATCTCTTCCCCTTGCTCTCTTCTAACCTAGATGTCCAACTTCTCAAAGTTCAAGTTGCCTTGCTCAAAAATTTACGCCATTTAAAAAAATATCTGTCACAGCGGGGCCTTGAGCCTACAAATACGATTTTGTCGTCTTGTTCAACAAAATAGCTGCACCTTAAGAGATTGCATGCAAAAGCTCCAGTGTACATCCTGTAACCTATACAGTATTTTAAATAAGGTCCAAGGCAATGCCATCTGATTTATTATTATTACTATAAAAGATAATAAACCAATCGAATATGAAAATACCATGAAAGAAGAGTTCTCGAAGTCATGACTTTGCAATGAAACGTACACTTGTGATAAATCTTGGTACAGACAGATTGAGACACACACAAACATGAAGGACATTTTAAAAAGCACCTCCCCTGCATCCTTACTACTGCATTAATTATTTGGGTCCCTTTTTTATATTGTAGTATAATGCCGTGAGTTGGACTGAAAAACAATGTTATACCTTTACTGTCATATAAAAACAAATGTTATTCTGTAATTTACTGTCATATAAAAACAATGTTATTCTGTAATTATGCCTGTCCCCCTACAAATCTTAACAGGGAAACCTGATGCTTATCCAGTTATTTGAATACTATAATCTATTACAATCTATTTGTGTTTTTAGATGATTAATACTCATTTGCTACTTCCAATTGAGTAAAATAAATTGTTGCACTAACTGACTACAAGCATTACCAACCAATGACCTACACCTTAAAATGATCTTACCTTCGAATTCTTCAGGTCAGTATCCAACTTTTCTAACTTTAATGCCGCTTTCTTCGCACGCGATTCCACCCACTGCATATCTACAGCGGGCAAATTGGCAGCAACTCCTCCGGCCATTTGACCTCCAGCTATATCAGGTAAACTGGCGCTCGCTGCATTGGCTCCACTGTGGATTATCAAATAACAAAATTGAATAGTTTCCAAAATTTTTTTATATTAGTACTTTGTACCAACAAAATTGTTTCCCTTATTTTTTAAGAAGTAACATTTTAACTTAAAGGAATAGAGTGACACTATAAGGAATAGAGTGACACTACAGTACAAGAGCATTGTTTGTCAAAAGATAAAAGTTACACAAGATATGCTGTATATCTCCATGTATAAGACGACCTTTCGATAAGACAAGCTCAAAAATTATGGCAAATTTTCACGAATTTATCTCATATCTGTAGTATAAGATGAATGCTAAATTTAGAAACCATCAGTGTATAGGCTAGCTTTTGCAACAACAGGTATCTAATGAAATATTGGTTATGTAAAGATGATGTTATTACAAATGCTATTTTACTTACTGTACCCTCAGAAATTCAAAATAAACGAAATAACAAAGTCAATTCTATATCATGTTTTTCCTACACGTCACCTAAAAGGTAAACATTGTTTTGTTTACGTCTCATCGCCAATCACAAACAGCCCCTACCAATATGGTAATGTACGATAATTATTTGTATGACTGAATTATTCTAAACAATTATTTACAGCCAAAATGAAAATGAATTTTTAATGAAAATGAATATTATGTTATCCTAAATGTTATTACTACCGTAATTACACTACCATTAAAATTTCTGAAAGGATACCAAAAGATAAAGGTTGCTGTGAGCGCAACCGTAACTCGATGTTTACATTTTGTCAGCTGGCCTCGCATAGATAAAAGTTGATTTCACTGATATGGAATTACTCCTTGAATAGGCTATTTATTATGAAGATATGCCAATAATATATAAGGTAAAAATGGTTTTATTACGTTTACGTTTCATCGCCAATCACAAACAACAATGCGATAATGTACGATAATTATCGTTCGTATGACTGAATTGTTCTAAACAGTTATTTAACACCAAAATGATAATGAATTCTTAATGAAAAATTGTTATCCTAAATGTTCTTACTACCATAATTACACTACCATTAAAATTTCTGAGTTTACCAAAAGACAATGGTTGTTGCGAGCACAACCATAACTCAACGTTTACAGTTTGTCAGCTGGCCTCACATACATAAAAGCTGATTTCATTCATAAGGTACTATTCCTCGAATAGGATATTTATTATGAAGCTATGCCAATAATATAAGGTAAAAATGGTTTTATTACCTTTATTATCAGTTTATTTCATAATATGAGTCTTTTCATGTATGTTGGTGGTTATTGCACCGAGGCCGAGGCTAGCCTATTGATAAACATCACTTAGAATTCAAGGTTTGATTTTTAGAATGGTAGTATAAGAGGACCCCCAATTTTTAGGGGTGAATTTTAGGATCTAAAGGTCGTCTTATACATGGAAATATATGGTTCTTGCACTTGTGAATTAAAAATACAAAATTAACTGAAAAAGGGGCAAACTATTACAACATGTATTTTAAACTGACACTGTACAAGCTTTGATAGAAACAATAACTTTCATATAGGCATGCTGAAGTATTTTCCCTCCCAGGGAAACTAATGTGTGCACTCAAAAATTACAAGTCCAAACGTTTTTTTTTTCTTTTTATATAAAATAAGACTGCACCATTGGTTTCTGCTATCAAATGTTTTCATAACTTCTGTAAATAAATGCAAACACATCTCCCCAAAATGGTCTGTCTAGTAGTTTCACTAAATTTTACCAGTTCACACTAAACTTGAGCAACCTGCTGAATTTACTTTTCATTAGGTATGACACAACATCTGAAGTTGTGTTATGATTGATGAATGAAGTAAACTTGATCCTTTAGAATAACTTGAGCACTCAAAACTCAAGCTTCTTAAAAGTGCATCCCTTTCTTCTACTGCACATGGAATCTTTCTATATTAAAATCCAAACCATTGGACCTTGGGTACTGGGTTGGATAACGCCCCCACAAGAAAAAGGTAGCATCTAATGTCTGATTAGGTCTTCCTGTGTTGCCACCGTTTGTGTCATTTTTTAATCATACTTGATATCCTCAGTTTGCCATCGCTTTTATAATACCCCATAGCAGGTGTTGGTGACCTCTCCAACTCACAGGTTTAATAAGCTCTCACACCTTTTGCCTACTACACATACCAGCATAAATCTTTTTGCATTTACACCCAATCCATTGAACCTTGGGCTAATATTCACAGGATATCGTCAGATCTGAACATAACAAAGGGGAAGGAAATTGAAAATGGCAATTCAGAAAGGTTTTGAATAAAAAAAAAAAAAACTGCAATTCACATGCACATTGAAGATGCTGAATGATAGTGTTGGAAGCTGAAAAAAAAAAAACACAGATCTCAAAGACTGTAACAGTTTATATACACGTTGTGGAAGGAAGCAGCTCAGTCAGTCAGAGAAGTAGATATGAAAGGAAAACGAAAGACAAGAATGAAGGGTCAGAAATTCTGCCGTTAACTCAAAACCTTGACAAGACAGGAATTGCTGCGGAGCATGCACAAGAAACATGCGGGCTGACAAAACTCACTACAAGTCTAACGTTGTAACAGGTGAATCATACATATGCTAATGATAATGACTGATAAACACCTGATGTATATGACTTCTGAACCCAAAGTTGAGAATTGCTGGTCAATGGATCAGGTTAATGTTGCCAAGTTGTTACAAAGTACTAGCTAAATAAGCAACAGCCTATGTAAAACAATGACAAATCATAAATGCATACAAGCTGCACTTGGGGTGAGGTTATGTCTAACAGCTAAATAGAACTGTCATAATGTAATAAAAAATTAAGCTACTTAATAAATTCAGCAAAACTTAATGGTTGTTTTTGTCCCTCTTTCAAACTAAAAATTATCACTCATAGGACTTAAACATTTCTTGCCTGTCATACATAATGGCAACTAATTCCTTTTAGAATCTATAGAGCATACGACAAGATTATGTGTCGGTTCTAGCTTTTGAATCCTTTAAATTCAGCAACAAATAAAAATCTGTACATCTTTTTCTTTGCAGGATGGAATACTGTGGGGTGCTGGTAGGTGCCAAAGTCTATCCAGTCACTCTACGTAGAACAGCCTACTTCAGCCACAAGTTTAATAAGATGGCTAAAGATTGGAGTCGCTGTAGCTTCTGCCGTTATATTTGGAATCCTCTTCTGCTTGCATCACACCTTGACAACTGTGCCTCCTCTTTCAAGGTAAGGTGGAACCTCACCACTGCAAGGGAGGCTTACTAGTTTTAATTTAGGCTCATGAATTCCCTTTAGCCAGTGTCACAACCCGAAGCAACTCAACAAAATGCAGCTACAAAATGAACTGATATACAAATATGAGCAAACCAAGGGAGTCAATACTTCAAGTACGAGGGCATAAGAAGGAAATGTAATGGTTAAAGAATGTAAAATGAATTTCTCTAATCTAAAGATGTTGTGTAGATAATGAGATCGTGGAATACCTAATAGTACCATGGGAACTAACGTGTTCATAGTGGTCTACGTAAAATATATAGTCCAATGACCTCTTTCAATGCTGGTACAGTAAATGCTGGATCACAGAGACCACTAAAATCAGGCGGAGGTAAAAGCAATGAGTCTGCACTTTGCACGAACATGTCAACAATTGAAGGGGGAGGATGCAGTTGTAGAAATTTCAGTGAAGTGGTTCTCCTACAGAAAATTACGTAACAATTCAACACAAAATGAATTACCTCACAGCCTCCTGTATCTTCCGGTGAAGTTGAGTATAGAGGTTTACATTGTAGGTTGTTTGGACATAAAGAATGGCCATACGTAAGGCTTCCACTCGTAATTGAGGACATCGATCAGCTATAAAAATGAGGCGTTGGAGTTTGGCTAGACCTGTGTAGCTATTGGCATACGTCTCTAAATCCTGTAATATATAAAAAAAGAATGATTGTGTTAAACAGAATAAAAACTTTCTATAAGTATTTAGTTATTACTTTGAGAAGAAAATGGACCATGAAATATCCAAGAACTATTGCAGCTATGAAAAACAAATGGTAGGGCACCACAGCCTAATGCTTACCAAAGATGTGCTTTCTACAATGACTGGCTCTTCCTCCGTGTTGTCATTCTCCTCGACAGCCATATCAATAACCATTGGCTCTACATTATTCTGGAAAAAAAGCAGAATGTTGGTTAAGATCTGGATTAAAGTACGCACTGTATTTTCTCTTTGCTAATTGGAACTTCAAGTGAAAAAATGCCAGTTTACATATTACGTCACAAAATAGTCCCTAAAAACCTTTATATATAACATATGGGTTTATTATAAGTTACTTATTCATATTAAAAAGTTGACCAATTATATTTCCAAGATATCACTGAGTGGTAACCTGATTTGACAAACCTTAAACAAAACACTCCTAACCAGATTTAATATAGGCTTCAATCATATTATGATTTTAAGCACAGCCACCACAGACTTCCACGTTAAAAGTATCTTTCTCTCCGAGTCACTTTTGTTAATTTATGAATCTGGCCAGTTTATTAAAACAGCTTTCATTGATTGAAAAGCAGTCATTTCACTCAAACGGCTAACACTGACGGGGGGGGGGGGTAACAGGACACGTTTTATCATCTTTCAAACCATCAGTACAATAGCAAGTACTGTAATGCATTGCAATGTATAAATGAATGTTGCTTCTGAACATTAACATTACCAGGTTTGCCATTTCCAACTTGTATATTACAGATAACAGACTTGCTATTCTAATCTCATTTTGAAGGCTTATTTGTGGACAAAACTTGACAGTCACTAAATATAACAAAAAAAGATATTTTGAGAAATACAGTAATTTGATATAATTTGAGAAACACAGCAACTTAGTAAGCTCTGTTAAGGGATAACAACCATTTTACATTAGACAGAAAGTTTGGAAACAAATAATTATTGTTTAACAATCTGAATGCCAAATATTTCATCAATATCTATGTTTTGTGGTGAGTACAAAATTCTCACCTCCTTTACCACAAACTCGACCATGTGATGCGTATTTGGCCGATACAATATACATATTGTTTGTTGCAGTGAATTGGCTAACATCTTAAAATAATTCTACCATAAATATTGATGAATGGCACCAATTCTTCAGAAGTTGCATATGAATACAGCAACTGTCAGTTATCTTTGAACAGTGGTCGAACTAATATCGTCAAAATTCAGCATAAGATTGGTCACCCCTATTTCATGAGCTTGTATTTCAAAGCATAGCTACATTGACTTCAGACTGCTGCCACTCAGTAATTTATAATTTTGAATAAAAAAACACCAACACAATATTCCTAGACAGATATCATTAGTTATTGCTTCTTTGTAAGAATTCACCAAGTGTCGTACAGTACATCATTTTCAACAAAATATGGTGATAGATGACCTTAAGACGAAAATTACTTTAGAAATCTAAGGAGAAATATGAAGAACATGTCATTACACAGATATTGTCATATTGTGGTATTTTGTGATCCAGACTTCCCGTTATGAGTGTCTTCAAGTCGTTGTTTTCCCCAAGTTATGATAGTCGAGTGGTCCTTGCCGGCGGTCAACAACTGAATGATTAACCAAAGCGAACTAAGGATTTCTTGTGTAGGCTATGCCTACTTCGCAACGAAATACCTTCATATGTTAGGATCTATCGTACATTTCTATCATTCGAGAAATCTTCTTGTATAGAGTATTTTTATTTTACATCTTTCCAGAACCTTCTTGTTTAAAGTATTATTAAGCTATGGGCCTGTCATCTAGTATTCCTTGCACAAAGCATTTACTAAGCTATGTGCCAGTAGTAATATATTAATTGGTTGTTGATTATTAGTATGAATTCTATTGACTTTGTCTACCAGAAAATAAGCTATGTTCCACTTTAGGGACAAAGTGAAAGGCTAAATAACATTAGCTTAAGAATAGCTTTCTGACAGTCTAACCGAATTAAACAGCCTGGCCACATAATAGCTTCAGTCTTCTGTCGTAATACACCAAGGCTGGGTCCATTACCTTTGTTTACACTAACCTAACCTGTACAGTGCTCAGTATTATCAACCAACTTAACCTACCAATAGCAACACCAAAATAAGCAACATCACCTCTAGCAAACTAATTAGGCTAGCCTAACTGGTAGACTGCAATCAACTAGCCTATCCCCAGACTGTGTTAGCCTAACCTGATCAAGGACAACGAAAGCTCCACAGCCTGAGATATGATCAAACCTTGGCCTGGCCAAGATTAGCATTACCGGTAAACCTCGTCTAACCCAAGCCCAACCTAGCCTGCCATACTCTTTGTTCACCATGCAGTCTAACCCTTTCGTCGAGTTGACGTGGGCTAACCCAGGGGTAGAATAAGTTGCATTACGGATGGTACTGATTATTCATCAAAGTGGAAAGGCATATTGATATGTATTCGGTGTAATTGACGTCATTTTCGCCCACGACGAATAAGAACGACCCAGGCTTGGACTGTCAACATACTAACCCCCTAAGAAAGTTTATCTGTCGACTCGCGTATTATCGCCCACGGGAGACTGACAAATTCCCCAGGGGGCCCAAATCAATCACGGCCATTTCACCCAGCCCGAGACACGCGAAACACCGAGGCGAGAATTCGGGAAGACTCGACAAATTCGCCGGATTATTCGACTTTTTGAGTTCTTCTCGAACATCATGACATGCACCAACACAACATTCCACACGACGGCGCCATTTATTCGCCCCGTTTGAAGGCCGAAGAGGCCGTTTAACTCCCTCAACTCAGCGGAAACCTCGTTACCTGCATCAGTCCTCCTTGCATTTGCAACGGCATTTCGCTTTAAAAAGTTATTTAGTGCATCAGATCTCAACAACAACAACAACACATCTCTCTCTCTTCTTCAACCCAATGGAACCCGAAACCTCATACGCCGACCCCAACGACGATTTTCGGGAATCTTCATTTAAAACTTTTAATTCGGGTTCTTCGCATATTTGTGCTGAATCATTTATATGACAATATATAGCTTCTTCTCATTTTAATTTAATTTATTATTATTACGAATTTTTAAAACGTCTACGACTTAGCTCATTTTCAGATGAGCAAACTCGATCTGCTTATTACTGTTCTGACGAAACTGCGCAATTGTATTTTTAGAAAATTCTCGTTAAAAATATCTTGTATTTAATTAGATTGAATTTACACAATTTCGTAACGAAATTTATGTTTCTTTATTATTGCGTAAAGACATAAGCGACATATTAATGAAATCCTGAATATCGTTGGTGGGACGGCATCTGGGTTCAGGAGCTAAGGTGATGTTCCAATAATATATTGCCCCTAAAAGTCGTATTATAAAAATAAAGAAGTTTCCTTTAATATAATTCCACACAGAAATTTGACGTTAATTTCAATTTATTCGTTATGTAATAGTTAAAATATTTAAAATTAACGTTTCTAAACAATTAGTTGTTTTTGAAGAATTTGTGGCCAGGTCATCTGAATTTGTATGCTATTATCAACCTTCCGCGCAGGAATGCTAAGGAAAAAACTTAATTACTCACGATGACAACATTCAAAAGTAATTGTAAACAATTGGTTGGCCTGGCGGAATGTAATATTATTCAGTGCACTGCAAGTGTGAGATGCGTTTATATAGAATTAGGCTACATAAACAAAACAATTAATGACTTTTTAGACTTGTAATAATAGGATGGGAATATTATCAAAGATTGCAGACATATTCAAATGAATGTCTATGTGATCGAAGGTACAATTTCACTGCAACATTGTCAGACGTCTTTCTTTTCAAAATATTTCACGTTGTCAGTGGTCACCGCGTACCGGTCAATTTTCAGTGCGCTGTGAGTGTATGGGACTATGTCCAAATTTTCGTGCTCGTTAAACTCTTCCGTCAAAAGCTTGAATAACTATTATCTATATGTTTTACGGACAAGTTCAGAGCCGCTGTTTTTAATTTTTAAAGTAATTACTGTTATGATTATTATGAATATGCATAATTATTATTGAAATTTAATATTTTCACTCTTCATCATTGACCCGTAGGTCACGGTGTCAAACTTTTTACTACTAACTACAATTTCCTTAGATTTTCATAGCCGTCATTACTGCATGGTCTGGGGATGATTTCTATAGGATAATACAGATCTTGCCTCTTCGAGACATACTTAAGTGTGAAACACCGAAGAAGAATGGAATTCCATAATAAAGAAACGCAGTGATGATGGACTTTGCTAAAGGTATTAAAATTTGTTGATTATAGAAACCTAAAATTTTTTGGCCAAACTTATAATTCATTTGGGTAGGGGAAAGCAGGTGGCTACGAAGCTTGTTGAGTCTCTCTCTACGCTCCTAGGATGTGCTCGCTTTTTTTTCAGGGGGGGGGGGGGCGTGAAATTGCTTTCCTCCCATCAGCTCCAAACCGCAAGAAGTTTTGCCTTTTGAAACTTTTTTTTTTCTTTTAGAGAAAGGGAAATGTTATCCTAGAGTATTTGTATTTTTTGGAAGTGCTATGATACTAACAAATCATGCTAAAACATCAGGAACTCTCGGTCTGCTGACACTAGACGCAAAAATGCCATTATGAATCAGTAACTTAACTATCTCGTTGACGTCAGGCATGAAGGTATCACTGTAGACATAAAGCTGTCACAAGTCATTACAATGACTTGGGGATCACTGTACCAAGGAACTTAAAATTTTGTACACTTTTTGCACCTCACGTTTAGTGTAATAAAATTTACAAGGTCAGGATCTTGTGGGGTCATAAGTGAATTACTGTAGAGCTATTTTTGCGAACAAGTGTCATAGCTTATGCAAGATTCCAGTCAGAAAGAGAAAACGATGGCATGAACTTCACAGACAGAAGCTGAACTAATATTTTTTTTGTTTTGTTTTACCTCGAGGACTAATAAAATATCTATTTCATGCACGGAAAGATGAAAATAACGATGTCATATCTCACACATGTGTTCACGAGAAGATTTGAAAGTAACTGTAGCTTGTGGTTCTTACAACAAAATAGGGATCTTTCCTAGAAAGTGACTCGCACGGGTTTTAATCCAGTATGCATCCACCTTTGCGGTGTGTTTAGTATAAGCCCGTTGGGGGTTACCGTAAACACATAACAAAATACTGTAAGTATCATAAAGATAATGACCCCCAAGAAATACTAGTCCTATATAACAACCACCGAAAACCCTTGGGGGTCACTATCTAGGAAAGATCCCAAAATAGATTCTCTTTTTTTTGCGCGCGAATGGAAATATAATGTTTATTCAGAGGTAAAAGAATGATATTTCTCTTCTTTGCCCCAGGCCAGATGGGATATATATAGTTATTTCCTATTTGATTTGGAATATAACGGAAATATTTTGAGTGAAATGTTCCATAATGTTTTTTATATATTTACTGTGGAATTTTTTAAAGTTCTTATTACGTCACGGATAAATCTGACAATTTCAGGTCAGGTGATCAGTAAAATAATTACAGATATATGTATGTACGTATATATGTATTATTATTATATTTTCCCAAGAATTCCAGCCACCAAATGCTTAATTGAAAGCGGGGAAAATACAACATATCATTTTGGGCACTGCCTGACAAGGAAGGTTGAAAGGAATATAGGCCTCTCACATAATCTGTTAATAGCACTCTGTGACTTGTTTGATATAAGCTGTGTCATGTCAAGGTCGCGAATATCATTATGGATCGTTGATATCTTTATGGATGGAGTGGATATCTTCATGGATGGAGTGGATATCATTATGTATAGAGTGGACACCTTTCTGGATGGAGTGGATATCTTTATGGATGGAGTGGATATCTTTATGGGTGTAATGGATATCTTTATGGATGGAGTGGATGTCATTATGGATCGCTGATATCATTTTGGATGGAGTGGATATCTTTATGGAATGAGTGGATATCATTATGGGTGGAGTGGATATCTTGATGGATGGAGGGATGTGAAGACTTAGAGGAAAGATTGAGAGCTATGTGCAAGCTTGTGGGACAACTAATAATTATTGATGCTTTCAGCACTTGTTGTGCATGCTGAGGAGAAGCTTCAGAACTTGGTGAAAGGGTCTGGAAGCATTTGTAAGGGAAGGAAGTAAATTAGAGATTAAAGTGAATGTGAGTGAAAGTAAGTTATCTAATCCTTTGGGCCAGCCCTAGGAGAGCTGTTAATCAGCTCAGTGGTCTGGTTAAACTAAGATATACTTAATTTTAGAAGGCAAAATGGAAGCCGGGTAGATGAAAATGTGGAAGTTAATATTACAGAGAGTGGAAGAATGGAGATGGCTGACTTGTGTGAGTGGGAGTCATTATCTTGGACAATTGTAGGTTGGGATTGATTTGATTGATTTATGGATACTGAAACCGGCGTCGCAAAATGAGAAGTGCATCACACAATAGGTGGAATGATGAATGTATCAGGATGTAAACAAAAGAATGGAATAGAATAAGGAATTGTTCATACATTTTGAGATGGTCTGGCCATGTCAAGAGAATGCAAGGTGTTAGATTTTTAAAGAAATGAATAATCAGAAATTGTTGGGATGGATGAGAAGAGGGAGGCTAAAGATGTATTGAATAGAGGGAGTTGGAAAAGACCGATTGATTGATTTTAAGTTATCTGGCATTGTGACGATCATGGTCGTTGACACTGATGGAAGGGCCCTAATATCTAGGAAGCAAGAAGGTTCATGCACAATGGAAGTGAATGGCTGGGGTTTGGCGTGTGTGTGTGTGTGTGTGTATATATATATATATATATATATATATATATATATATATATATATATATATATATATATAGTTACATGCTCTTCGCTGTTCTCATTTACATGCCGAAGTTCCTTTTTGTGAGAGTTCGACGCAAACATTCTTGAGTGACATGATCACATTTGCTGATATATGAAGTAGTGAGGCCCTTACCTTATCTGTTACTAATGTGGTATGTTAGATTATTCAGTGCTCCACAGCCATCTAATGTTCTTGATTTTACCCGTGCACACTAACCTTTTAACGATCTCAACAAGATATCTTTTTATCTGACTACACTCATTTCTGAAATGTTTTCATTTGCTTCTCTCCCAAATACCTCTTCAGTCTATCACCATCTACGGCTCTTTGAGTGTTGCTGATGAGGCGATACAGAAGCTCTCTGGCAAGGAGGTGGTTGGGGGTGAGGAAGTGGTAGTAAGTGGCACATTTTTGTTTCAGTACCCAAAACCCTGAGTTTGTAGAGCCTTTTGTTGTTGAGAATACATCCTCAGTGGCTGGAGTGTGAGATCCATTCTTTGTTAAAACTTTCTGTAATGCTGATCCTGGGCCAGATTACTACCTTTGTTCCTGAGCCATCTCATCAGTCATCCCAAGCCTCTCTTGATGGTGCTCATGGCTTTCTTAAATGTACACTTTTACTCTGAAGGAGAAAATTTTCTTTTACCAAGAAGAAATTGTGTGACCTGATCTTGTCTGCTGCTGAAAAATTATGGCACCCAACTAAAATCGTCTACAACTTGCAAATTCTGCTTTCTTTGTTTCTTCTATCTGTAGTGGAAGGACCCTACTCTTAGGTGGTCATTTCAGTGCCAAATCTTATCAAAAACTCGTTTTACTCTACCTATTTCTATAACCTTCTCCATTGTTAGTTGTTGCTGTCGTTTTAGCATAAACTTGCTTTATGCTGGCACTGATTCTTGATCTTGGACAGCCCATACCCTTCTTAGTGAGGTCAGCAGAGGTTCTGCTTTCTAGAAGACCAATGTCAGCTGCATCTCTTAGGTCTCCTGTGATAATGTGTTCCAGGTACAGCAATTCATGTACAAATTTCAGACAGTGATTCTGAGAAATATTCTTGGACTTTCAATGTGTCTGATCTAGGAAGCAGTGACATGAATCGGGTCTTGGTTTCATTGCATACAACAGGTATTTTGACATACTGGAGACCTTGCACCAACTGAAACTGTAGAGCCATACCATCGTCATTGCAAAGGTTGCATTTTTTCTTATTTTGTTGATTGTGAGTGAATTCGATTCAGTCTTAGCCACAACTGTGCATGAGTTGGAAAGATACAGTGAGACAAGGACACCTTGACATTGTGTGTAAGAGAGGACCGAAGGTGTACAACACCTTACATCGTACATGACTCAGAATTCTTGTATGAAGTAGAATGAAAGTTTTGGCACCGAACACCATGACATTGAGTCACCTTAACATAATATGGATTCCGATGTTCTGTAATAGTAGTGTGCACTACAGTTAGAGGGGCGAGCATTGAGAGCAATACCAATACTTCCCTCTGAGTAATCTGTCGAGGGTAGCCAAACTGGATATCTCATCCTGATCTAAATTCTAACTACCATTGTTGAGAGAAAGAAAACCATCACTTTAAGCAATCTTGTCAGAATGATGAAGATCTCAGGAGGCTGCTGCCTTCCAGACAAAATGGTATATCAGTAATGAGAGTTCAAAAGACTTGGAGTATGAGCCCTTAGACAAAGAAAGTCTTGCTGTTAATACCCAGCTTTCTGGTAGCATTAGATACCAAGGATTTTAGATGCCTGTAGTCGAAGGTGACACCATGCGCCATCAGATATTGAGAGTCATTAAGTATGAGCTATGTTATGTATCAAAGCAAATCACAGAGAGGAAGCATGTCACAAGGTTGACTGATTAGTGTTTCTGCTGGAGCTCAGTGGAGTTTAGCCTCATACTCTCAGCAACTACACCACTTACTGCTGCGTTCTTGACCTGTTAAGATATTTTTGTGGCTGAAGTGTTGCATGAAGTCAAGAGAAAGGACAAAAGTCATTATGCCAAGTTCTTGACTTAGAATATAGAGCATGAATGAAGTCCTGAATGGTTGATGTTGGCAGATGATACAGCACTGATAGGGGATAGCGAAGAGAAACTGCAGAGGTTATTGAACTAGTTTGAAAATATTTGCAAGAGGAGATAGTTAAGAGTAAACATGAGCAAAAGTAATGTTTTGAGGGTAAAATGGGAACCAAGACGATGGAACAGTAAATCTTACCACGGATGGCAAGAGAATGAGAGCAGTAGATATTTATAAGTATCTGAGCATAATATAAGTATATTATAAGTATCTGATAATGGAAGGATGAGAGAACAGGTGAGTGACAAAGTAGATAAAGCAAGAAAGGTAGCTAATGTGTGCATAAGACTGGGTGGAAACTTGGTGTGTCTACAGGAGTCAAGGTTGGAATGCATGAAAGGATTGGTGAACCAACTCTCCACAATGGAAGTGAAGTGTGGAGGTTGAATGCAAATGAAAAATAAAAGGTGGAAACCGCAGATGTAAATTGAATGCATAGAATCTGTTGTATAAGAAGAACTGAAAAGATGAGAATTGTGGAGATATGCTGGAGTCGCAGAGGGGTTAACACAGGTGAAAGGATAGATCCGAGTATTTTGAGATGGTTTGACAGTGTTGGAAGAATGAAGGATAGTAGGTTGGTGAAAAGAGTCTAGTAGACATTTAGAAGGAAGGAAGGGAGGAAGGTCCTGAAGGAGATGGCTAAATGGAGTGAAAGAGGAATTGGAAAGGAGGGGCCTCAACATCCAGAAAGCTAGAGAATATGTATTAAATAGAAGAGAATGGTGCCATGTGTGTAAGGGGGTTCAGTGTAATGCTGGTGAATATTCTGTATTGGTGTATGGAGCAACTAGTGTTGTGGAAGTTTACTGCACAGTGGGTTCATCCTATATATAAATACAGTATATATTTCAACATTAACCTGTTTCCCTCAACAGATGTGCTACAATCTCACTGAACTGCTAAATCGTGGATGAACCCCCGTGCAGTAAACTACCACAGCACTAAATATATAACACTGTATATATATTATATGTAATATATATACATATATATATATATATATATATATATATATATATATATATATATATATATATATATATATATATGCAGTTCATGGTCAGGTAGTTAACGTTACCTTGTTCTGGTATTCTGGTTGCGGGTTCGAATCCTCCCATCTTTTGGATATATAGATATAAATATAAATCCACATTAATCAGTGAACATGACCTACAGTAAGTGTCATGTTTCTGATACTTAATGGCCTGGGTGCCACGTCACTTGCAGTGAGGGCCAAGTCGTTGTCACTGGGTGGGGAGGGTGGGTAGGGGAAGGGGGCGGGGCGGTCCAGTTGGCCCAGGGGTCACTGGTGTCTCAGTAACCGATTAAGGTTCTGTCAAGTGTTTCGCTACTGGACACTTTTTATTGACCAGTCTGTCATTTGATGCATTTTCCGTTTAATTTTATTAATAATAATAATTTTAGCTGTTTGTTTCTAAGCATTGTTAAGTTTCTACGATGTGGTTTTGTGTGTAAATGGTGTTTCATTATTTTAGTTTGTGGAAACTTGTCAGTTTTATAATGTTGTTGACGTAACACTTACATTATTGTGGACTTATCTTCTCTCTCTCTCTCTCTCTCTCTCTCTCTCTCTCTCTCTCTCTCTCTCTCTCTCTCTCTCTCTCTCTCTCTCTCAAAATATATATGTTCATTACATTGCAGTTATAATAATTATATTAAAATAATTATAATTACTGTCATAATGATAAATATACTATCATCACAGAAGTAAATGTATTCATTGGAATATATATATATATATATATATAATTTATATATATATATATATATATATATATATATATATATATATATATATATATATATATATATATATCAATGATTACATTTACTACAGTGACGATAATATATTTATCATTATGATAGCAATTATTTTAATATAATTATTATAATTATAATGTAATGAATATTGCAAAATTATTATCATTATTGTCATTATAACAATTATTATAATGACAATATTATTATAACACAGTGCGTACTTTAACATCTCCAGTGTCTAATACCTTTTGACAGTGACTACTAAAATATACTGAAAATTCGACTAAGGCATTCAATGAAGACTTTGCCCCCCCCGCCCATCCCCCTTTCCAACCTCCGGCCTTCAAACTTGGGCCAAGAGAGGAAATTCGTTCAAAGCTTTGCTTACTACTTTACAATGAAGGGTTGGAACTGAGTTCCTACGTAAGCATCTGTCGAAATCATATACATTTGCTATAGCAGAGTGTCTAGTTTTCATTCTTGGCATGCAGTGTTAAGTATTATTGCTTTTGAGGTGAAATAACGCTACGAAATTTACTTTTTAGGAAACTGTATCTGAATTCTGTATCTGCTTGTAGTTTCTGACTGAAAAATAATTGTATGGTATTATTATTATTATTATTATTATTATTATTATTATTATTATTATTATTATTATTATTATTATTATTATTATTATTATTATTAGCTGTTGTTTGGGTGTAACTGTTTATTATTATAACCATTTATCCTGTGTATCTAATTTTTGTGTATTTCATTGTATTTAACTTGTCTATCTCTGTATGTGGCCCGGAGCTGAAATATAAAGGATATAGTTATAATTATAATTGGTATTAAAAACCAGATCTATGGATAATATGAGAACTAATAATCTGATACGGTTTCCATTAAAAATCTTAGAAAATGCAAAATCATTTCTCATCTCGGCCCAAGTTCGAAACTCGACCTTCAGGAAAAAGAAAAGATTCATTTTCCGGCACGAAGGAGAAATGATTCATTTTCCGGCACAAAGCAGAAATGATTAATTTTCCGGCACAAAGGAGAAATGATTCATTTTCCGGCACAAAGGAGAGATGATTCATCTTCTGGCACGAGGGAGAAATGATTCATTTTCCGACACAAAGGAGAAATGATTGATTTTCCGGCACAAAGGAGAAATGAATCATTTCCCCGCACAAAGGAGAAAATGATTAATTTTCCGGCATAAAGGAGATATGACTCATTTTCCAGCACAAAGCATAAATGATTAATTTTCCAGCACAAAAGGAAAAATTATTAATTTTCTGGCACAAAGCAGAAATGAGTAATTTTCTGGCACAAAGGAGAAATGATTCATTTTCTGGCATGAAGGAGAAATGATTAATTTTCCAGTACAAAGGAGAAATGATTCGTTTTCCGGCACAAAGGAGAGAGAATTCATTTTCCGGCACGTAGGAGAAATGATTCATTTTCCAGCACAAAGGAAAAATGACTCATTTTCCGGTACAAAGAAGAAAGGACTCATTTTTCTGCGCTAAGGAGAAACAATTAATTTTCCAGCACAAAGGAGTAACGATTCATTTCCCGGCACAAAGGAGAAATGATTAATTTTCCGGCACAAAGGAGAAACGATTCATTTTCCAGCTCAAAGGAGAAATGATTCATTTTCCGGCAAAAAGGAGAAATGACCCATTTTCCGTCACAAATCTTAAAGTTAATCAATGAAATATCACGGGGATTAATAGTAAAAAAAAAATATGAAAATGAAGTGAAATGAAAAGGACGATTCAGTCTAAGCCTCGGATTGATAGTAAAAAACAAATGTAGAAATGAAATGAAATGAAAAAGGATGCTTGAGTCTAAGCCGCCATGATTCTTCAAGCCTCCAGGGAATCTACCAGAATCTCTTGATGCTATGGCGCTGGTCCAAAATACCACAGATGCCTCGATTTTCATGGAGCCTCTGTGGTCTGTATGCCCCCCCCCTCCCCGTATCCTCAGTCTCCTAGGGGCTCCCACCTCTTCGATCTCCTTTTCAGTCTGCTCTTCCTCCTGGGGAGGGAGGGGGGAGAAGGTCACAGATCCAGGCTTACCCCCCTTCTTCCTTCCACCCCTCCCAATCCATCACCACTGACTTAGAAGGCGATGACAGCTCGCTGTTTGTTTAAGGGCACAACCTGCTATTTACAATTTCACGCACCAACACCTTTCCTTTGTTTCGGGGCAATTAAGGCGTGTCAGAGCAGCGGGGTGCCCTCTCTGCCGGGGCATCTTGACCCTTACGGACGGTCCGTAAGGTCGAAAGTCCGGTGGGGCATCCCCGAGGCGGTCAGCCGATGATAAGCATCTCCGTTGCCGGATTAGAAGGTCGGAATTCCCTCCGGCAGGTGACCCATTCATTTGCCTTGGAGTTTCGGAGGTACCTGGAGAGAGAGAGAGAGAGAGAGAGAGAGAGAGAGAGAGAGAGAGAGAGAGAGCTGTATTTCTGTTTGCATGTGCAGTTTTTTTTGTGACATGTAATGTGAAATCATGCATAGTGGTTGTCATGTTTCTTGAAACACTCTCTGAAATTGTGAGAACTTGATTTTGGAATAATTTCCTCGGCTATAATAATAATAATAATAATAATAATAATAATAATAATAATAATAATAATAATAATAATAATAATAATACTATTTTCTATCCACCAGCAAAATGTCTTATTTGCAAAGCTATTTAGATTTCATTGTTCATGTTTGACGTATTCCACCCAAATGAGGTCGTTTTCTAGTGTGAATTTATCATTGATACTCAGTATTATCATATTATCTGACCCCATACCTGCTCCCTATGCCATAGGCTTCTGGCCTAATTGCGACGCGTTGCCACGAGTTTCTATACCCAGCCTTACGTCACTTGGCGGGCATGGGATGTTTCTAATAAGAATGATTGTAATTGATTAAGAGCATTTTAGTCCCATCTATGTAAGGAATATAAATATTTTCTCACTATATTCATCTTATCTAATCTCCTTTCCACCATCTTCCTTCTGTTTCCCAACTTCTCAAGAATATCCTCATTTGGAGGTCTATCGTTCCTATTCACTTTCTCTGGTCTCCTCTAGACCTTGCCTGGAGGTTGGTGCCTTCATTGCACTTTCTCCAGTCTCCTCTAGGCCTTGTTTGGAGGTCAGTCTATCTGCTGCATTTTCTCTGGTCTCCTCCAGGCTTTGCTTAGGGGTCGACATGTCAAGTTCACTTTCTCTGGTCTTCTACAGGATTCACTCAGAGGCCAATCTGTCCATTTTGCTTTCTCTGGTCTCCTACAGGCTTCACTCAGAGGCCAATATGTCCAGTGTGCTTTCTCTGGTCTCCTACAGGCTTCATTCAGAGGTCAATCTGTCCATTGTGCTTTCTCTGGTCTCCTACAGGCTTCACTCAGAGGCCAATCTGTCCATTGTGCTTTCCCTGGTCTCCTACAGGCTTCACTCAGAGGCCAATCTGTCCATTGTGCTTTCTCTGGTCTCCTACAGGCTTCACTCAGAGGCCAATCTGTCCAGTGTGCTTTCTCTGGTCTAGTACAGGCTTCACTCAGAGGCCAATCTGTCCAGTGTGCTTTCTCTGGTCTCCTACAGGCTTCACTCAGAGGCCAATCTGTCCAGTGTGCTTTCTCTGGTCTCCTACAGGCTTCACTCAGAGGCCAATCTGTCCAGTGTGCTTTCTCTGGTCTCCTACAGGCTTCACTCAGATGCCAATCTGTCCAGTGTGCTTTCTCTGGTCTCCTACAGGCTTCACTCAGAGGCCAATCTGTCCAGTGTGCTTTCTCTGGTCTGCTACAGGCTTCACTCAGAGGCCAATCTGTCCATTGTGCTTTCTCTGGTCTCCTACAGGCTTCACTCAGATGCCAATCTGTCCAGTGTGCTTTCTCTAGTCTCCTACAGGCTTCACTCAGATGCCAATCTGTCTAGTGTGCTTTCTCTGGTCTCCTACAGGCTTCACTCAGATGCCAATCTGTCAAGTGTGCTTTCTCTGGTCTCCTACAGGCTTCACTCAGATGCCAATCTGTCCATTGTGCTTTCTCTGGTCTCCTACAGGCCTTACTCAGAGGGGGATCTGGTCACTGTGCTTTCTCTGGTAGATTTCATGCCTCACTCAGAGGTTGATCTGTCTACAGGCCTTACTCGAAAATCGACCCAGTCACTGTATCGGGTCTCCCTAGGCCTCGTTTGGATGTTGATCTGTCCATTTCACTTTCTCCAGTCTCCTCCCAGCTCTTGGAGGTTGATTAACCCATTTCACTTTCTCCAGTCTCCTCCATATTGTACTTTCTCTGGTCTTCTCCAGATTTTGTAAGGAGGTCGATCCACTGCTCCATTTTCCCAGGTCTCTTCCAGACCTCATGGCACAGGAAGGGGAGAGCAAGTGGCTGATGTATTAATAAAATAGTAATAATCTACCTTTCAGCTCGTAATGACAACAGTTAATAAATTATTATTATTATTATTATTATTATTATTATTATTATTATTATTAATGACGTAGAAGCTTCTTGAAAATTGTTTAGAATACCATTATTTTTTGGTCGTGCATTTGTTTGCTAAGTGCTGTTGAAAATATTTTAGATGTGGATTCATCCTCATTTTTAATTATAATAATCTGAGAAGGTTTTCCTCCTTCGAGGTAATCAAGACACACACACATACACATACACACACGCACACACACACACACACACACACACACACACATATATATATATATATATATATATATATATATATATATATATATATACTGTATATATATACTGTGTATATATATATACATATATATATATATATATATATATATATATATATCTGTTAATTTCACATTCTTCCAGAACGAAAAACTTGTCCTAACAGAGAGCTTCTGACATAAGCTGAATTAATAAGTTAATCAGATGTTCGCTAGAAACGTTTGCAAATAAATATTGTCCGTGGTCCGCCTGTTTTAAATACTTGTCATTTCCATAATTAAAAATTTTTACGTCGCTTTTCGCTGAATCATTTTTATCTAAAATCACTGCGTATTTAAGCTAGGTATCGAGCTTTTGTTTATTTTAGTTTTTCCTTTATTTATCTTAGTGTTTCCTTTCAGTTTCGTCAAAGTGCAGACGGAAGTGTTCATAAAAGGAAATATTGAACAAAATATAAAATTCGTAAACCATAAAATTTTCGTAAGCATATTGAATCACTGAGTGATTTCATAAAGCAATTACGCCAGGAATTTGCCAAATTTACCTTAAATATATTTTTCCAGCTGGAGTCGACTCACAGAATGAAATATTCAACTAAACATTATAATATTCGTAAATCATGAAATATTCATAAGAATATAAAATTACCGAATGATTTTAGGCAGCAGTTACCCGGAGGAATTTGCCAAATTTGCCTTAAATAGATTTTTCCAGCTGAAGTCGACTCACAAAATGAAATGTTCAACTAAACATTATAAAATCTGCAAGCCATAAAATTTTCATAAGAATATAAAAATTACCGAATGATTTGAGGCAGTAATTACGCCGAGAAATTTGCCAAATTTGCGGTAGGTGCTTTCTTTTTTATAAAATAAAATATTCAACCAAACATCATAAAATTTGTAAGACTTTCTCATTAGCATATGAAAATTACGGAATGATTTCAGACAGCAATTATTCCGAGGAATTTTCCAAATTTTCTTAAAGTACGACACCCCTTCTCACAACAACCTGTCTTCTACGTCGAATTCTCCGTCAGTCTTTACTTCCGTAGTGCCCCGTGAACGGCTGTCACCGTTTATGCCCGGGGTATGTAGTGCTGTGGGCGTTGTCCCCCAAAACCATTTCGTTGTTTACTGATTAACAATTGCTTGTGGGAGCTGAAACGAACTTTACGTCCAGCAAGACTTGAGGTTTTAACTCCAAGACCAGAGGTTTCAACTGGTAACTGTAAATAGTCCTGGATTTGTTATGGGTTTTGTGTTTGTGTTTACATGATTTGGGGGGTCCTCGGTAGTGAATAGTGAACTGTAAGTATTGTGAGACATAACCCTGTGGCAGGCAGCCTGCTACGTTGGTCAGTGACCTAATTCACATAGGTGTAGGTTGCGTGAAAAGGTGGTAATTTGCATGAAAACAGGCGATTGTTGAAATTTAATCCCCCTGTACTGGCCTGTCATGCTTGTCAAATTGCCTTGCCTACGTTATTCGCGAATGTGCAGACATCGTGAGGAGGTTATTGATTTGCATAAAATGGGAGAATGCTGAAATATCTACCTGTCAAACTGCCTAGCAGACGTAAAGCAATTGCATTTCGTTTCTGTAAAAGCGAACTTCAAGCGAAGATAACCTTACGGTATTTTATCTTCCAGTATTTTATCTGCCATTGTGTAACTAGTATCCTGGGCTTTCGAACATTTCATTCCTTAACACTCTAAAATGTCAAAGGAAACAAGGCATTTACTGAGCAAACAGGAGTTTTATACCTCCAACTTCTGCGTGGTAACTTTTGACGTGTTCTTTAAAGTGTCTGCAAACATTTTTTTTTTAGTGGATTGTCGTGAAGTGTTGGTGATTTGTCGTTGTTCTGAATCTTCCTGAAAATGTCGTACGGAAATGCCTTTGACAAGTTCGTAGAATTTGCCAGTTAAATATTTTTCTGAATGTATACCCTTAATGAAACCATATTTCTAAAGGTAATAAATTATAGCCAAAAGGATTCGTTTAGCTTGCCAAATTAGGTGGCCCTTCAGTATTGCAGTTTCAGTTAACGTTGGAAATGCCTTTGACAAGTTCGTAGAATTTGCCAGTTAAATATTTTTCTGAATGTATACCCTTAATGAAACCACATTTCTAAAGGTAATAAATTATAGCCAAAAGGATTCGTTTAGCTTGCCAAATTAGGTGGCCCTTCAGTATTGCAGTTTCAGTTAACGTTGGAAATGCCTTTGACAAGTTCGTAGAATTTGCCAGTTAAGTATTTTTCTGAATGTATACCCTTAATGAAACCATATTTCTAAAGGTAATAAATTATAGCCAAAAGGATTCGTTTAGCTTGCCAAATCAGGTGGCCTACAGTATTGCAGTTTCAGTTAACGATGAAGAATATCAGGACTCTGTGCTTAACCTAACCTGTGAGACCCCTTTCATTCCTTTTACAGTACCTCCTTTCGTAATCTTTCTTCAATCTTGCTGTCCACCTTCTCCTAACAGTTTCATAGTGCAACTGCGAGGTTTTCCTCCTGTTACACCTTTCAAACCCTTTTACTGTCAATTAAAATTTTAGCGCAGAATGACCTCATAGGTCCCAGCGCTTGGCCTGTGGCCTAAATTCTATACTCCTTCCTTCCTTCCTAATTTGTGGGAAACAAGTTCATTCCGATACCCGTAAGTTGAAGCACTGTATTCCCATTCCTAGTGGCAGGGAAGAGGAGACGTAGGTACGAACTTAACATTTCCCGAGCGTAATTCCAGCGGGAGTTTTGACAACAAACTAGATATAATTTTAGGTTTTGTGTTTATGCCACTGACGCTTGTTTGTTCTTTTGGGACTCCCATCTTAGATGAAGAGTCCACGCAACAGAATCGGGGAATGTCCGTTTTTATCAGCGAGTTGATAAATCTGCAACATCGGTATATCAGATTTTAAAAAATTAAATTGAAGGTTACTGTTTTCTTTTTTTACAACCAAGGTTTGTATAGTTTTCCATTAGTGGTAACTGACGCTGGAGTTAGGCTTAAAATATCAACAAATGAAGAGATGGTTATAGCAATTTCATTCATGAGTACTCGGAACGTTTTTCGGGAAAATTGCCATTGACCTTCCCGTAATCATACCCAATTCAAGCGTTAATGTAAGGTCATCGTGTGCTACGATAATCATCCTATTTTCTTGTTATATGGAGGGTGATTGGAAGCTTAGGTCAACAGTGGGAGAAAAATGCCATTTAAGAAGGATAAAAAAATAAGGTAATTTTGAAGCAAACGTTCAGTTGTTTAGCTCAGAACATTCGAAAGTTTACTTAAGGACCCCTTATTATTATTATTATTATTATTATTATTATTATTATTATTATTATTATTATTATTATTATTATTATTATTGTCTAGATTAGCGAACCCAGTGATCCCCTTGTAAAGAATGGCCAACCCTTTCCGGTCCGAACTCCAGTTCCACATTGAGGGCTAGTACTAAACACGGCGAAACAGTGATTCATCTACACTGTTTCGCGGTGTTTAGTACTAGCCACGGGGAGGGTCAAATGTATTTCGCCTCGTTTAGCGCTAACCCCGGGCGATCAAATGTCTGGTACCGAAGTGTTCATGTCTAGAACAGCGAACCCGATTATTCCCATGTGAAGAATAACGAACCCAATAATCTTCTTGTAAAGAATAGCGAACCGTGCTGCGAGTGGGTTCGCTAATCTTGACATGAACATCATTATTATTATTATTATTATTATTATTATTATTATTATTATTATTATTATTATTATTATTATTCTTGACATGGTCATTATTATTATTATTATTATTATTATTATTATTATTATTATTATTATTATTATTATTATTATTAGCAATTAAAGACAGCAGATGTTCTCTTTCTAAGATACTGAATAAACCACCCTCTATTTAACCCCCCCCCATTCCCCTTGCACGAACACAATTTGCAGAAGTCCAGTGGTTATCATAATCTCTCCAGTAGGAAGTCCCAGGTTCGATATCCATGAGGATCAACTCCCCCCCCCCTTGCACGAACACAATTTGCAGAAGTCCAGTGGTTATAATAATCTCTCAAGTAGGAAGTCCCATGTTCGATATCCGTGCGAGGCGAAGTTATTTGAACACAGAACAAAACATAGAACCATAAAGGAGGAGAAAAACTGATAAAGGCATGGCGACATGCAGATTACTAAGTAAAAATACAGATTTTGCCAGATTCTGCCACTTTTGCGGCTATGCGGTTATGAAGTCTTTTGAGGGAGGTTGAAAAAAAATGTGCGAGCAAACTAGATTTCAATCCGTTTAAAATCTTCTTCGTTAATACTGCCCTAAAATGGAAAACTGCAGTATCTGCAAAGTTTTCGAAATTTGAGATATGCCACCTACTGGGCTCGTGAAACACTAATACACAAGTTACTTCAGTTTCAGAATGATTCTTCTTCAATGCTTTCCACGAGTATTTAGGGGATCCCATTTGCAGTATCTGCAAAATGAGTAGCAAGGCAAGGGAGTATCTACCACTTTTCTGTTTTGTATTTTTGCAGATACTGCAGTCTTCCAATTTAGGGCAGAATAGAATCGTGGTCTTCGATGATTCCTGAAGCAAGATATTATTATGATTAGCAAGAATTCGCTAGCAAATTACCTCCCCCCCCTCCTTTGTTGTTGTTGGTTGTTCATTTACTGCCAGCCGGCCGATCGATAGACCATCTGTCTATCGACTTAAAAACAAGGGTTAAAAGATTAAAGGCGCTCCCATTTTTGATAAAGATCTTTCCTTCGAGGCAAAAGTAATCTGGCTTGGGTGTTTCTCTTACAGGCCAAAACCTCCCCTGCGGGCAGCAGGTGCAATGAGTCAAAGCATCTGTGTTGGGCGCACCCCTGTCCCATAGGAGGGGATAAAAGGCAAAAGCCCAAGGTCTCGACAGACACACGCGGGCTGGAAGATATGGAGTGAACTTGTGAAGACGTCCTCAACACCTGGCCCCACCGATGCCCTTGCATCCTAACAACGTGGCCCTTCCCAAAGTATACTTCTCCTCGTGCCCTTCAACCGTATTCCTCGAGCCCACACGCCATTGCTTGGAGTTTCGAGGAGTCCCCATCGCCTTGCCCCTTTACGGAAGCCCTTGCATCTCACCACGTGGAAGAAACTCGTCCTCGGAAATCGCAAGTCATCCACGGACCGCCTTCTACACGCCCTCGGAAAATCTGCTAAGGTAAAGTGCCCTGGAAGAGCCCCATTTCAGTCACGCTTTTGTCTCGTAATATTTTCTTAAAGAGAAAGCCAGAAATCTCCCTTGTCTAATGTCCGTGCACCTCTTGCATCGGCAGTATTAATTCTTTATTACTCCTTTGGCACCCTCAGTGCAGCCTCGAATTCATTATTCTTTTGTCTATTTTCATTACTGGCGTATAATGTGCATATCTCTCATTTCAGAGGATGCTATTTCGTGGAAGATTCTCGGACTGTGGCTGGAATTCCCCAGTTTCATTTAACCTACTGAGTTCCTCTTTCCCGTACTAATGTCATTTATGTAAATACACTACTTTAAATGTGCCCACGTGTTTTACGTAATATTTCCCTCAGTAACCAGAGCCCTATGCTCATATGAAATTCTCCTTTGTTTTCCTCTTTTTTACGTTTTCCCGTACCCACGAAGTCAGAATCACAAGGCTAAATTAACTTAAATTGTTGCTACCTGTCTCACAGAGCATATTTCAAACTAAAACCACGGAAAAACGTAAAAATGGCGACCTGGCCATAGATCTCGTTTTGCAGTCGCAGTTCCCTAGTGTTGCTTTATTGCATTTGCAACTTGCCAGATCAGCTATTAGCAAAGCTAAGCTGGGTACGAGACAATTACGAAGCTTTTGTGTAAAACCAGCACACAGATCCAGAAAATTCCACGTAAGTAATGTGTTAATCTTAGCAAAACCTTTTTACAATCGTGACTGTTCCTAGGAATTAGAAATAGGGACGCATGTAATCACTGAGAGAAAAGAACCGCCGTATTAGATTCGTTAATGCATGCCTTTCAGGATAGGTAGTTAGGAAATAACCAGTGCTAACCATCCTTTGCTTCGAGGAATAGTGCGAAATTCCTCTGTGTTAAAATCTTTGCCATATCTTTTGCTTCGAGGAATAGTGCGAAAATTCCTGTGTTAAAATCCTTGCCATATCCTTGCTTCGAGGAATAGTGCGAAAGAAATTCCTCTGTGATAAATTTTACTTCGCATTTCGAATTAGCGAACTGTTATCTAGGCGCGAATAAAATCCCCACGTGGGACACGACGAAGTCAGCTTGCATTGCTGAAATTCTCTCAGTGTAGTTAGAATTCGATTAGGTGTTAGGAAAGCGAAATTTAAACTCCGCTTATAGGGAAAATTACTAGGCCGTTGTACTGTTATCCTCTCAGACGACTGGGAAATTCCCCGGAATCCCAGACGGTCTATACATATACGGGTCATTCACACAGAATCTAAAAATACCTCCGGTGTTGGCCAAACGACCTGCACCCCCCCCCCCGCCCATGCCCGCGTGTGTAGCCATTCATTTCCCAGCAAACATTTTTCTTTGGGTTTCCCGTTAGTAATTTCTAAGTCCTAAGGGACGAATCGTAATTCCAAGTCCTAAGTGACTCCTAAAATTCTACGTCGTACGTGGCGAGAATTCCTCCAAATTCCACAAATTCCAAGTCCTACGTGACTCCTAAAATTCTACGTCGCACGTGGCGAGAATTTCTCCAAATTCCAGTCCTCAGAGACTCCTAAAATTCTACGTCGCACGTGGCGAGAATTTCTCCAAATTCCAGTCCTAGAGACTCCTAAAATTCTACGTCGCATGCGTGGCGAGAATTTCTCCAAATTCCAGTCCTCAGAGACTCCTAAAATTCTACGTCGCACGTGGCGAGAATTTCTCCAAATTCCAGTCCTCAGAGACTCCTAAAATTCTACGTCGCACGTGGCGAGAATTTCTCCAAATTCCAGTCCTCAGAGACTCATAAAAAAAATTCTACGTCGCACGTGGCGAGAATTTCTCATTCCTGCGGGAACCCAAAATTAAGTCCTTTTGAGACATTATATAGTGTAGTTCACACACATCTAAGCCCTTACGGGACTGATCATTCTAGTTCGTTAGAACAACTCCTTAACTTCACGCTACAGCCGGCCAAGTCCGAGCGTGACAAAATCCAACTACGTCTTCCGAGACGCATATTAGACTTCGTTCGCCAAGAACAACCACGTCTTTCCAAGACACATCCAATTTTAACAAAGAGTCTTTTCAGACATATCCTATACCCATTATTCCAAGATGGCTAATACCAGAGCCCAACAAAACGAGGATTTCAAATTCTACATGTCCGCTGGGAAGGACATGGGACTATCGGGGCAAGATCTGAGAGCATGGGTTCAAGAACGAGTGGACGATGCCAAGGCGGAGAGAGCAAGAGAACGTGAAGAGAGGGAGAGAGAACGTGAAGAGAGAGAGAGGGAACGAATTGCCCAAGAACAACGAGAGGAGAGAGAACGAATCGCTCAAGAACAACGGGAGGAAAAAGAACGTGCAGAGAAGGATAAAGAACGTGCAGAGAGGGAGAGAGAACGTGAGGAGAGAGAGAGAGAACGCGCCCATGAGCTCCAGATGCTAGAACGACAGCCCGCCACCCCCCCGCCCCCTGCCGCGGGGATGAGTGCCCTCAGCCAAGCTCACTCGTTCATGCCAAAATGGACCGAGTCCGAGCCTGAAGTATGGCTTGAAAGGGCCGAACGAGTCCTGGAATGCTGCGATCTCTCCCCGCGAACTCTCCCTTGTTCTCACTAAATTCCTGGGCGGAAAGGCCCTCGTTGCCTACCACGCCCTTCCCGCAGACGATCGGGGGAAACTGGGAAGCCGTACGCCAAGCAGTTACGAAGGCGTACGAGATTACCCCCGAGCGGTGGAGGAGACGTTGGAGAGAGCAGCCCAGAGAAGCAGGCCAGACTTGGTCCGATTGGGCGTACCATTCGGAGCGGGCGTTGACAAAATGGCTCGATTCCGAAGGAGCCACTAACACCGCCGAGGTACTCGAGCGGTTTAAATTCGAGCACTTCCTGCGCTACGCCCCTCCTGCCCTCGCCACTCATATAGTGGAAAAAGCCCCAGCAACACTCACCGAGTGTTGCCGAATAGCAGACATGTGGGAAACTCACCACCCTCAAGAAGGATCCATGGGGCGGAAGATAAATCCCCGTCCTCCTCGGAGGTTCAAATTCCCACAAAAATGGGAACTCGGCAAGCCCCTAACTTGCCATTATTGCAAGAAAACGGGGCATTCCTCCGAACAGTGCCGGAACAAGAAACCGGCTCCTCTCTCTCCCGGAAAACCGACAAATAACTCGCCTGCGCCCTCCACAGGGGCAGCGCGGAAAGACTTTAGCCAGACCTTTTGCACGGCGTGCAAGGTCTATGGCCATTCTCCCGCATGGGCAAAATGCCCACGCAATAATAAAGTAAATACTCCCACCGTCGCCTTGGCCGTCACAGATCCCAAGTCATTAGGCCCTCCCGCCGAAGGGCCTGTATACGTGGCCCCTCCACGAGGTAGCGAGCCCGCGCGCCGAGTCACTGCTTTCGAGGACTCGGGCGCACAAATCTCCCTCATCCGAAGGGACAGAGTTCCCTACGGAGCTATCGTCAATAGACGAAGACTCGTCACGATCGAGGGAATAAACCAATTTAAAATGATACTCCCTACGGTCCAATTGAGAGTCTCACGACCTCACCAATCCAAAATTTGCAATCTTGCAGTAGCAAGCCATCTCCCCGGAGGCTATGACGTCATCCTGGGACAGGACTTTCAGTCCCCACCGAAATCACGACAATCTAGGGGTCCCCATTCCCGAATCATTCCGCGGGAGCGAGTAATCCTCCCCGCTTCTCCTCAGCCAAGACTGGCGCCCCTGGGTACCAGGAGGACGTGCAGTCCCCACCAGTGCCACCTGAGTACAATGTACAGTGGCCCCCTCGATCGGTTCCCGATCCCATTCCAGTGCCCGGCCCTGCCTCAGTGCCAGTGCCAGGGCCCCAATCAAATCTCCCTTCAGGAGATGCCAAATTCCTGCCGGTGCCACTTGCATGCCCCGAGCAGGGCCAAGCTTCGTCCGTCCTGACCGACGAGCCCAAGAAACCTCTGATAGCGCCTGACTCTGCCCTAGTGCCAGCGCCAGAGCGCTACGCCGATCTCCATTCACGGGATCCAACTCAGGACCCCTCTCTTCCCCGGCCTGGCACCGCTACCAGCGTCGGTCAGAGAGACGGTTCCTCCCGACCACCGCGGAAGCTCACCTGCAGGTGCGGCCTCGCAACCCGTGCCTGAGCTGGTCATCGTTACCTGCGAGCCGCTCACGCCACCCCCGACCGCCTCCTCTCTGCCTCAGCCCGTCGCCGACGCAATTGCAAGTCAGGATTCTGCCATATCTCACTTGGCCGATGAACTACAAGAGCCGCGACGGATCATGGTAGAACCCGCACGGAACACTCCTGCGTCAGCTGTCGCATCAGCAGGCCCAGGTGGTACTCCGTGCCGCCCTCCGGTCGCGGGCCCTCCGCTTCCCCGGCCGAGGACGACTGTCCCATTAAGAAAGGCTCAAGGCGAAATTACCACGGGCGTGGGACATTCCAGGTAATTTACAAAGAGCTCTAGAGCTCCCTGGCACCTGTGCCACCATTTCATCTTTCGAAGGTCTTGGCACCCCTAATCCAGAAGGGAATGTCAGGCCCTCCTCTATCTTCTTCCGTTCCTCAGGAACTTCTATCTCTTATCACCTTTTATTAATCTTCCCTTAAATTATCCCCACAAGAGGCAATTAAATACGGGATACCATTCCCCACACAATGTACAAGTCATTAAGAATAACAGAGTGAGAAGTGGCACGCCCTTGCGCCCATACCTTGGCACCGGGCGTGCGTGTCAGCCCTCCTGAAGGAGTCGCGCCCTTGGGGTGCACTTTCCTCGCCCTGGGACTGAAGTGATAGTCCGGCCGTAATTTATAGGCGTAGGACGATAAATTCCCGCCTAACACAATAAAACCCTACTCTTTTTTCCCTTAGCTCTTCTGCCAATATCATTTACTTTCTTTTAGTCATTTAGTTATCTTTATTTTAATGAATCGCGAGTCATAAACTCTTGCCCTTGTGATTTAAATGCCCCTTTGTAAGCTCTGAGGGACGTGTCCCGCCTTTCATATGCGGTCAAGTTTCATTCGTAACGTCTTGGTAATTTTCCTTTGTTATTATTATCCCTTTTCCCCTTCCATTCCTTCCAAGATCGCTGTTTGTCCTACCCCACATCTTTTGTCTGCTCGCCCCGTCATAACATTGAGTTGGCAGTAGACGCATAAAATTAGCGTAGTTTAAGGTTAGCGAATTAAAACCTCGCGAATACTCTCGCCCGCACACGACTGTCAAATTCCCGGTGTGTGGGTCATCCTCAGCTCGCGTTGAACGATAGCTGAGCCAAGTACGTTAAAACGAAGATAAATTATCAATGCGAATATGTATAGTCATTACAGTATCGTGTAAAAGGGGATGTCATTTACAAAAATAAACGCTGTTTTTCATTTACACAGCCTCTTCAAGGCAGATTGTACTAACCGCATGCATTTTATCTAAAATTAAGTAACCGTGTATTTTAATTCTTGAACAATAACCATTTCTTTTCATTTGTTGGCCATAGCCTCATATACGTGGTCCTATAATCTTAATTAATTCACAATTGTTCGAGTCACTTTATAAAGTTACCAGTGGGTAACCAAATCTAAAGTAATTATTCTTTTGCAAGTGTTTAAATCACTTTGCGTTCTGTTAACGAAAATTGTCCCAATGTGTTATTAAAAGTAACCAAGCTTCATAAAACCCTTAGGAGTAAAAGTTCATTGCAAGGCAGAATGTAGAGTAACGTAAAGCATTTGCCGCTCATTCTTGAATATCGATGTACACACCCGAAGGAGGTATGTACATCATCTTGTATGGGGAGGTATTATGATTAGCAAGAATTCGCTAGCAAATTACCTCCCCCCCCTCCTTTGTTGTTGTTGGTTGTTCATTTACTGCCAGCCGGCCGATCGATAGACCATCTGTCTATCGACTTAAAAACAAGGGTTAAAAGATTAAAGGCGCTCCCATTTTTGATAAAGATCTTTCCTTCGAGGCAAAAGTAATCTGGCTTGGGTGTTTCTCTTACAGGCCAAAACCTCCCCTGCGGGCAGCAGGTGCAATGAGTCAAAGCATCTGTGTTGGGCGCACCCCTGTCCCATAGGAGGATAAAGGCAAAAGCCCAAGGTCTCGACAGACACACGCGGGCTGGAAGATATGGAGTGAACTTGTGAAGACGTCCTCAACACCTGGCCCCACCGATGCCCTTGCATCCTAACAACGTGGCCCTTCCCAAAGTATACTTCTCCTCGTGCCCTTCAACCGTATTCCTCGAGCCCACACGCCATTGCTTGGAGTTTCGAGGAGTCCCCATCGCCTTGCCCCTTTACGGAAGCCCTTGCATCTCACCACGTGGAAGAAACTCGTCCTCGGAAATCGCAAGTCATCCACGGACCGCCTTCTACACGCCCTCGGAAAATCTGCTAAGGTAAAGTGCCCTGGAAGAGCCCCATTTCAGTCACGCTTTTGTCTCGTAATATTTTCTTAAAGAGAAAGCCAGAAATCTCCCTTGTCTAATGTCCGTGCACCTCTTGCATCGGCAGTATTAATTCTTTATTACTCCTTTGGCACCCTCAGTGCAGCCTCGAATTCATTATTCTTTTGTCTATTTTCATTACTGGCGTATAATGTGCATATCTCTCATTTCAGAGGGATGCTATTTCGTGGAAGATTCTCGGACTGTGGCTGGAATTCCCCAGTTTCATTTAACCTACTGAGTTCCTCTTTCCCGTACTAATGTCATTTATGTAAATACACTACTTTAAATGTGCCCACGTGTTTTACGTAATATTTCCCTCAGTAACCAGAGCCCTATGCTCATATGAAATTCTCCTTTGTTTTCCTCTTTTTTTTACGTTTTCCCGTACCCACGAAGTCAGAATCACAAGGCTAAATTAACTTAAATTGTTGCTACCTGTCTCACAGAGCATATTTCAAACTAAAACCACGGAAAAACGTAAAAATATTAAATCTTCTCACTACGTAGGCTGGCAGAGTGTTGAGGTTGTTTGTTGTTCGACGATGCTTAAGGCTGGTCACAAAGTTAACAGTGGTTACCATCCTTGTAGCTTACCAGCTCGAGTCCTGAGATTTAGCTGGGCTGATTTGAAGGAAGGGAGGTAGGGAGGGAGGGAGAACCAACTTAAAAAGAAAGTGAAAATGAATGTAACATAAAAAGTTTGAAAAAACATTTCAATTTGAATACAGTATTTTTAGGAGTTTTGCCCTCTTTTTGATGACTGATTTCAGTTCAACGTTTACTGATATATTTTTTTTTTACCCTAGTTTTATGAATGAATAGGTTCGTATCCTGGAAAATCCTTGTGCAGATGTTGATTTCAGGGTTAAATAGGTAGCTGTTAATTAGTTCTCTTAGCACATTAGCAAAGAGTTCTCAGAAGAGGCCTTCCTGCGATTACCAGCGATAACTCGAACGATTCTTCTTCCTCCCAGAGGTTCTACTCGTTTCTAATGACGAAGTATGTCCCTCGTCGAGGCGGCGGCGGCTCTCGACCGGCTGCTGCAGGGGCAAGGCGAAGGGGGCGCCACCCCCTCAAATGTGCCTCCCTACGCGCCCCCTCCCGCTACATCCGATGATGGCAACCTCCTACCAATGCTCTTCCCGAATGCCACCTCTTCCAGGGTAAGAAGCCAAAAAGTTAATTTCTTTTGCTTTTGTACTCCGTAGTGCCTTCAGTGCACCTCGTGTGGGGCACTGTAAGCAGTACTTAAGGTTCTTTGCGGCGTCCCATCGGCCTCTAGCTGCAACCCCTTTCGTTCCTTTTACTGTACTTCCGTTCATGATCTTTTTCTTGCATCTGACTTAACACCTTCACGTGAAAATTGTCTCGACATTATTTAAAGCGTTGGGTGACCTCATATGCCCCAGTGTATGGTCTTTTGTATGTTATATATTCCCATTATACATTCCCATTCCTATTCCAGTTGCTTTTGTAAACTAATTTTAACCTGCTGAAGGATATTTGACTGTGATTTGCAGTAATTCTATAAGTTATTTGTGTTGATGCCATAGTATTAAAAGTCCCTTGAGCTGAATGTAGAATTTAGACCAACGGCCAAGCACTGGGACCTATGAGGTCATTCAGTGCTGAAACGGAAATTAACAGTAAAAGCTTTGAAAGGTGTAACAGGAGGAAAACCTCGCACTTGCACTATGAATCAGTTGTTAGGAGAGGGTGGAAAGTAAGATGGAGGAAAGAGAATATGAAAGGAGGTGCAGTAAAAGGAACGAGAGAGGTTGCAGCTAGGGGCCGAAGGCACGCTGCAAAGAACCTTAAGTAATATATCGTTCAAAATTCTGAATTTATTAAGTGATTTAAAAGATAGGTTAAATAATCACTGTAGAAATTGGTTAACAAAGCAGAACCCCATTGGGAGGCTATACCACATCGACTTTCCACTCCAGGGAAGGCAGTGTAGCACACCTACAGGAAGATCATTCCCCCCGATGATCCTCCCCTGGGAGAACCTTGAAGAGGAACCTCGCACTCCCTTCTACAGGGCGTTTTCTCCGCTGCCATCTCCAATCCCGATTCCCTCCCCTATTCTCCCAACTCTCCCTCCTCCTCACACACAGTACCCTCCCCACTGGATGGTAGCGCAGGACGCGACGTGGCCCTTCGAGGAGAACTCGCCCGAGCCTCAGGTCGAGGTCCTCGAAGTCCTCTCGCAGTCTGCGAAGACCGCAGACGATTTCCCGAAGAGGTCCAAGAGTAGGAGGAGGAGGAAGGGGAACCATCGAGCCTTCTCGGAGAGCGCTGCCGGGTGCGCGTCCCTGGACGAAGACTTCGTGCCCTTGGACCCCGAAAAGTACAAGACTGAGCTGTGTCGGTCCTTCCAGGTTCATGGCAACTGCAGGTATGGTGCCAGGTGGGTAACGGGGAGGCACTCACGTTTGAGGTTTTCTGGTAATTTGAAGTTTTGTGGAGGTGAGGTGAGGTGAGGAGAGAGAGAGAGAGAGAGAGAGAGAGAGAGAGAGAGAGAGAGAGAGAGAGAGAGAGAGAGAGAGAGTTAGGGGTAAGGAAGAGAAGGATGGGATAGGGGCGTAATGAAAGAAAGAAAGAAAATACCTTACCTTTACTATGGTCATTAATACTTAACCATTAATGTGGTGAGAGGTTGTAAACACTGGCCATCTAGTACCCAGGTTAGAAACAAGAGTATCTGGTCAGTTTGCTGTCTCTCTGATTAAAAAAATTGTTGGGCAGTAATTGCCTTTTTCTTGTTCAATTCACAATCAGCTTGAACATGATGCTAATCCGCACCATCGCACTATTCACTGTCGCTGTAAGGAAACCAAAGACTCCTTCTAAGACTAGTCAGTAGTTTGGTAAAGTCTCTCTCTCTCTCCAGGTGCAGCCCTTGACCTATTACAAAACATGATTGATTCCCAAAACCTTGACCTCATGGCACCTTTGTCAGTGAGGCCTGTAGCTTTAAGAAGTTTGTCACCTTTTCAGTCAGTTTGTCACCCCTTCAGTCTATTTTTCCCCTTTGCAGTCAATTCTCTTCTGTTCTGACCCTTGATTTGCTTGCTGCTGCTCAGTAGCAAGGCAAGATCCTAACAACCTCTCATGGGAGTGCTGGGTCGGTATTTTCCCAAGTCTTCATTATTCGCGATTCCACACAAAACACCCTTGGTCCTGACGCAGTTGTTAATAACGTAGTTTCATTCCTGAGAGACATTAACCTCTATAATGAAATTTAATATTGACCCCCTGGTACGTTGCCAAGGTCCCAGTGCTTGGCCTTTGGCCTAAATTCTGTGCTAAATTCAATTCAAAGAAAGACGTTTTTCTCGTTGCCACAAGTATATCAGATGACTTGATTCCCTCTCCTGCTGAAAAACCTTCCCTTTGGTTCTCCCTTGTCATCTGACTATTTCGTATGCAGAGATTTTGTATGCAGCACCAATGCCCGTTGTTCGTATCCTCAGCCTTTTGTACTCCTGTGCCCTTCTCAGCAATTCGTCTATTAAGTGGCTCTTCCATTCCTAACTTTGGTACGTCATGTTTAGTGTGGGGATAGCTAGAATGATCTCCCCAGAATTTTACATTGTTCAGTCTTTTAAGCGGTAGTCCATTGGTCTTATTGTTTTTTCCAGTCTCATTTATCCAGTTTTGCAGACAGGGGAAGGGTAATGACAACTGTTGAAAAAGACGGAATTTGATTGTGATTGATTGAATGACTGAATATAGAATTTAGGCCCAAGGCCAAGCACTGGGACCTATGATGTCGTTCAGCGCTGAAACGGAAATTGACAGTAAAAGGTTTGATAGGTGTGACTGGAGGAAAACCTCAAAGCAGTTGTGCTATGAATCAATTGTTAGGAGAGGGTTGAGGAAAGTAAGATGAAAGAAAGAGATTATGAAAGGAGGTACAGTAAAGGGAACGAAAGGGGTTGCAGCTAGGGGCCGAAGGGACGCTGCAAAGAACCTTAAGTAATGCCTATAGTGCACCGCATGAGGTGCAGTGACGGCCCTACCCCCTAGGGGAGATTTGATTGTATGTGTAGCCTGTGTATGGAGCAGCAGCGTGTTGTGATTGTGGATATACTATTAGCTTTTTCGTGAGTTTTTCCATGAGTTGTGTGACATCAGATATTTAGTAAACTTTAATTTCAAGGCCCATCCTGACATTAACTGAATATACAGCTATAACTGTCCAGTTGATGCATCTATGATTTGTCCCTAATGATCTTGATAGTAGTGGCAACGTTTAAGCTGCTCAGGAATCTTTTGTTTAAAGAATTTTGAAATCCTAGTTCTTATTAATAAGGAGTAGCTCATAAGAGAACTTAATGATCACTGAAAGTTTAAGGAATATAAAGTAATACTTTAGTTAAAGGTGTGATTATATAATTATAAAACAATAAAATGCCGTTGAAACTGGTCTAGATGGGCTTTGGTAATAAGTTGGTTGTTTTTCTCCACGAAAGTTAATGTATTGCATAAGTGACCAATGCATTTTTTTCAGATAGTCGTCTTTTGAAACAAGTATTGCCATTTCAGAAAAATTCCAGAGGAAATGGTCAGTTTTCTGAATAACATACAAGCTTGGTTGATGACATAAAAGAGTATGAGGCACTCCATACCATCTGCTCACTCCATCAATTCTACTCCAGTTACACCATCATTTCCCTGAACTGTATCTTGAACAATTTATTTCAGGTACGGTTTCGTTCCTATAACCTGCTATGCCCCCCCTTTTGTGTCTCACGTAGGTGCAACTATGCCCATGGCCTGCAGGAGTTAAGGGGAGCCTCCCGCCACGGTAAATACAAGACACGCAATTGCCAGTCGTACCACCAGACGGGCTACTGTCGGTATGGAGCCAGGTGCTCCTTTATCCACGACCCTGAAGAAGGCATCTTGAAGTGTTCTATTGCTAACAAAGAGGTACTGTTGTGTGGCAATTTGAAATTTGATCTCTTGATCCACATGCTGTTCATAAGTAGATCTGGAAATTTGTACCTGAGTAACTTTTGGTTGGGGGCCTAAATCTTGTTGTTTAGTGTATGTTGAAATGTGTGTTATCAACGGAAGCTTCAGACATGAATTTTAAGAGCTAAAGTATAATAAAAACTTTCTGGTATTTGTGGGGTCTCCATATCAGGAATGAACTTGGCTTGATTTTCAAGTTTCGACGTAACTTCTGCAATAGTGAGTCACTATTCCATAGTCACGTAACTGTAACCTATCGCAATCTTAATTTTTCCTGTACCTGATATTTTTTCAGGCTTGTTAAGCTAGATAATTTATATTTATATTCAGTTTGAGGATCGTGAAGAAAATGCTGCCTGTCTTAACAATGGATTTCATTTCTTACACTATTTTCAACCTACTTTCACTATCTCAGTCTTCTGGGCCCTTTCGCCTGTCTGTTTTTTATTTTTTTAAAGTGCTTAACTTTGAACTATACAATCTGAGTTTCTATTTGGCATGCTCACATCACTAATGAAGCCAATGTGCTGAGTGAGGTCAGTGTTATATACTTGAAGATGCAAGTTGAATAGGAATCTGCCACCACCTAGGCTAGCTTTTCACGTTGAATAAGAATCTGACATCACCTAGGCTAGCTTTTCACGTTGAATAGGAATCTGACACCACCTAGGCTAGCTTTTCACATTGAATAGGAATCTGACACCACCTAGGCTAGCTTTTCACTTTGAATAGGAATCTGCCACTACCTAGGCTAGCATTTCACAGATGCATCTTGTTTCCACTCTGAAGTTTTCTCACAAATACTATGCAAATCAGGAATCCCATAGCTAGTATACAATGTATGGGCTTGTTTTCATCTAGTCTAAACACCACTCTTCAACTGTTTTTTTTACCACTGCGTAAATTATCATAATCTTAATCCCATTGATATTTTCCCCTCTAGCTGCCTGATGCCTATTACTTCTTTCCAATATTCACGTCTCATTTAGGAACAGATGTTCCATACTATCCTGATGACAGTTCAGTTCAGTTATGGCTTGGTCGTCTGGTTAAACCAATATAAGATAAAAAATATAACTTGCATTTTATAATTGCTTTCTTCAGAATTGTGAGTATAATATTCCTCCTAGAGTTTGAGGGCCAAGAGTTTGAGGGCCAATGCTACCAAATTTTTCAAAATAGAGCTTTATTATTCTTATTATTTGACTATGATTTAGGCACAGAATACCATTGGTGTTAATTTAACTATTTTGGAGACTAAAGATGATGAACAATCACTCACATGATAATAGTGTAGGGAACAGTTTTACTTTGGGAAGAAAAGTTTAACCAACAATAATTTTCCTTGGTGACAGTGTTCCTCTGAATGCTTACAGGTATTGGCAGCACTGCATTATCACCCATCCAGCGAAGAATTTCCTCATACTGCCAACATCACTTGGAGGTTCCTTGAAACTTCTGGAAACACCATTCCTGAAATACATTTGATAAGTTCCACACCTACCAAAGCATGCCAGTCAGTTCAGAATCCTTCAGACACTGTGGAAAAAATACTCTATTCACCAAACCCACTCCAGGGCCAAATAAATTTTTTGATAAGCTCTGATGATGTCTATGATGACAACAGGTTCTTCACCTGCACCCTTCCAGTATGTAATGAGGTGACTGCTTTGAATTCTGCCATCCTACTGGAGGAGAACCTCAGCCTTCTTCGATCTCTTCAGTCAGGTGAACAGCTGAACAACAACCCAGATTCTTCTTTTACATCTAAAACAGAAGCCAAATCTTTTCTCTCTCCACTGAGTGCTACTGTTGTTGTGAATCAAATAAAACCAAGGAATAGTTCTGAATGCAGTCAAAGATTTCCCCTGGAAAGTTCAGACATATCTCCCCTGAGTCTCTCTCCAATTGAAAAAGTAGTAATAAAAGAAATAAGCTCAGAGAGTGAAGCACCTGATGAGATCTCTGCAACACCATCAGATTACCCTGCCAATGTTAATTACCAAGAGATAAAAGATCTCGAAGTTGTTCAGACCATCTTGCGAGAAGCTCCATTGTACTCTGCTACAGTTTGGAGTGATGGTGCAGATAAGTGGCACACAAACTCTGAAAATGTGGATGCTGGTGCTCATTCTGAACAAACTGGGAAGGCTAAGTTGGACATCCTTCAGAATAAAAATAGTTTCTACAGTAAAGTAAAGGAATATAATGCAGGAAAGCGAAAAATGAAAAATTTGTTCAGAAGGAGGAGGAAAACTGGACGGAGGTTTGAGTCGGAGGACAATGAAAATATGGGAATCATTGATACTAGTCAGGAACAAGCCCAAAATGATAATGTATTTTCTGGGGAGAGTGGAAATGACAGTGATGAATTGGAGGTTTCCACAGGTGCTGCAGGAGGAGATGGAAATGACTGGTCTGAGAAGAGTAGCCTTCACTTAGCGGACTTGCTGCGATCTCTGCGTCTGAGAGAAGGGAGCAACCACCTCTTGCCATGGTCTAAACCAGGTCGAAGATGCTCTTCAGATGGGTCTTCTGCAGGGCCTCTGTCTGTAAAGGATGCTCGCTCTTCTCCATCGTCCCCTGCGAGTCCTCGTCAGCACGACATGACAAAGTATAAGACAGAGTTGTGTCGGTCTTTTCAGTATAATGGATACTGCAGTTACGGGGATGCCTGCTTGTACGCCCATGGCCAAAATGACCTCAGGTCTTACCCAAAACACCCTATGTACCGCACAAAGCAGTGCTTCAGCTTCCATAACAAAGGCTTCTGTCTGTATGGAAGTCGCTGCCAGTTCTTGCACGACCTTGAGTGATAGGGGCAAAATCTTCGTCTCCGCTTGATATCGAAGAGAACGGATAACTTCTGGAGGTCGTTGCTAAACTTGAATCTTAACCAAGACTTTTATTTGGATTAAGTATTTATATCATCCAAATAGAGGTAAAAAATATTTATTTTTTAATGATGGAGTAGACTGTGCCACCTACTGAAGTATCTTAGCATGCGGACTCCAGCAGATGGCACTGTCGCTGGGAAGATGAGAGGAGGCTATAATATATATATATGATGAAAAGTAGAATAGGAATATGTCTTTCCTTTATACCGATAATTGTATATTTTAGTTACCTGACGTCTTGAGTTAGAGAGGTTATTTATTTATAATTTTTCTGTTCTGATGTTATACACTCCCAGTAGGTGTTAGATAATTTGTATTTATATGGTATTTAAATTTATTTCTATAACTTATTTAATAAATGAACTGCATGAGCGCCTATTTTTCCCCAAGAAACCTGCATAAGTATAATTTAGATATACACAAATACTAAAAAATACAAAACTAATCTGTGAAGGGTGTTTGCGGCTTCCCTTAGGCCCCTAGCTGCACCCACATTTTAGCCTTTCACCCTACTTACATTCTCACTTCCTTTCTTCAGTCTTGCTGTGCAACTTCTCTGCCATTACTTCCATGTAAAACTGTGGAGGCTTCTCCCAGTTTCACTTTCAGACCCTTGTACTTGGTCTCGTTTAAGTTTTATTACTCTTTCTGTTCAGCCACTCTTACTCTCCCTCTTCACTCTAGCTCAGAATGGCTGGAGTTGTCCTAATGCTTTGCCTATTTAGACTAAATTCCGTGAACCCCAATTTCATCCGAAATCCATATCTAGGAAGTTTTGATATTTGAGTAACGGCAAAGACTGTTGCAGCAGTGTTGAAAACGAAGGGTGCCTTGGATAGAAAAAATGTACTGAGTTAATCTCTGTTTACAATTGAAAAGTCTCTTGTCAATTTGTGTTTGCTCTACAATGCAAAAGGGTGTCAAACGCCTCTATTTACTTCTTAGTACAACCTTGGAGTTTTCTCCCAGTTCTACCTGTAGATTCTTGTGCTTATGTAACTCATTGTCTTGCTTTCCAACCACTCTAACTCCTCCTCACTGTATTAGGAGCTGAATGGCCGAATGTGTCCTAGTGCTTGGCTTGACATCCTAACTTTCATATACTCGATCATACATGGTAATGCTATTCCACTATATCTAAACGATTCTTCCTTGTGATCTGCAATGATTTCAAGGTACTGATCGTATTTAAAAAAAAATTACCGTCATTATTTGCCCATTAGGGCCTACCACCAAAATAACCTGCCGTCTTCCCCCTATTTCTTGGTGTTACTACGTTCTAATTCCTTCAACTTCAGTGCATTCTTTAGCCTCATTCAGAACCGACCATCTCAAAAGTGAAAGCTGACATAAATGTTTACTCTTGAAATCATTAAGTCTATGTAACTTCCTCAGTCCTTTTTCAAATTTCGTCAGTGTACTAGCCCTACCTTTCTGTTTATATTCTACTTACCAAAGAGACAAACCATCTGACCATTTTCTCTTTCATGATTGCTTACGACCATTCTCTTTCCGAAGGCATGTACTTGCATCGACAAACACACTTTTCAAAACATTTCTCAAGGTAATCTTGAATGTCTGGAATATTCTCGAGGCGTAGCCAAAATGTTGAAGTTGACAATATTGTAGATAAGTCCGTGAATGGAAAGTACACAATCATATGAATGTTCGAGTCTGTACAATGTTAAAAGGCGCAAATCTGCAGAAAGAAATTGAAAAAGACATTTAATATGAAATATATTACCACAAAATACAGTTCTGGATTGAAGATTAGCAGAAGCAATATGCTAAAGTTAAAGGAAACGTGATGGTCTTAAGTACGGTTGATGAGAGGGTAAAGTATTATTTTGTCAGGTGAAGTTTGGAATTAATATGAGCCAAACAAAAGAATAGTCAACGGTAGCTTCGTAAAAGCCAAGACAATAATTGGCAACAGTTATTTTCCGTTAAAAAGGTTTAACTTTACACGAAGAAATGCACTGCAAAGGTTTTGAAACCATAACCATTGAATTGAGTATTCTTGAACATGTAACATACTGAAGTGCTGTTGTATAATTATGATTATTGGCTTTGAATATTGTTTTAGTATTTAAATGAAAATTTCTTCATTCAACAACTGGAGCTCAACTTATTTGTGTGAATATTTTGTTTTTTAAGTGTTTGAAAGAAATCGATCTCTTGATTTTTGTAACTGTCAGAACAAGCTGATATCACAAAGAATTTAGAAAGGAATGGCTAATAATATGAGCTCCGTTTATCCTTTGGTTTATTAAGATTAAGAAATTGAGTTCTGGGTATGTAAAAATACTTTTATATATAATCTTGTGTTAGTGTGTAAATGCTTAACATCTAGTAAGCGTGGTACTCTGAGAATAGTATTGTATACCATAAAATATAAAAGAAAACGTACTATATAAAAATATAGAAAATGGATTAAGACGCGTAACTACGGCACATGAAAGCTATGCACTGTGGTATTAAAAAAATTGCAATTTCATGCTAAAATAGTTACCAAACATACCCAATAATTTCCCTTGATATCATACGTGTTCAGAATTATATCCTTATTGCGTTGATTACGTCCAGGGGAAAGATGTATTTAGGAAGGTGAGAGAAAAGACTGGTAATAGGCCTAGGCTCACAATCAAGTAAACTAGGCTTAACGGCCTAAAATATGTTAGGCCTATGATTTCTTTTTCGAAAGCCAAAATCCACCCCATTTCTTTTGATTTGGGTAGATGCTTGACCCCATTTTTTTGAAACTCCATTTTGTCTGTTAATTTGTTCAGTGAGTGATGTACTTAGTGATGAGTAGATTGTTGCTGGTCGTTGGTAGTGTGAAGGGCATAGGTCTAGGGACTTCACCTCGGTAGGATATGTATGTATACACTATATATATATATATATATATATATATATATATATATATATATATATATATATATAATAGTATAGTATATATGTACTGTATATTTAAATCAAAGTGTTCCAGCTCTCAACAATTCTATTCATCATCACATACATCATTCACTGCGCAAATGAGACAAAACGGATTTTCCAGGAAATTGAGTCAGATATCCCTCCTCCTTCTAAAAGAATAAGAAACCGGATAAATTTACTGCTTAAAAAAAAACTAACCGGCATAAAACTACCAAGAACTGTTTGATTTTTCGCGGTGAACGGTTTGGTTTTCATTAACGATAGAACTTCGGTTGTTTATTTTGTTTCACTATTTCGCTGATAAAACTATAATGAATATATCACTAAACCGTTAACTAGAAGTGCTTTCAGGTACAAGACCCAATTTCTTACTTTCTATATTTATCTTTATTGTTTAATTGACCAAAATGTTAAAATAAACATCAGTTTCTTAATATAGTGGTACTACAGTTAAACAGTTCCCTGTTTTCAGAGTCATTTTGGTCCTTGTTTCTGCAAGTACTGGAACACAAACAGTCTTGTAGGTTCGGGCTCTCGGTAATGTTTATTATTGAGTGTTTGTGTGGTTTGCGTGCGCACGCGCGAGTGTATTTGCGTTAATAACGGTGTTATTAAGACATTATTAAAGCGAGTCTGGTTTCTTGGAGATTACGACCGGATGAGCGACAAGATGCTGTTGTTGGTGCTGCACTTGGCAAGGTAAGTAAACAAACCGGACTTTCTTTATCCAGATTCATTTTGAACACCGTCGCCCATAATTGTTTTTTTTTATATTTTCATATTAATCGAACGAATTATACGTTTGGACCATTTCAAATTGTATATATCAGTGTATTTCTTGGTATGGGGCTTAATGTGGTATGCGTAGCTTTTACATTTTATAGGCCTATGATGGTATGCAGTTGATATGACGTGCCCAGTGGCTTCGTGATTTAGCTCGAAAACGATTATTTTTAGTATTATGATCAATTACATTTGCGGAAAACGTAACAGGAAAGCGAAAGGGAACAATAATTATATTTGATGCAAACCTAAAATGTGTACATTGTAAGCTAACCTGTCCGTTCCCTAGGCCTATAGCTTACCTGACCCTAACTGGACCTTTTAGGCAATTGCTACAGGTGCCACGGGACTGAATTCTAACCCAGTTTTATTGTATTTTTTAATAATTCAAACAGTTTTATCCTTATAGTTACATGATAATGTAATGAATCTCCAAGCTAGATTACAGGAATAGCTCCTTGACGAAAGTTCAGACATCTCGTAGGCTAATGGCTGAATTAGTATAAAGTTGCATGCAAATATTGTTGTCTTTAAAGTACGAGATAATGCAAAATTAAAGTGAAAACACTTTCAGAAGAGTTTAGGCAGAGAAAAAAAAAAAAATTGCTTTGCACCAACAACCAGCACCTTGTCAAAGTAGCGTGTTAGGAATTTGTACAGTGCGATTCATTCTGAAATGGCCCGGGGTTAATAAAGTATCTGTTTTTTTCGTATTAGAGGTTAATCTTTTGATGATGCATTGATCTTTAAATATGTATCAAAATTATTAGATAAGCATCTTTTGCAAGGTTATTTGGTGGCTGGACGAGTACTATGGTTAGTCACCAACTGTTGATTCACATTCTTTATATCCTATTTTGTGACATGAAATCTTGCTCATGATTATTAGTTTTGTTTTGCAAATTCCAAAAAAGTTCAACTTGAATTAGCCTTCTCATTTGTAATAGTTTAATACTTGATTAACTCAGTGTTGCTCCAAAATTCACTTGACACAAGGGAATCCTTTCCTTGAAACGGAGCTTAACTTCATTTGTTGTAACGCCTGGAAATTGCAATCACTTAGTCAATTGACATAGTTTTGTGCTGTGGACTATTTTCTGTTGTTTTCAGTCTGCAAATGATCTTGTTTAACATTTTATTAGTAAGTCTGGATTTAATTATTTTTGCTACATGAATGTTTTATTTATTTTCATGAAACCTATGATTTACAGTCATGTATTGTTTTAAGTCAATATGTTTTCATGGATGTCGTGTGTATAGACCTGGGGTTCGTATGGGTTTTTTGAGGATTGCGTAAATAAACGGCTTGAGGAAAACACATTTATGTACGAGAGAGAGAGAGAGAGAGAGAGAGAGAGAGAGAGAGAGAGAGAGAGAGAGAGAGAGAGAAACGGGTGTATGGTTCTATAAGCTAATTTGCACGTAAAAGATCCAGAAGCCGAATCGCTTTATGAGGGTTACTTAGACAAACGGTTTGAGAGAGAGAGAGAGAGAGAGAGAGAGAGAGAGAGAGAGAGAGAGAGAGAGAGAGAGAGAGTCTAGGGTTCAATAAGCCATTGGGTAATTTGTACGTAAAAGATCCAGAAGCCGAATCGCTTTATGAGGGTTACTTAGACAAACGGTTTGAGAGAGAGAGAGAGAGAGAGAGAGAGAGAGAGAGAGAGAGAGAGAGAGAGAGAGAACGGGTCTAGGGTTTAATAAGCTAGTGGGTAATTTGTACGTAAAAGATCCAGAAGTCGAACCGTTTATGGGGGTTACTTAGACAAACGGCTTGAGAGAGAGAGAGAGAGAGAGAGAGAGAGAGAGAGAGAGAGAGAGAGAGAGATGGGTCTATTGAGCAATTTTTACGTCAATGAACAAGAAGCCGAATCGATTTCTAATAGATGATTATGAATTCAGTTGTAGACGAAGTAGCATCTATAAGACCGAACTGAGAATATCTGGTGATTTAATTTTTGAATCTTGTATTTGAGACCGGTTTGTTAAGTATGAGTTTCCTGTGGACTGTATGTCTGTAGTGACGTAGTTTCTTTTACCTGTAAGTTCTCACGCCAAAATTAAGTGGACGGTATTGTGTTATTTAAAGGACTTATAGTGACAGTTCATTCCTTTACTGGTTATGTTGTTTTTTAATTACTGCTCTGCTTCATGTTCATTTACTAACTAGGTTTTCATTTTAACTGTTTGCATCTTCATGTTTGTGAAATTGCTCGTGTTTATGTTCTTGAATTTCTAGTCATTGCGCGAGTCGAGATGTATTCTTCAGGTAATCGTGAGTTAGTATTCTGTAGGCCTATTATTGCAATATTATGAAAACAGCTAGTTTGAAATTCAGTATTATAATGTGAATTGCTTGCATTTTACAGTGCTCGTTTTAGACAGCCAATGCATATAATTTGAATATAAGATACACTGCACGATATAGGTCTACAGGGCAAACACTAACAACACTCGGGCTCCAGAATACTACGGTAAGTTGTCCAATAGACATTGCACCGATTCTCCTCTCTCTCTCTCTCTCTCTCTCTCTCTCTCTCTCTCTCTCTCTCTCTCTCTCTCTCTCTCTCCTGCTCAACGAGAAGTTTGTTTGCAGCGGAACTGGAATAGCGAAGCTTAAGGCAGCAAATCTTCAAGATCCCTGAGCAATACCCTCTCCCCAAGTTTCAATTAAGAGGTTCTCTGAACGCAAGGGCATCAAACGGCCCAAAATTACCAATTGCCAATGGTTTTAAAGGATTTCCCAGGGGTTCCTGAGTGTCCTCCGTGTGGTTATGTCCTACGTTTGGTTTGTCCTTAATTAATGGTGTTTAGTATACTTTGCATTCATGATTTTTATTTTTTTGTTGCAGGCTTTCCGGTGCTACTTTGGCTTGTAATCTAGGCGTTTGCACCTACTCCGAGGTGCCAGTACTAAACATGGCGGAAGCTCTTTGGGACGGCGTGTTTAATACTAACCCCTCGGGGATCAAAGTATCATATACACCCATTTCTACATTGTGTGGTCGACGAATTATGTTAATAAACGATATCTTCGTGCGGCCGTCTACATTACATTTACCATACGGTGTTTAGTACTAGCACCTCGGAGTAGCTGACGCATAGATAACAAGTTAAAGTATAACACCGGCTTTCCTTTGTCGTTTATCGTGAAACAATCATTTTCGAGTCTGACGTAATTGATCTTTCGCAGATTTTTATGCAGGGTACTGAATTCATTCGCTCAATTTGGCTTGTTCTTGTATGCATCTGGCCTGTTGCATAGAACAAAAAACCTATCGATATCTTATTTCATGGAGGTATGTATATAGGCCTAATAGACAGAACGGTAATGGTAGATAAGTCAGAGAAGTTGAACTGCCACTTGGTAGGCGCTAAAGACAAGTTGTAAGACAAGCGCTTGTAGAGTCAATGTGCTTTAATTATTTTCGTTTGAACTTCCGTTATTGTTGTTATTGCTTATAATAATAACATTAATAAAGCTCACTCCGTTGGGTCGCCAGTATCATTGTGACTCACTGCCCCTCGCATCAGACCCCTCCACGTAGTGATTGGTGTTATCTCAGTCCAGTCATCATTCAGATTTTTCTGTCTCCAGTCCGTGTTAACTCTCAAGGAAATAATCTTTTTTTTTTTTTACCTTGAGTGAGTAGAAAGAGCATAGGCCTAGCAATCGAATCCCAAGACAGTTGACAAGAACCAGGAAACTAACACATTTATATATGTATATATATATATATATATATATATATATATATATATATATATATATATATACACACATACACATACACATACACACACAGTATATATGTGTGTGTGTGTGCGCGCGTGTGTGTTTGTGTAAATGTAAATCAGTCACTGAGCCTGAAAGCAACCCACATCGAATATCGTCTTACATTTTCGGCAACCTGCGGTTCGTAACTTATAAAAAAAAATATAGTACTACTGCTACTACGGCTGCAAGAAATGTATTCCTGCCAGGGTTTACGATCCCCCACTGCATCAGGATGCCCACACGGGGAAGGCCTTGAGAAAATGCCCATAAAGAAAGCGAATCCTCCGCTCTCCCTCACGGCGCTGAGAAAGGATTTGGGCAGCAGCTCTCAAGGACCACCGCGCCACTTGATATCCGGTGGATTAGCGAGCTCTGCACGTATTTGCATGAGACCACGTCTTGTATATATGTTGGGAGAGAGAGAGAGAGAGAGAGAGAGAGAGAGAGAGAGAGAGAGAGAGAGAGAGAGAGATTAATCATTCAGTGAGTTAAGTGTTAAGATGAGTATTGTCGAGCAGGCAAAAGGGCCTTGCTTGAACTACCATTACAAGTCTTGAACTCTAATTTTATTTAGACCTTTTTATATTTTAAATAAGGACCCCTTTAATGTTATTTCGATTTACCGTTTAATATTTTATAGAATAACTTTCATTGACAATGTTCCGTAGGGGGGTGGCGCCATCAGCGCACCTCATGCGGTGCACTGTAGGCATTACTTAAGGTTCTTTGCAGCGTGCCTTCGGCCCCTAGCTGCAACCCCTTTCGTTCATTTTACTGTAACTTCTTTCGTATTCTCTTTCCTCCATCTTACTTTCCTCAACCCTCTCCTAACAATTGATTCATAGTGCAACTGCGAGGTTGTCCTCCTGTTACACCTTTCAAAGCTTTTACTGTCAATTTCCGTTTCAGCGCTGAATGACCTCAAAGGTCCCAGTGTTTGGCCTTTGGCCTAAATTCTGTATTCAGTTCAGTTCAGTGCATTGAAAATGTGTTAAAGTTTTCATTATCACTCTGTCATCTCTTTTCATATCTGCAATGCTTTTTTTTTCGAAAATTCTTTCTTTATCAGAATCTCTGATAACTCTTTCGACAAAATATTTATTCTCGTTTTTCAAAATGGAAGGTGAAACATGTTTTCGTTCCATGCATCGATGGAAGCCAGTCGCCCGAAAATGCACACCTGGCCAAGTGTTCAAAGACAACGGTGCAGTTATTTTGCGTATCAGCGCGTTTCATCCTCTGCGTCTTTGTTTCTTTCGCCTCGTGATTTCGAATTTCCTTTTGAGGAACTTGAGCATTTCTCGGTTGATATGGGTTTTCTCAGCTTTCATTTATTGTTATTCCTTTGGATTTGTCAAGAGTAAAGCTGGAGCCAAAATTGCCAATTAAAAGAGACAATATAGCCCGCTTAATTACTGTTATTCCTGTTACTACTCTCTAATTGAGTTGAATATAGAGTTTAGGCCAATGGCCAATCGCTGGGACCTATGAGGTCATTCAGCGCTGGAACGGAAATTTTACAGTCAAAGGTTTGAAAGGTGTAACAAGAGGAAAACCTCAAAGCAGTTGCGCTATGAATCAATTGGAAGGAGAGGGTTGAGGAAAGTGAGATGGAAGAAAGAGAATACGAAAGGAGGTACAGTGAAATGAACGAAAGGGGTTGCAGCTAGGGACCGAAGGCACGCTGCAAAGAACCTTAAGTAACGCCCACAGTGCACCGCATGAGGTGCACTGACGGCACTACCCCCTTACGGGGTCTTCTTTCTAATGGCCCCCACATTCTTTGGAAGCTTGAATTTCAAGTCCGTGGCCCCTGTGGTGGGCTTGTTCCATATGAATAGGGTTCATCTTTTGAATAAGTATAATAATTATACTGGAATTGTTGGATGTGGTCACTGTTGGCGTGATCTGTCATTCACGATTGCATATTCAATATGCTGTGGTCGGACAGTAGAATAAAAATATCAATCCATCTGCCAAACTACCAATAAGGCTTCACATGACAGTCCAGTTTTGTTGTCTAGGATGAAGACTTCCGATGGAATAAAAACTGAATACTTGAACTATTACGAGAACTTAGAAACGGCACTTCACTGGTTAGTTAATGAGCAGTTAATGAAGTTGCCTATTATAGTAACTTCTTGCTTGAACAGGTAAGCTTGATTACGGGTGCCGAGAAAATTTCAACAAACTTAGGATAGATTGCAGTAACAATAACATACTATGGCATAACCGTCAAATTTGTAAGTTGAATTACAAGAAAGGCTCAATCTTTTCTGCATATGGAATTTTTGAAGCCAAAGCAGGTTATAGTCAGGCTAATTTGCTCAGAATATTGAATTCATATCTCCCAAGCCTTTTATTATATATGTAAAATAATGTTAACGAATCGATACATCAGAAGCACCTACTGTATATAAATTTTATATTTTAAGTGTTTAGGAATCCAGTTTTTCGTAACCCGAGTCAGCTGAAAATCTTAACTGTTTTCTTATGTTTTCTTTGCGTTCTAACATATTTTTTCACACTGAACAAATGTCAGTGTTTCTGTCATTTGATAAAAGTAACATTTTCATTTGTATTCCTGACCATTAAAAATCCACAAGTGTAAGAATATTAAATATGAAATAATATATTGCGAAGATAAGCGTGGCATAACACGTTCAAGTATTCAGTTCTGGGGCAGCTGCGCAGTTTCTTAGAATACTGTTAGGGTATTACCGTCTGATCTCTGGCAGTTATCCGACGCTGGTTCAAACGCTTCCGGCGACTTCGCACAAGTCCACGAACTTTGATTTCTGTGTTCGGAAACGATTATAATTCTGTGCGTAATCAAAGTTCGGGTGAGCATCGAGCCTTGTGGATAATCCTGGGGAAATGCCTTTGGTTTGAGGGATTTTTAGTTTTATGAAAAGAAAACTGTATTGTGCCGGCTTTGTCTGTTCGTCCGCACTTTTTCTGTCCGCCCTCAGATCTTAAAAACTACTAAGGCTAGAGGGCTGCAAATTCGTATGTTGATCATCCACCTTCCTATCATCAAACATATCAAATTGCAGCCCTCTGGCCTCGGTAGTTTTTATTTTATTTAAGGTTAAAGTTAGCCATAATCGTGCTTCTAGGAATGATATAGGATAGGCCACCACCGGTCCGTGGTTAAAGTTCATGGGGCGCGGCTCATACAGCATTATACCGAGACCATCGAAAGATTTAGCTATTTTCGGTGGCCTTGATTATACGCTTTAGCGGCTGTACAGAAACTCGATTGCGCCGAAGAAACTTCGGCGCATTTTTTACTTTTTTTTTTTTTTACTTGTACTTAAGAATAGACATACAGTACATAGTTTACAAAAATGATATCTTATAGTATGCCAAAATTAATGGGGGATAATCCTGGAGAATTTGATTGGTTTGAGGGGAACTTTTTTATTTTATTTTTAATTGCATTTAAGAATAGGCATTTTACACAGTCTACAGAAATTATATATCTCACAATATACTAAATTTAATATTATACATTCCTTATTATAACAGACTAGATATGCAAAGAATACCATCTACTTATTGGTTTGCTGTGAACACTTGACATATTTTCTTTATAAAGGTAAGATGTGCACGTACTCGATCTCACAGGGGAACCAATAGAAAAACTACTCTTCTTCTAGACTGGTTTGGAAGTTAGGTTAGGTTTCTGCTTTCATTATGTGTTGGGGGGGGGGGCGGTGGACCGGGGGTTATCTAATCTTTCCTTTGCTTCTCGTACATATTTTTTTTCCTTGTTGCAAAGATATTACTAATGTCATTAAGATTTCCCGTTGGTATTTTGCCGAGACGTAACCGAGTACCGGGACCTTTCCCTGAAAAAAGCGGGATGCCATATCTTCAAAATTAACCACAGAATTTCCCTGAAAATAATCTCGTTATGTTTCCTTCACCCAAACTACTCTGTTAAATTAATCCAATTTAACCTAACCCAACTTAACTTAACTTAACCTAGGGGCGTGGCAAAAAAAAAAAAAAAAAAAAAAAAACTGGGGCTGGTGCAGTACCAGCAAACATCTCAAGAATTTGCTCTTCGTTGGAAGTCAGTCCCTGCCCACTCAGTCTCAGACTCCACGTTAGTTAATAGGCTCCACAGCTGATGAACTCAGACTCGTGCACGTAAGGACTTAAGGTTTGGTATTATTGTTGATTAAAGGGAAGTTGAGAGTAGCCTTATGGTTATAATAAATTAGCAAATTCTCCATTTATCGCATTTGAATGCTCCTTGTCAGTTGTTTCCTAACCTGACCATGAATCTGGCGACCTCATCCCAAAGTACAACTACTTAAAACTTGCAAACAAGCTTAGGAGTTGTGAGTGATTGGTTACTCGTCACAATAAGGTTGTAGACTGTATCAGAGTGAGGCAGACTGACTGTTTGTACTATGTAATTGGAATTACAGCAACAACGATTATTGATGCTGTAAAATAGTGAAAGTATACATTTTTTGTGTATCCATTTAACAAATGGAAAAGTTTCCAAGATATTTCCTAGCTTCTGATGCCTATTGGCCCTTATTTTTGCCAATATTTGGATTTTTTTTTATAGTTTTCATTTTTCATTTATTTATTTATATATTTATTTATTTCTTATTTGTTAAGAATTCAGGTCATTTAAACTCTCGCGTTATATTCTCAAGACGCTGCATAACACCACGAGAAGTTCCAGTTTGCTCAAAGAACCCCCCCCGCCCCGCGAATCTTATCACCTCCAACAGAAAACGCGCCAAATTTTTCGCTCTTTTTAGCCAATTAGTCATTTCAGACGGCTGGAGAATCGAGTCCATGTTGTGATTGCTGTCCCTCTCCCTCTCCCCCATTCCCCCCACCCACTCCTCACCCCCGAAAATGGACATCCATTGTGCCGATGAATGACGTCACAGCGATACATCGACGCACCTGTGAAAATATTAGGCGCGAACGACAGTTCGCTGATACACCCTTTGTGTCGCTCTCAATGGTATCTCTTTCTCTCTCTCTCATTTGACAAGATAACGGCGACGAATTGTTATCTCTGAGAAATGACTTTCCAAAGGGACAATAACGCCAATTAAGATTATAATTGATAATTTCCTCTCCAACGGGCGAGGGTAGGAAGATTTTTTTTTTTTTTTTTTTTTTAGGTATCTCGTTCGTACGAGACATATTCCCTTTGATTTGGCGTTTTTTTTTTAAATTCAGTTTTTTGTCATTTCTGTCAAAAATTTTTGTTCGTCATGTGGATGACGGACAGGTTTCATTGTAATCGTATTAACCCTCCTGTGATGAATTTGAGAGATGTATAATTTCAATTCCCTTTCCTTGTTTGCCTACACCCAAACCTTGAGCCGTGATTCTCGATGGAACAGTTCATTCATTAATTTATTCTCGAGATTTGTGCGTTGCGTACGTATACTGAATGTAAGCATACGTTATTCATAGAACCATATACATATGCTGTATATCCGTCCTTAGTTAGTTTGTTCCTCCAGAGTACTTTTCCTCAGTAAATAAGATTAACGAATTAATTTATAGAATCTTTCAAAGGCCACTGCTCATCATCAAACGAGCAAGTAGGTCTGCCCCACTCACTGACATCCACAGTACCTCTGTTTTCTCTAATTCCTCCCACTACGTTGGTTCAGACCACCATACATCACTTTGCCGTTGTTTCTGTTCTATCTCATCTATTAAAAATGCCGAGGACTCCACCTGACGAGGAATCAAATGTTGGTGGGGTGGAGGATGGGGGGCGTTGGCGGGTCAGGGGTGTGGTATTGGGATGGATTGGAAGGGGGGGTTAGGAGGTGTGGTGCTGTGGGTGGATTGGTGGGGGTGGGGGGCTGGCTGGTTACGTTCGCCTGGGACTAGCTCATAGTGAAAACTACCAAGTCACAATGCCTGTGTAATAATTTTCGTCAAGTCATTCTTTATTGCTGTTCTCACTATGACATTATTAAGATATTCTTCAGCGATTTTCTGTTAATTTCATGTGTTTTATCAATAAACGTGTATGAGTACATGTGAACGAAAAAAAAAAAAAACCGCATAAAAGTGAACGTAATTCACACAAAGTCTTCCATGATATATGGTCCAGTAAGACTTAAGTTTCATATCCCGCCTCCTGAGAAGATGAAATCGAATGTCTAGCATCAATATTATGACTTTCCAACCATCTACCATTTCAAGCTAAGTTTATCTGGACTAAAAAAACAACTGAAAAAAAAAAATTAACTTTTGAACTGAAAGCGGGGATGGTTTTGAGTGATATATTTCACGCGAATTGGAAAACCGTCAGTTCGGATTGGAGAACTGTCTCCCTTTCAGTCGAAAGTCATAAAATAGATTGATGGACTTCCAAATGACGTATAAATATTGTCTTCCCGAGACTCTCATAACCATTAATTTTTCGATGTTACATCAAACAATAATAAAGTATACAAAAGTTATGAGGTGGAAGATAATACTTGGTAACGAAAAATGAAGAGGATGCCTTTACCAAGCTTTGGTTCTAAAGGTTGCGATGACAAAAACTCCCGCCATTTGTATTACTGTGCATGTCTAGCCAGCAGCCGCGAGTGTTGAAAAATCTGTTAATTTTTCGTTTCCCGAGTTAAATCCGTAACTTGATAGATACACAGCTTTTTAGGTAATTGAATACTGCTTGTTATTTACTTCCATTTATCGTATGTGTGTGAATTACGTGATTTGAAGTGGAAGAAGACGAAGGCGGTTAAATTCTGGTTGCGTTTTGTTGGGAGCTCGCTTCCGGGAACCAAGCAGTCGTCGTCTGAATTTGTGAGAGATTTTTAGCGAACAGAATACGCTTTGGGGAGGTATTTCTCTCTCTCTCTCTCTCTCTCTCTCTCTCTCTCTCTCTCTCTCTCTCTCTCATACACACGCAAATGCACGCTCCCGCAAGCGCGCTCGCAAAGAGAAATGCACTTAAACCAAGCAGTTGTCTCTATTATTCTTTCTGCGAGATATTTGACGAACAGAATACGCCTTGGGGAAATGCTTCCTATGCTAACAGAATTACCCGGAAAGATTTACGCCTCCTCTCGCTCTCTCTCTCTCTCTCTCTCTCTCTCTCTCTCTCTCTCAAATACACGCGTTTGCTCCCGCGCGCTCGCGCGCTCGCAAAGACAAATGCCCTCGGAACCTGCATGAACGCTGTCGAAGTGATCAACGCCGATCGAGTTAACATATAAATCAATAGATAAATGACCCATCTCTCTCTTGGAAATGAACTATCGACAGCTTGCAGGGGAAGAAGAAAAAAAAAAAAGAATACGTATTGCTAAATTTTTCATAACCGAAAAATCCGCGCCCAAAAAATAGTGTGCAGGCGGCACTGCGCATGCGCCCTGTGCCGGAGCTTTTAACACGCAATCTATCCCTGTGTAAGGGACATATGTCGTTAATTATATTTTCCATCCGAATTCTGATAGAGAGATATCTGGAAAAAAATGAAATAAAAATTAGTAAAATGAAAAATAAAACATATGGCACAGCCTTTTCCGTTTTTTTTTTTTTTATTTCTGTTCGTTTATCCTTACGTCCAGAAATGTTGAATGAAGTGAAGGTTAAATAATTATTTTCCTTACATGCGTTTGGTCTAAGTTCTTACGAATATAAGGAATAGGCAAGATTAGAGACCTGATTTTGATTTTTGTAATACTGAGATTTGTAAGTAGACGGGAAGATTATATCTGAGAGAGTGGACGCTCGGATTAAGAAAATTCTTATAATTTATTTTACTTAAATAATAAGGAGGATTATGACCAAATAAAGATCTCCAACAGTGATATTGTAGCCCCCACGTGGCAGGCCTACTAGTAACGTGAAATTGGGTTTCATCTGTGAAAAAATTCCAAAGAATCTGATTTTTGCAGGAAGGTTTTAGGGATATGTGTCTCGTATCACCAAAAAAAAATTTGTGCCCCAGGGGTGGGCAATATATATATATATATATATATATATATATATATATATATATATATATATATATATATATATATATATATAATATATATATAATTTTTTTTTTGCCCTCTTTATTCCCACACAATGTGGCCAAAATAGAAGCATTTTTTATCATAAAAATGTTTAAACTTGGAAACCGCTATTCATATGAAAGTAAGGCACAGAAGAATAAAAGTTGGAATCATAAAAACACATCCAATGCTTCAGTCCCCGTCTCAAAATATTGAATAGTCCGGCTGCTATGACCGTTCAAAATTTGATTGATGTCAGATTTAATAACATCTCTTTCTCGCCGCATCTGGAAAACGGTCATTCAAGTCTATCTAACACATTAACTCAAAATGCACCGACTGCAGCAAGAATGATAACACACAGTATCACACCAAATCCCATTTTTACAACAACTGCTCTCAGTAACACGAGCGCTTTCATTTTGTAGTATACGTAATCTCTCTCTCTCTCTCTCTCTCTCTCTCTCTCTCTCTCTCTCTCTCTCTCTCTCTCTCTCTCTCTCTCTCATGAATACGAGTCCAGTGTTACATTCAGCCTCCCCTGACAAATGTGCCCTCGGCTCACATAGGTGTTAAAGCCATCGGATTCGTGTACCCCCTCCCCTCCCCTCACCCTCTCCCTCCCCTCCCTCCCCCCTCTCCATCCCCTCTCCTCCCCTCTCCTCCCCTCTCCCTCCTATGCCAACTCCCCTGACGCAGAGGGATAGAGACGGGGCTAAGCGGTGGCAAAGGAGTTAATTACATTAAGTTAAATCTATTACCCGTGTGTCGACGGGTATCCATTGTCCCTACCTGAAGGAGATGGGAGGGGTGGGGGTGGTTGTGTGTGTGTGTGTGTGGGGCTGAGGGTTATAGGGGTAGGGGCAGGAGGAGGAGGAGGAGGAAGGGTCTCTAAGGGAAAAGATGTAGACGATGGAGCAACGCGAAAGTAAGGTACAGACTTTTTGTTTATTTATTTATTCATTCATTTATTTATTTATTTATATATTCATGCATTTCGGATATCAGTGGAAGGATAAAGAAGGGAGAAGAGACGGGATGAGAGAGAGAGAGAGAGAGAGAGAGAGAGAGAGAGAGAGAGAGAGAGAGAGAGAGAGAGAGCGATTTCTAATAAATGGTTGGAAAAAATATTATAAGAACAAGGAAGAGGGAGAGATGCGACAACTTGGAAGAAAATTCATTTATTCACTTATTAATTAAAATGGATGAAACGGGGAGAAGCCAGCTCTCTCTCTCTCTCTCTCTCTCTCTCTCTCTCTCTCTCTCTCTCTCTCTCTCTCTCTCTCTTCGTCTTCACATGGAAGAATTAAGGCGAAACATTTTCACTGGAAGGTCGTTACTTTCCGTCTTACCCCACTGAAAATAGTGGTTTTGTTCATCTTGATTTTTTGTCAAGCGCAAAATTGTCAGCAATAAAAAAACAGAGTTTTCACATCTGGTTCATGAAGTTATACTTATACAACACCGATATTTTTTATGTGACTAATAATCAGCAAGCATTTCTCAAGATTATCGGCACCCCTGTTTATGCAAGAATTCGTAATATACACCATAGAGATACACATGTGTTCCCGTGTATTCATACACATTCGGCATACACGAATATATGTTGCGTACACATATACAGTATATGTATGTATATATATATAGCCTATATGTACTATATATTGTATATATTATATATATTATATAATATATCTTCTTCTTCTTCCCAGCTTGTTCCCATTTTTATATGGGGTCGCCGTGATGCCTTCTTTTGAAGGACTTTGATTTGGGTTTGGGGTAGATATATATATATATATAATATATATATATATATATATATATATATATATATATATATATATATATATATATATATATATATATATATATATATATATAATAATATATATATATATAGATATAGATATATATAAATGTATATATGTAAATATACATATGCATATATATGTTTATATGTATATTATATATACATATATATTTATATGTATATTGCATATATATATATATATATATATATATATATATATATATATATATATATATATATATATATATATATATATATATATATATATATATATATTTTTTTTTTTTTTATGTGTGTGTGTGTGTATTCACAGGGAATGATAATGCTAACAATATGTGATATTACCTTAGTTTCTGTGGTGATGTTGAATCCTGGGAAGAACAATTGTTTTATAGCAGATTTAGTTGGGCTTAAAGGTGTCCCAATTCCCTTCGTTGGGTCTGTCCCTTTCCTTTGTGGCCGCAGAGGCCTTAAATGTTCTGAGCTATAAAGGATGGTGAGGCCTAAGGTTATGTATGCATTCATGTATGGTGTACATTCATGTAAATAAGACGTGACTCTCTGCGTTAAGCTGCTGTTTGGGTAACTGACATTGTGCTCACGATTCATGGGAATTTATTTTTTAAAGCATACATGGTTCTGAACTGTGTTACTTTATGGCAACAATATGTATGTATGTATGTATGTATGTATGTATGTATGTATGTATGTATGTATGTATGTATGTATGTATGTATGTATCTAATATGTTACTTTGTGGCAACAATATGTATGTATGTAATATGTTACTTTATGGCAACAGTATGTATGTAGGTATATGTGTGCAATATGTCATTTTATGGCAACTATGTATGTATGTATGTATGTATGTTACTTTATGGCAACAATATGTATGTATGTATGTATGTAATATGTTGCTTTATGGCAACAATATTTATGTATGTATATGTATGCAATATGTTACTTTATGGCAACAGTATGTATGTATGTAATATGTTACTTTATGGCAACATTGTTCATGTATGTATGTATGTATGTATGTATGTATCCTCAGCCCTGTTAGAGTTAAGAATTTTGATTATCTGTCTTGGTTAACAATGATAATAATAACCGAAGTGAACAATACCACACACACACACACACACACACACACACACACACACACACACACACACACACACACACACAATGACGTGAACCACCTGATTTTTGAAGACCACATGTGCCATCTTGAATCATTCAGTTCTTTACGTTCTTGAGAATATAATCTGGAGAGTTGAGAGTCCATTTATTGCTGGGACGTCGAGTCCAGGACGACCTCAATTGTTTCCGGAATGTTGTTTGAAAATTTAATGGCGTCAGTACGGGCGAGCTCGCCCTCCCTCCCCGGCTCGGGTTTTTGGAGACGAGATCGCCCTTAATATTTAATGGACTGTCTTCTGACGGCTCTTGGTGGATTGCTTTGATACCGGGACGTTTTTCAATCTTCGAGGTTCAGGCTCGGCGCCGGAACCTCAAAGGTTCAGGCGAAGATGCCATGCATTAGGAACCTAAAATAAGTCTCCTTGTGTTATAATATTTTCCTTATATTTGTATTTATTTCTTCATTGACTTGTTAGTTTATTTTTTTTAGTAACTGGTCTCTTCTTCCTGCATTTCCTAATACCTTCTGCTACTTCTTTCCAATGAATACCGTAATATTCTTTAGGAGCCTGAATTTGAAGTCAGTGGCCACTTTGGTGGGTTTGTTCCATGTGGACAGGGTTCATCTTCTGAATAATAATAATAAATAATAAATATTCGTCTGTTGTCTGAAATTATACTGCTCTGTGGATGGAAAAGTTCTCTTGTACAATTTATGGAAGTTCTGAGAATGTCTGATGTCTTGAAAATTAAAACTGTTTTATATCCTCTTTGCAATGGATGTTTTGAAGCGTGTGGCTTGTATGAGGGTACGGATTAAGGATGCAAATTGGTTTTATGACCACTGATGCCTTGAGATGAAAAACTATTGAAGTTCGCGCAGCTGTTTTTGACGTTTGTTGGCCTCCGCTACGTACTGCTTCAGGATACAGAAATCATCATATTTAAAATGTTAATGCTTTCAAACGTAATTTAGGCTCATTGTTTTATATACAATCACTACTTCCTCACGTTAGTTATCTTATTGTTACGGTGTTATGGTATCGTCAGCTTCCAGAAACTGTCTGTCACGCAAAGACTTTTAGTGTTCTGGAAAAGAAAACTATTGTGCCGGCTTTGTCAGTCCGTCCGCACTTTTTCTGTCTGCACTTTTTTCTGTCTGCACTTTTTTCTGTCCGCACTTTATTCTGTCCACACTTTTTCTGTCCACACTTTTTCTGTCCACACTCAAATCTTCAAAACTACTGAGGCTAGAGGGCTGCAAATTGGTATGTTGATCATCCACCCTCCAGTCATCAAACATAGCAGATTGCAGCCCTCTAGCCTCAGTAGTTTTTATTTCATTTGAGGTTAAACTTAGTCATAATCGTGCATCTGGAATTAGTATAGGATATGCCACCACCGGGCCGTGGTTAAAGTTTCATGGGCCGTGTCTCATACAGCATTATACCGAGACCACCGAAAGATAGATCTATTTCCGTTGGCCTTGATTATACGCTGTACAGAAAACTCGATTGCGCCGAAGAAACTTCGGCGCATTTTGTACTTGTTTGTAATTGGAAAGTTTACTGAAGGACAACTGAATATGCCTCTCTCGAGCGAAGGTTAAGAAAGGGAAAATGAAGAATAAAGAAGCTTGTGTGTAAGAAGATAAGAGACATATCATAGCTCTAAAGCTTGAAAGTTAAAGTAAAGGGTTTTACGATTCAACACGATGTACAAATATGTCAGTGACCATATATATATATATATATATATATATATATATATATATATATATATATATATATATATATATATATATATTATATATATGTATGTATGTATGTATATATATGTATATATATATTATATATATATATATATATATATATATATATATATATATATATATATATATATATATATATATATATATATATATATATATATATATATATATATATACTCGTATATATATATATATATATAAATGTGTGTGTGCGTGTGGCGTTTATTCCCGTTTACGACAAACAATAATCTCATGCATAATGTAAATATATTCGCGGTAAACAGCCAAATCTATCGTCGTGAATAATGCGGAATTCGAGCACGGCGTAATGGAATCCTTAAAATAAACATTTGGGTCCTTTTCAATCGAATATCAAAGTTTTAAAACCGATTTTGGGAGTCAGCATTTGGAATTCATCATGTCTGTTCATCTGGCCAAAATCGACTCCTGGTGCTTTTATTGGATGTCCCTAATGCACATGAATATTGTATATAACATAATGCCCGTATTTTTTTATTCAGGCGAAATTATTTATTTATTTTGTATTTTTTTTTGTAGCGCGGTAACTACATTAACTGATGGAACATCACGACTCGAATTAACTTTGGGCTTCGTGTGAATTATTTTGTGTATCGATGTGGCGATGTTGTTGATGTTTTGGTTGCTTGTTTGTTGGTCTGTGGAAAGAATTGCTCTTTACCACCTTCTCAGTGCCTAGAAAAATAACAAAAACCTACTTCCATCTTTCCAGCACATTATTTATCGAGGTGATCCCAGACACGGAGTTTCATCCCGTGAAATGATCTTACCCCCACCTTGAAGGAGACTTGTGCCTTTTGCGCGTTCATCGTCTCATTTTCTTTGAATAAATTTGCAGTTTTGAAATGAAATTCGGGGTGTTTTTTGGACAGAAGAAAGTGGATATAAGAGTAGAGTCTCCTGAATAGAACAGTGATTGATTACAGTTATCAGATTTAATTATTATTATTATTATTATTATTATTATTATTATTATTATTATTATTATTATTATTATTATCAATCAGTAGATGAACCCTATTCTTATGGAACAAGCCTACCAAAGGGGCCATTGACCTGAAATTCAGGCTTCCAAAGAATAAGTTGTTCATTTGAAAGAAGTAACGGAAGGATATGGGAAATACAGAATGAAGAGAGCCGTTATAAGAACAGGAAAAATACAATAACAAATGAATAAATGAATAGATAAAATGTGAACAAAATATAAAACACAGGGAGAATTGGTTTAAGGTCGTAACGTATTGCATCTTTGCTTTAAACTTTTGAGGTCCCAGTTGCACAGTTTCCTCAGGGAGAATTGTTCCTCAGTCCAACGATGTGAGGAATAGAGGACCTATGGAACTGAGAAGTTCGACAGCAAGGCGACAGTTAGTACAATAGTATCACTGCCTGTTTTTTTTCGTAAGCACTGTCAGTTTTCAAATAATTTTTTTTCTGTTATTTTTGCCTCGTTTTTCTTTGTGTCTAGATATTCTGCAATATAGAATAGTAATGGGGAAGTTAAAAGACATTTTTTAGTTGGTTCCGTTTGAATAAATGTCAATTGTAAATATTGAACACTTCTATGAGGTCATACTTTACTTTTTTGGTATTTTTATTTTTGAGTGCTTGTCAGCCAATTTAGTTACTTCCTAAGGGAATGTTTAGAATAATCGATTTTAATTCTGGTGGAAGGATTCGTCCAGATAGTAAATTTTCAGTTTTGGTGATTCTCTCTCTCTCTCTCTCTCTCTCTCTCTCTCTCTCTCTCTCTCAAGTAACGCAGTGCACTAATAGTAATATGTCGATTCTGTATTGAGATATCTTGACCAAACTTTCTAGCATCAAGTATCAAACTGTAGGATAAAAATTCTTTACTTGAGCCAAAATCTAATATGAACACAATATAAGAAAAATTAGTTAATTATGACGAAGTACCGCGAACATTCGAATACCGAACAGCTTTGTAAAAAATGCAACAAGCAAAGAAATCTGGATATTTAAACACCATAAATGCACTGTTACGCCTCATCGGTTGCTTATGAAATAACAGCTTCCCAAATCTTAGGAGCTTTATTGCATATCTTCAGCAATATCTCCCTTCTGCGTTATTTGAACCTTCCCTTCCCTCCCCATTCTCTTCCTTCATCATATTAGCTTTATATCTATCCACCCAAATCGTTATTTTTCTCTCTCTGCTCCCTCTTTCGCTCCGCTCACGAAACTAATGGATTTTAGCTCGGTCTTAGAGAATGAAGGTTCTTCGGAAGCTTTGTGGAGAGAGAGAGAGAGAGAGAGAGAGAGAGAGAGAGAGAGAGAGAGAGAAGGGTATAATGACACACTTTCTTAAGAAGAGAGAGAGAGGGAAGGGTATAATGGAAACGGGTTCCTAAGGGGAGAGAGAGAGAGAGAGAGAGAGAGAGAGAGAGAGAGAGAGAGAGAGAGAGAGAAGGGTATAATGACACACTTTCTTAAGAAGAGAGAGAGGGAAGGGTATAATGGAAACGGGTTCCTAAGGAGAGAGAGAGAGAGAGAGAGAGAGAGAGAGAGAGAGAGAGAGAGAGAGAGAGAGAATGGACACACTTTCTTAAGAAGAGAGAGAGAGAGAGAGAGAGAGAGAGAGAGAGGTGTAATGGAAACGGGTTCCTAAGGAGAGAGAGAGAGAGAGAGAGAGAGAGAGAGAGAGAGAGAGAGAGAAGGGTATAATGTACACAGTTTCTTAAGAAGAGAGAGAGAGAGAGAGAGAGAGAGGCAAGGGTATAATGGACAGTTTTTAATTTTTTTTTTTTTTTTTTTTTTTTGAGAGAGAGAGAGAGAGAGAGAGAGAGAGAGAGAGAGAGAGAGAGAGAGAGAGAGGAGATTCCTTCCTGATAAATCCTTTTAACTTGGAAAAATGACTCAGAATTGTCTTTGGGTGAATTCTTGCTTGTGTCCTCGCGTTATCTTCATAAGCAGACGCTGCTTTGCTGCCTCTCTCCTTCCTCCGGATTACCTCGCGGAAGCTGCTGGCTTCTTTTCGGGGTGGCTTGTTTATTTATTGCACGAATTTTCGGCGTTTTATAACTGTGTCACAATTTATTGCTTTTATGCCTCTCTCTCTCTCTCTCTCTCTCTCTCTTAATAATCCGTTTCCCTTATGCCCTCCCTTCTCTCTCTCTACTTCAAAACTCATTTCCCTTATACCCTTCTCTCTCTCTCTCTCTCTCTCTCTCTCTCTCTCTCTCTCTCTCTCTCTCTCTCTCTCTCTCTTAGTATTATGAAGTCATGTTACAACATCTCGAAGTTAGTTTAGGAATCTTTTGTCAAGTTGCTTTTCCCAAACTCCTTACAACTCAGAACTTTGGTTAGATTAAACAAAGTTAGGTTAGCTTGGGTATTCCTGAATTAGCTGCTTACCACGTCTCCCCAGGCATGTGTCAGATGCGAGCCTAGGTTACGTTAGGTGAGGTTAGGGTAGGCCTTAGGCCTTGCTGTCTTACCTGCTCGCTGCTTCTTTGAAATCATCATTAACATCTATTTTTTGTTGTAGATTATGTGCATGTTTTACACAGAAAAGAAATTATTCATGATAATTATTCCAGCTACTTGTTTTACACAAAAAAACCATTCATAATAATTATTCAAGCTACTTGTTTTACCCAGAAAAAAACCATTCATAACAACTGTTCAAGCTACTTGTTTTACACACACACACACACACACACACACACACACACACACACACAAACAAATCGTTCATAATAATTATTCAAACTATTTTTTTATACAAAAAACCATTCATAATTTTTCAAGCTACTTGTTTTACACAAAAAAATCATTCATCATAATTATTCAGGCTACTTGTTTTACACAACTCACACAAACATAATTATTCAAGCTACTTGTTTTAAGCAGAAAAAATCATGATAGTTATTCAGGCTACCTGTTTTACCACAAACAAACAAAAAATTCATAATTATTCAAGCT
>NC_089782.1:28666735-28681735 GCF_040412425.1 Macrobrachium rosenbergii
CTCTCTCTGGATAACTTCATTTGTCCATCTCTACCTCTTCTCGTTCGGATTAGTTTTCAATCCCCCCCCTCTCTGTCTGTCTGTCTGTCTCTGTCTCTCTGTTTTTCTGGATAACTTCATTCGTCCCTCTTTACCTCTCCTTATTCGGATGAGTTTTCAATCCTCTCTCTCTCTCTCTCTCTCTCTCTCTCTCTCTCTCTCTCTCTCTCTCTCCTATAGATTAACATCATTGCCTCTCCACTCCTGCCTATCTCTCTCTTGTTCCTCTACATCGACTTCATTACCCCTTCCTCCTTCCCTGTTTGGTTCCTCTAGATTAACTTGATTCCTCCTCATCCTCTTCCCCCTTCCCTCTCAACCACTACCTCCCCCACCCTCCCCACCACACACTCTCTCTCTCTCAGGGTATTGGATCCAAGAACTACCCAACCGTTATGCAATATCCTCCCATTCCAGAAACATCTGTAACTGATTTGAAAATTTCCCTTAAACGGCATCCTTTCTCTTAAAGAAATTTCTTTAAAGTGCCTGCTCACCATATATATATATATATATATATATATATATATATATATATATATATATATATATATATATATATATATATATATATATACATATACATGCATAAGATTTTCTAAGTCATTTTTAACGTTCAGTATCCCACAGGACAGGACTTGGTTTCTATATGAGGAGTGGTTGAGGTCAAAATAGGTCATATTTTTGTGTATATGTTTTTTTTTTTTTTTTTTTTTTTTACTCATTCGCGGTCTTTTTGACAGAAGTGGAATTCCTGTTCTGTCACAAAGGTCACTCCTTATCTTTATTCTCTTGTTGTATAGCTGAACTTATAGATGTCGTTATTGTATAGTTGAACCTATAAAAGTGCTAATTATATTGTGCTGATTATATAGGTGAATCTATAAGTGTGCTGATTATATAGCTGAATATATAGATGTGCTGATTATATAGCTGAACCTATAAATATCCTGATTATATTGCTGGAGCTATAAATGTACTGTTTATATAGCTAAACCTATAAATGTGCTCATTATATAGCTGAACCTATAAATTTTCTGACTGTATAGCTGAGCCTATAAATGTCCTGTCCTACTAAGTATAGGTAATAGGCTGACTTTGGCGTGTGGAAATGGACTGGCCATGTGAAGAGAATGAAGAATGGGAAAAAGTATACAAATTGTAAGTGTTGTGAGGGAGGAGAGAGGGAAGATCTAGAAGGAGACGGATCAATGGAACATAAGAGGTATTGGAAAGTAGGGGCCTGTCCGCATCTAGGAAATGAGGCAAGTGGCGCAGTGTATGTGAAGCTTCTGACACTCTGCTGTTGAGCCTTGTGTGCAGGTGTATGAAGAAGCTATTTTTGCGGAAGTTGTCCTCACTATAAGTGTGAAAATGACAGTGATCACTGTCACTTCGTCATGGGAACTGTCCCCTTGTTTGGGAAAACGACCTCCTTTTAAAAGAAAATATATAAATAGACTTCTGTGTCTGTCTCGACTCTTGCCTTTATTCAGGAAATACGTCGGATTTGTTTCCGCGTTCGTATTTTATGGGTCTGGAACAAAATCCGGATTATTCGAATTGCTGCTTAAATATTTTATCAATCGGCGAAAAGGGGAACGTCGGTGCTGGTGGTATTTATATGGAGAGAGAGAGAGAGAGAGAGAGAGAGAGAGAGGGGGGGGAGGGGGGGGGGATGCCAAACATAGATAGAATGCACGAGGATTAGGCTAATTGTAGGAAGGGAAAAAGACCATTTATGGAGGTCAAGGAGAGAGAGAGAGAGAGAGAGAGAGAGAGAGAGAGAGAGAGAGAGAGAGAGAGAGAGAGAGAGAAGGAAGATTGGAGAGAGAGAGAGAGAGAGAGAGAGAGAGAGAGAGAGAGAGAGAGAGAGAGAGAAAGGGAGAAAGAGAAAGAAAGATTGGAGAGAGAGAGAGAGAGAGAGAGAGAGAGAGAGAGAGAGAGAGAGAGACTCGAGTTATGGATTAGAACTGGTAGCTCAAACCCGTAACACCACAGCCCCAAGGATCAGAGAATCGCCGCTGTGTGTGATTGAGCCGCATGAATATTTATATAAATACGCTCGTGTGTGTGGGTGTATATATATTCTTTGGTGCGTGGGATAGTCCGTGCGATTACCTTTTGATCTGTCGGGCCAAATCCGAGTGGGCTGCCCCGGTTTCGGGGGTTCAAAATTTGATATGTTGACGAAAACTTCATGTGTGGTCTTCAGAAATTGTATTTTTTGTTTAGTTTTTGAAATTATTATTATTATTATTATTATTATTATTATTATTATTATTATTATTATTATTATTATTATTATTGACAAATACTGATGGTAGCGTAAGTCTTGAAATGAAATGATCTTGGGAGAGCTGTCTTCAAGTACAAGTGCTTTATACAATGATCCAGCATTGGCCAAGGTTTCTTTCTTCACTTGCAGGCGTTGACTTGTTGTCAACCTGTCTGTGACATGTGTGCGATAAGTTGCCGACTTGTGTTGACGACATGTTTGACTGTAGTAGATAAAAACTACTGAGGCTAGAGGGCTGCAGTTTGGCAAGTTTGATGATTGGAGGGTGGATGATCAACATTCCAATTTGCAGCCCTCTAGCCTCAGTAGTTTTTAAGATCTGAGGGCGGGCAGACAAAGCCATCTCAATAGTTTTCCTTTACAGAAAACTCAAAACATCATCGAGTGAACATACAAACGACAAAAGTAAGAAGATAGTTAGGAAGATGAGCTAAGCAAACTTTGAGTGATTTCCAGTACTATCTGGTGTTCGAAGTCCGTTTCAGAAAGAGCCTGCGCGCCCATGCGTTTATTATGTTTATGTATGAAGAATGTATGACATTTTAAATTACTTAGTGCATGAAACAGTCCCAATTCTCTCTGAGCTGTTAATCAGGGATTATTTCCACGTCAGGCAGCTCCGAGGACAAATAAAACCAGAGTCCATTAGTATGCCCAGCGATTGTCATGTTGACCCCGCAATTCGTTTTATCAACGACATAGGATTAAGTTTCAGAATCGGCAGTGCTGTAATATTTTTTTGTTCCTTTATGACGTTTTTCTTAAGTATTAAGCCACAAATGCCGTATAATATCGTTTTCACTATACTTTAGGAATTACCTAGACCCGTGGAGAACTACAGTTGGTAGGTATTCATCTTTGACGAGAACAAAGGGTTTCAAACATCATTAGGATTGGATAAACCACCAATTAAGAAGCTGTGAGATTTTCATATATACGTGGCTACGTTTAAGCATTCACTCTTTTTATTTATTTTGTTTAGTTTAAAAACTTATTTGCTGATTTACTTTTATCACTTTGTTATTTATACTTTGGAAATATATTACGCAGAAGGATAAAATAAGCCTCATTTGATAAACCGACAATTAAGAGAATATAGAATATTATTATGTATTATCTTTAAACATCCAGTGCTAGTTATAAATTTTATAATTAAATCTTTAATATTACTGTTGGGAAGCTGCAAATACCCTTTTGGTAATGCCTACGGTGTACCACGGGAGGTGCACCGACGACCCCCCCCCCCTGCGAAGACAATCATACTACTAAACAGGGCTGTTTACTTGCATTATAAAGCAGTTGGAATACTCTGATAAGGACATGACCTATAGAATTCTCCTGACGGTGAAAAATCCCCTTCCAAACTTTTTACAGTGGTTGATCATTATGCTGGAGGTCACTGAATACTTTATCGACAGAGAAACTTTGATATGGACAGGATTAAGAACTTCCTGGAATGATGAGACAAGTTTTGAACTTCGATAAGGGCACAGCTCGGAAGAGCTATTTGAATGATATATGGAATTTTCACATTTTGATAAACGTGTTCACCTGACGGATTTTTTTTTTTTTTTTTTTGTGGCTTACGAAGACGATTCTTAAAAATTTTTAGCGACTTGATAGAATCTGTAATGACGAAAAACAGTTTCTAAATTTTGATAAACGCACAAATTCAATATATTATTTTTCAACAGTGATGAAGTTGAATCTTTATTTATTTTTTTTATTTTTAGCGTGACTTTATAGAATCCTGTTTCCAAATTTTGATAAAAGCATAAATTAACTGTATTATATTTTTTAAAGTAGTTTAATAGAGAAATTTCTTATTTTTTAGACGTTTTAAGTATAAAAAGCAATGTTCCCCTCCTACCCTAAGTACACATTTATTTCAAAAACATTTTTTAAAATATCTAATGCTGATAAAATTTGAGTGCCTTTATGGATGATTGTGTATAGTCCCTCACTTCCAAATTAAACCAACTTGAATATTCACACCTTTCCTAAAAAAAAACATACACACAGCATCAAATATATCGACAGAAATCACAGTCTGATAAAACAAAATAAAATGAAATGATACACCGTGTCCGGATTAGGTCGTCCGCATCAACAATTGGAATTTTATTTTTCGGGGGACGAAATGGCCCAGTTGCATGACGTCACGTGTCCGAAATCCTCCCCAACTCATTTCAACTTCCTGTCGAACTAAATCCCATTCGATATGCAAAACATATTCACTCTCCACTGACCTCTGGATATATATTTCCGTTCTTTGCTGCAAATGTTGCTTTTTTTTTCTTTTTCTTTTTTTTGTCACACGAACGCGCACTTGCCTTGTTAGATGGGGGGAGGGGTGGGGTTAGGGGTGGGAGTGAGGGAAGGGGAGGGGGTCCTATTGCTCCTGATCGCTTTGCATTTTGTCAATGTCAAGTGTCATATTTGTGTTATCATTTCTTACCAGCTTTACTTTGTTTATTTCTTGGTTTATCGAATTATTCATTTATATATTTACCAGTATATTTGTTTGTTGATATGAAGACACATTACACTACAGGATACTTAATGATTATATCTTAGCTTGGACTTCAGGAACGTTGACGATTCAGTAATACAAATACTCAAAAAATCTTGATAAAAAGCTTTAGAACAAAAAGTCTTCGAACTTTGAGGACTGGGTCTCTGTCTGCCTGTCTGTCATGTTTTAAGACTTAATAAACACCCTGGTATTTGTTTCATTTAAACTTCACTTATATTTCTTTTTGGTTTTTGTTTGTGCTCAATTTTGTTTAGTAAAAAAATTTGCTTGTAAAACAAAATAACTAAAAATAACTCTTTAGTCTTTCTAAGGTATTTCCCCCCTCACAGCTCTCTCTCTCTCTCTCTCTCTCTCTCTCTCTCTCTCTCTCTCTCTCTCTCTCACACTGTGAGTATTGGATTCCAGAGATTATCCAACCGTGGGGCAATATCCGCTCATTCTAGATACAGCTGTTACGGATTTCAAAATCTATTAAGTGGACATTTCCTCTCATGAGAAAAATGATAGATTTCTGTTTTAGGCTGCGCTTTTGTTGCAGGATTTTTTACTTTGAGTTTGTATATATATACATACATACGTATATATATATGTATATATATGTGTGTATATATTATATATATATATATATATATATATATATATATATATATATATATATATATATATAATGTGTGTATAATATAATAGTTATGTCACTAGCTCACACGTGTTTTTCTGATATTAAAAAATATTAAGCGTGTGTGTGTGTGTGTACATACATACATATGTATACATGTATACATTTCACTTAATTGTCAAACATTGGTCGATCCTAGTGTTGGAATGCTACTTGTGCTGCTTATTTAGTGCGTTAGAATATTTTTTTTTAGTATGATAAACTAAAGGATGTTTTCTTGTGGGAACTACATTATAAAGAACGCCAGAATATCTTTATTCTGTATAGAGAACGCTGTATACTTATATTGTGAGGATGATTGCAGAGGGGGTGGCAGAATCGAATAATTTTCAAAGTGGTAACTCCAGAATTCTGTGCTGAGAAAAATGCTTAAACAAACACTGCTAAAATAAGTTTGTTACATTGTAAAAGATGGCTTAAAGTGTTCTGGAAAAATCATTTTTATCAAAAACTCTAACTAATAATAAGCCTGAAATATCATAATTCGTAGGTAGTTCAGTTTACAGTCAAAGCATTGGGCAGATAATTACATACTGATTTAGCGGTTGCTAACAAAATGATAAATTATTTGTACTGTCAATTCTGGAATGTCATTGCCTCACATTCATATAAATTCATTAGCGACTTTGCTGTCTGCAATTGCGGATATCGGGGTACATTTTGCAGTATTGATATGTTGCATATTACCTGAATCCAGTCGTTTGAATTGAATGTAAATGTATAAAAAATGTGTGCAATGAATAATACAGTATATAGAGATGAAAAATGTTTAAAATGAATATAATAATTTTAATTGAATATGAGTATAAAAATGTATTTGTTGTACAGATTCCGAGATATATATATTCGATTTAATAATTGCGCTAACCTAGGTTTAGTCATTTTGTAACGAATACAGTTACAGACTGTTGTCAATAAAGTAGCTAAATATTGTATATAATTAACAGTTATAATTAACAGTTACAATTTGAAATCAAATCTTTAATTAAGATGTTTAATTTTGTTAAAAAGAAATCTAATAGTAGATATCTGATCATTTCACCTCAGGTGGGAGACTTTCATATGTCGATTTCTAAAATACATCCAGATTCTCTCTCTCTCTCTCTCTCTCTCTCTCTCTCTCTCTCTCTCTCTCTTTCCAGTGGGCCATGTCTCTACTGTTCCTAATTGCTCAGTAAAATCCGGATTGAATCCGCGAATTTAATTCTTTTCGTTGAAGTCAATATTCTTCGCTGTCAGTTGGGGAGAGAACTCGGGGACCCCAGCGCCAACTCCATCCCCCCTCCCCTTCCCCACCCCTCTTCCTCCTCCTTTCCTCTCCCCTCCCCTCCTCCTTTCTCCTCCCATCCCGTTCCCCTTCCCTGCCCCTCCCTTCCCTGTCCCCTCCTCTGCCCCTCCCCTTCCCTGTCCCCTCCTCTCTCCCCCCCCTCCCTCCCCTCTCTCTCCCCTCTCTCTCCCCTTCCCCTTCCCTCCATTCCCTCCTCCTTTCCCCTCCCCTCATCCCCCCCCCCTCTCCTACCCCAACCTTTTCCTCCCCCCCACCTTCCCCTCCCCTCCCCCCGATTCCACTGCCTTGCCCGTCCTTTTTCATAATGATCACACTTTAATTTTCCCCCTTCCTTTTTTTTTCCCGGTTTTTTCCCTAATGAGATTTTTTCCCCATTCGGAATTATTTCCGGTCACTTGATTCTCCATGACAGGAGAAAAATATTTCATTAAGGAAACTTTTTTTTTTCTCTCTCTCTCTCCTTTTCTGACGTTGTTCCTTTCCTTGGACCTCGACGGGGGTACACGACACGAAAGAGGAGGTTGTGAAGTTTAAAAAAAAAAAAAATTTTTTCTTTATCTCCGGAATTGGAAAATGGCGTCTGATCAACTCTTGATGTAAATGTTGCAAATTCAGTTCTTATTTATAGCTGGTGGATGGACGACGCCTTTTCTGTTTCTAACGAACGTCCAAGGCAGTTGGCCACCTATTGCTCATCTTGTTGCATTGCTGAATTGTGTTTTTGAGTTGCACAGTGTTTTGTTGGGCTGTTGGCTTCCGGATGCCATAAGGACCAATTGCTGCTTTCACCAGACTGCTTAAGCTTGTTTCAATATCCATTTTTTATATACTTTCTCAATATTTTGTCGTTGACCTCTACGTATATGAAATTCACTCCAGTGTATTTTATGGGAACTAAAGCAATCATTATTATTATTATTATTATTATTATTATTATTATTATTATTATTATTATTATTATTATTATTATTATTATTATTCACAGTCAGTTCATCTCTGTTATGAGGGTTGGGAACTAGCCTGAGTGTATTAACTCGTATATCAATTTATTTCGGTAATTTTGGACACTCAAAACTATTCAGCTTGGTGAACAAGATTAGGTGTGACACAGCCAGACATACGAATGAGTAGGAAAAGGTCACTATAGTAAAGGTAAAGGTGGGATACTGAGAATGGGGCAGACCTACTTGTTAGGTTGTGATGATTCATTTCCTATGTTTGTTAAGCTGGGAGGATTGTTAGGTTATGACATAAGCCATGTGAGGGTAATATGGGCGGTATTTTCAAGTCTGAGAAGTTTGATTTAAATACGTGTATATATAAATGAATAATATATATATATATATATATATATATATATATATATATATATATATATATATATATATATATATACATTTATATACATACATATATATATATACATATTTATTATACACATATATATGTGTGTGTATGTATGTATATGTATACAAATATATATATATATATATATATATATATATATATATATATATATATATATATATATATATATATATATATATGTATATATGTATATATATATACATACATATACATACACACACACATACAAACAAAAATCGGACAGCAAGTAGCTTACTCAACTTGCATAAAAAAAAAAGGTCGGACAAACAGCACATCAAAGGACATTATCATTATATGAGGCTAATTATGAGTCAAAAGTGGCCTTTTATATACAAAAGTCAAACTAATAAAGGTTTATGTCATCGGCATGGAATATGCAATATGAGGAACTATAAATACTGTCTAAATATTGTAAACAAGATAAATATTGGCACGACCCTGTTAGTTTGTCTCGCGCTGTCAAAGAGGTTCTCTTTTAAAGCGGAGAGACTCGATGGGTGTGTGTGTGTGTGTATGTACGTATGTATGTACATACGGGTGTGTTTTGGTTTTGTTTGTATTATATAATACATTGTGTATTTATGGTATATATATGTGTGTGTGTGTGTGTGTTTATATATGTTTTTACTTTAAAAAAATCACATTAGATGCACGTGACTTCAGTGTGTAAGCAGAATCCACAGGAAAATGACAGGCAGAGGTCTATCATTTTGCTGTGGGATTCACTTTTATATATATATATATATATATATATATATATATATATATATATATATATATATAATTTTATGTAAATATATATATAATACATATATGTATATATATATATATATATATATATATATATATATATATATATATATATATATATATATATATTTATTTGTGTGTGTGTCCATGATGCATGCATGTGTTTAAAACTTACACATGTACACCTTAAACGATCACCTGAGATGAAAGTATATATAGATATTCAATTTTGCAGTTTTTCTAGTAAATATTTACGGGTTCAAACTATATAAATATCAGAAAACCTTGGCTAAGAACACAAAAATATATAGAAACTTATTTACTTGTCAAAACAAAACACAAATGAAGTAAAAAAAAAAAAAAAAAAAGTAAAAATGCTATTAAGCTTGGCAGACCAGTAGCATACTACAACATTTCTCTTTATCAGTTAATTTCCAAACAGCAATTACATTTAACTGAGAAATAAAAGAGTCGGAACCTGATGGACGGAATTCATTATTTTAACTCTGGCTTTCGGTACTAAATGACATTATTCTTTTTGCCTAGCCATTGCTTTATAAGATAAGTGGCCGAGCGTCGAAATTCCGTAAAATGTGGACCACCTGACGTTTTAACAAGATCTGGCCCCCGCCTCCCCCCCAAAAAAAAACTGACTTTACTTAATTCTTTCAAGCACAAATGGAATTGTAAATGATTCTTTGTATTTTCCAGGAAAGATATAACGAGAGATATTTTCTTTTTTTAGAACTTTTCAAACGTCTAATTTTCTTTTCATGCAAGACCCGAGGGGTTTTGAATTTGATTTTGATGGGTTTTATTTTTATGGTTCGTGGAATGCAAGCAATGGCGACTATGGAATATTTATTTCATTATGACGAAAATTCAGAATTTCAGGCCTATGAGATTTGCTTATATGCGTGTCACATTTTAACATTCACCGTTTTGAGTGAATTTTCTGATTTAAAAACTGATCGAAACGGTATGGGATCATTATGGATTATCTTTTAACTTCCACTGTTAATTACGAATTTTTTTAATTGAAAGCTTATTCTAATTTAAAAACCTTATTTTTGTGTCTCGATTCAAAACGCATTTCAGGAATTTTTAGTTTTGCGTAAAAGAAAACTATCGTGCCGGCTTTGTCTGTCCGTCCGCACTTTTTTCTGCCCGTACTTTTTCTGTCCGCACTTTTTCTGTCCACCCTCAGATCTTAAAAACTACTGAGGCTAGAAGGCTGCAAACTGGTATGTTGATCATTCACCCTCCAATCACCAAACATACAAATTGCAGCCCTCTAGCCTCAGTATTTTTTTTATTTTATTTAAGATTAAAGTTAGCCATAATCGTGCTTCTGGCAACGATACAGGCTAGGCCCCCACCGGGCAGTGGCTAAAGTTTCATGGGCCGCGGCTCATACAGCATTACACCGAGACCACTGAAAGATAGATCTATTTTCGTTGGCCTTGATTATACGCTGTAGCGGTTGTACAGAAAACTCGATTGCGCCAAAGAAACTTCGCCGCATTTTTTACTTGTTTTTTATGTTGGTTTTCGATTTGATAAGTTTTGTTTTGATATAAGTTTGATAAGTAACCATATTCGGTAGATTAATAATCACAACGATGAGGTTCGTAATCTCCGATACCTGGTAGCCACTTTTACTGACTGGTTGGTCATCAAAACCGCGCTAAAAGTAAATGCAGTATTGTAAAAAAAAAATAAATAAATAATGCGCCGAAGACACTTCGGCGCAATCGAGTTTTCTGTATAGCGTATAATCAAGGCCACCGAAAACAGATCTATCTTTCGGTGGTCTCGGTATAATGCTGTAAGAGCCACGGCCCATGAAACTTTAAATACGGGCCGGTGGTGGCCTATCCTATATCGTTGCCAGGCGGACGATTATGGCTAAGTTTAAAATTAAATAAAATAAAAACTGCTGAGGCTAGAGGGCTGCAATTTGGTATGTTTGATGACCAGAGGGTGGATGATCAACATACCCATTTTCAGTCCTCTAGCCTCAGTAGTTTTTAAGATCTGAGGGCTGACAGAAACAGTGCGGACAGAAAAAAGTGCGGACGGATAAAATCGGCACAACAGTTTTCTTTTCAGAAAACAAATCAAACTCATTATATCAAATTAAAGGATGCGAAAACAGAGTATAAAATTCCAAATGAATATCATTTACAATTCCATTTATGCTTTAAAGAACCAGAAGAATTAAATCGCATTCATTTGATTTTTCCACTGCGACTAATGGAAGCTATTTTGGCTCCATCTGGACGAGTTATTTTTGTATGCATTATTATTATTAGATTTTTACTCCAAATCTTATTATATATATATATTATTAAAAGAACATGAATGATTGACTTAGTAGGCTGTCTGGTAAGTCAATTATTCAATAATCTGGGAGTTTTAATTCCCAGTTACATTGGTTTTGTTTTGGGGTTTAAGCTGGGTAAGTGTATTAAATTTCCTCTGTTCGGTTCTCTTATTACGCGACACACACACACACACACAAACACGCACGCACACACACATATATATATATATTCATAAAATTTATTTTATCACTCTTTTCCTTTCTTCCTTTAAAAAGAGTTCCTTCCGGTTCCCAGCTAGTCTTTCGGGATGAGGTTACGAGCCTCGTACTCCTTTACAACCCTGGTTGCGACCCAACACAGTCGACCGGCTGCCAGGTACATAATTCAGTGCTTCTGTCAACGGAGACAGGATGGGTCCTGAACTTGGCATCCCATCTGTCACCAAATGGGAAAAAGTATATGGTGAAAAAATGTATGTATATCAGTTTATGTATGTATGTATGTATGTTTGAATTGTTATCACCTACACCATGACGTTTTATATCCACAAATGTTTGTGAGCATGTATTGTATGTATGTATGTATGAATTTTAATCACATACACCGTAACGTATTTATATTCTCAAATGTATCTATGTATGTATGTATGAATTTTTACCAAATACACCCTGAAATTTTTATAACAAATGTATGTATGCATATATGAATTCTTATGACACTCACCACATTTTTATATTCACAAATGTTTGTGAGTATGTATGTATATATGTATGTATGTATGTATGTATTTTATCACATACACCGTAACATTTTTATATTCACAAATGTTTGTATGTACGTCTGTATGAATTTTTACCACATTCACCATAACATTTCTATATTCACAAAAGATGTGAACATGTATGTATGTGCGTACATCATTTTCCAGCTAAGGTTCACAAGCCTATATGTAATTGTAAATCAACGAATGGAATCTATTATCATTTTGAAAGGAAAATGGAATTTGTGATATCGTGTTTGTAAAGGTATCGCCGACCGAAATCATCATTATTATTATTATTATTATTATTATTATTATTATTATTATTATTATTATTATTATTATTATTATTATTATTATACTGAATTTCAATCTGTGTTCATATTTCCCGTAACTTCTTTTTTTTTTCTGCCGAGACAGAAATGGAAGTCTGTTTATTTCTATCAGATAAGGTAAATGAGATTCTCTCTCTCTCTCTCTCTCTCTCTCTCTCTCTCTCTCTCTCTCTCTCTCTCTCTCTCTCTCTTACCTTGTATAATTATAATTAACTAGTGCAGTACCCCAGTTAATTTAATTCTTTAGTTAAGGAACTAGTTTCTGCCTGCAGTAAGGTTTTCCTGTACATTTTGTAATTAAAATGAGAGAATTAAAACTTTATAAAATTTGAGCTTCTGTGTTTTTGGAAATGACGAAACTTATTGCAAAATAAACAGTTGCTGTTCCCGTATTTAAACATTATCTCTCTCTCTCTCTCTCTCTCTCTCTCTCTCTCTCTCTCTCTCTCTCTCTCTCTCTCTCTCTCTCTCATATAATTAACTAGTCTTTCGTATGCACTATAATTCTGGGTTTCATTTTTGCTATTAATATGAGAGAAATAAAATAGAAATAATGAAGATTATTGACAAAAAAATTGCGGTTCCATCATCTAAATTTCCGCCTCTCTCTCTCTCTCTCTCTCTCTCTCTCTCTCTCTCTCTCTCTCTCTCTCTCTCTCCTACAACGCTGAGTCGAGTTTGACCGAAGAATATTGAAAATCGTCCTCTGGTAAAATACTTGTTTTCAAACGTGGCGTGTTCTTCCCTTAGACTTTCTTCTGGGGATTAGTCTGAAAATTCTCGAGTCATTGTCTCCTTGCATCTGCGTTTTCGAGTTCTTGGGACAAAATGTAAAAGAAATTCTCTGAGTCCGTAACACTTGCTTATTCAGTTACGTGGTGTTTTTCACTCAGAGGGACAATCAAATCTGCTTGTATTTACGGTATACAAACCTTGAGAGATATTTGTTTAGCAGGCGTTTGAAAATAATTGAAAGACCCTTTGGGTTTGATGATAAATGCTAAACTCCTGTAATGCTGATATTCTCTCTCTCTCTCTCTCTCTCTCTCTCTCTTAACAGACTAATCCTGATGAGAATTTGGACATGGTTCAAGTTGCTGCACTATTTTAGCACATGTCCTAAACATGTCGGAAACTTACTGCATACACATCACAGACAAGTTGGATACAAGTTGACGACTTCTTTAGAGTCTTCATCAGTGCCTCGTACTATTATCCAGTATTGGCTAAAGATTCAATCTCCACTTAATACTGATGACTTGTTTTCAACCTGTTGGCGATAAGTTGCCGACTTGTGTTTGCGACATGTTTCACTGTTGTGGTGACGTATCCGAAAATGACAGATGTTTCCAAATCTGTCCAAGTAGGAGCCATGGTTGTCTAGGTTTATCATTGCGATAGCTTTTAGTTTAGGAGAGTGAGACTAGCCGCTAGTTAATCAGGTTGAGGCGACCAAGTTGCTCGCACACCATGAGAAGGGATGTTCGATGGAGCCATTCAACCTTTTACCCCTGTATATTTCATATTCAAATATTTTCTTTAGCTTGGATCTTATCAGATACCTTTTCTCTGTTTGTATTGCTGTGAGGAAATCATAAATAGATAGTTAGATTGATAGATTATATTTTTTTAGTAAACTGAACTAATCAACCGCTTGCTTAAGCAATTATTATTAAAAAATCGGACACAAAACCGAATTTACGACCAAGTTGCTATTGAATAATATCTGGGCAACTTTTATTTTCTTTTTTTTTAATGAATCCAAATAAGTATTTTAGGCTGAACACCATTTCTCAATTTTGGCGATTATCCAATTCATGCCAATCGAATTCCTCCAATCACCCAATCATATTGCAAAGAGATTCAATGGAAATCCGAATATCAGAGAATCATACTGAAACCCGATTTGTAGAAATCCAAATCTTAGTGCATTTGGATTGAACACCCCAAAAAATATATATATAGCCCACTCCCCTTCACCCCTGACCCGTCCCCAACCCCCCTGGCCTCTCTGGGAAATAATTAGAGCCTATTAAGGGAGATATAATCTCGTCATGTCGAGAGATAATCTCCAAATCAATATCGGTATTGAATCTCGGTATTTACGATTTCAACGTTCAGACACGATTCTGTCATTAGGCAAAAAGAGATTCCCTTTTCGCAGGTAAAAGCATTTGGAGCAGTTTATTACCGTTTTAAGTTTCTCTGTCTGTCTGTCTGTCTGTCTCTCTCTCTCTCTCTCTCTCTCAGTATTTTCTACCATTCATATTTAGTTTACTCAAGTGTTGCTCTCTCTCTCTCTCTCTCTCTCTCTCTCTCTCTCTCTCTCTCTCAGTATTTTCTACCATCATATTTAGTTTGCTCAAGTGTTGCTCTTATCTCTCTCTCTCTCTCTCTCTCTCTCTCTCTCTCTCTCTCTCTCTCTCTCTCTCATTCAATTCTTTTCTTGCCTTGCCGTTGCTCAGCTTATTTTCTGCCCTATCCTTTAGTTTACTCAGTTCTACTCTCTCTCTCTCTCTCTCTCTCTCTCTCTCTCTGTTGCAAAATACTGAAGAGGAAAAAAATAAGTTTTAGTCTTAAATTCGTGGGTCTATTTTTAGA
>NC_089782.1:28684235-28719235 GCF_040412425.1 Macrobrachium rosenbergii
CGAACATGTTGAGTACAAGTCAAGGACATGTTGGGTATCCCCTAACCAGTGCTTCAAACGATGATCCAGCATTTGACACATAAAAGAATATAATCAACTTACCGCTAACACATCACAAACAGGTTGACTACGAGTCAGCGACGTAAGTAGTCCCAGTCAGTGCTTCATACGGTCATCCTGGATTTGCTAAAGTTCCGTTAGGTCGCTGACATGTTTTCAACCTGTTTGTGGTATATATGCGACATGTTTCACTGTAGTGTGGACGCACCCTAGTACACGTTAGAATCTTTGAGGCATTATGATCAGTGATTATTTGTTGTTTTACCACTGAAGAAATTAATCTGGTTTTGCTGATTGTTAATTATATTTCAGAGTAAACAAGTGAAAAATGCACCGAAGTTTCTTCGGCGCAATCGAGTTTTCTATACAGTCGCTACAGCGTATAATCAAGGCCACCGAAAATACTGTAGATCTATCTTTTGGTGGTGTTAGTTCCTCGTTGGACGGGTCGGTATAGTTCTCGGATAGCACTCTGCTGGGCCCGCGTTCGAGTCTCCGGCCGGCCAATGAAGAATTAGAGGAATTTATTTCTGGTGACAGAAATTCATTTCTCGCTGTAATGTGGTTCGGATTCCACAATAAGCTGTAGGTCCCGTTGCTAGGTAACCAGTTGGTTCTTAGCCACGTAAAATAAGTCTGATCCTTCGGACCAGCCCTAGGAGAGCTGTTTATCAGCTGAGCGGTCTGGTTAAAGTAAGGTATACTTAACTTTTTGGTGGTGCCGGTATAATGCTGTATGAGCCGCAGACAGTGAAACTTTAACCTCGGCCCGGTGGTGGCTTATCCTATATCATTGCCAGAAGCACAGTTATGGCTAACTTTAACCTAAAATAAAATAAAAACTACTGAGGCCAGAGGACTGCAATTTGGTATGTTTGATGATTGGAGGGTGGATGATCAACATTCCAATTTGCAGTCCTCTAGCCTCAGAAGTTAAGATCTGAGGGCGGACAGGAAAAAGTGCGGACGGACAGACAAAGCCGGCACAATAGTTTTCTTTTACAAAAAACTAAAAACTAGATAATGATACTCTGTGATTATATGAAATATTCTACGTCGAATGTATCGAATAATGCTGAGAGATGTTTGGTAGTAATCATTATCAGATACATTGCTTATAATTAGCCACTTTTTCTTTAATTTCTTCAGAAATTTATTATTGCTTTTTCCATCTTATCATTGTACCATTTTCCACAGTCAATTAATCGTGAATATTCTTATAATTCAGTCACGGTATTTGTAATAAAAAAAGATTCAGTGTTTTCGGGCCATAAAAGGCATTTCTTTAATCTTAGTTTCAAAGGAGCATTTTATTAATAAGGTTCATTTTCAGTACAGAAGCGCTCAACTAAATCTCATTAAACCAATCGAGCCTTTTTCGACCATGAATAAAATCTCCTTTGAATAATGACCTGTCGCCTGTCACTCGCCGAGATTCTTCAATTAATGAATGGAAATGAAAAGGTGATGCGATGTTGTGTATGACCCGATTTTTAAAAATCGTATTGGAAATTGGTCATTCAATTTTACTTCTTGTGAAGATGGACTTGATAATTATGGAAGAGGTAATCTCGTAATTCCCAAGGTAATTTCTTTATGACATATATATATATATATATATATATATATATATATATATATATATATATATATATATATATATATATATATATATATATATATTATATAAATACATACATACATACATACATAGCGATTTGCTTGCACGTAAGCAATCCTGCGGTAAGCCTTTTGTAAATCGTGCTTTCATATTTCTCATCCAAAAGTAAGTCAAGGCCTCCCATTATTATTATTATTATTATTCTCGTTATTGTTGTTATTGTTATTGTTGTTGTTGTTGTTGTTGTTGTTGTTGTGCTTTTGTTGCTTTCCATCCAAGCAAATGGATGCGTCCTATAGCTGATATGACCTGGGCCTCTTTGCCCGTTAAGTGGCAATTTTTGGCAACTGCCTCATACCCCCATGAAGGGGATTTTTGGAGGAGGATTTACGAGATTCGAGATCACAATTGCAAAGGGGATTGAGGGATTACTCTCACGCGATTCAGTAGACACGACAAAAGTGAAAATAGATAAAGGGGGTTTTTGGGGAGGGTGGGGGGCGGTAAGAATACGGTCGTGACGCAGTTTTTTTTTATTTGGGTCACAATTAACAAACATGGCAACTTTTCCACTCGGGCCTGATATGCAATATTCTGTGGGTATGTTTGATGTGTTTCAAATTTAGACTGGGCGTCATTCGCTCCCCCATCTCTCTCTCTCTCTCTCTCTCTCTCTCTCTCTCTCTCTCTCTGTCTCTCTCTGTCTCTCTCTCTCTCTCTCTTTCTCTTTGTCACTAATAGATCCAGAAAAATTTCATGGGCAGGCCACCAAGTTTCATATTATATATATATATATATATATATATATATATATATATATATATATATATATATATATATATATATATATTTATATATATATATTTATATATATATATATATATATATATATATATATTTATATATATATATATATTTATATATGTATATATATATTTATATATATATATATATATATATATATATATATATATATATATATATATATATATATATATATATATATATATATATATATATATATATATATATATATATATATATCTCTCTCTCTCTCTCTCTCTCTCTCTCTCTCTCTCTCTCTCTCTCTCTCTCTCTCTCTCTCTCTCTCTCTCTCTCAATTTTATTATTTCTATAAAAGATTTTTAAAATTTTTTTCCACATTTATATTTCTTATTTATGTTGTCTAAATCTTCAATGTTATTATTTTGTCATTATTTTTCATGGTGGGGCACGTTCCCAGGTGCCTCCCCCCCCAACCCCCTAGATCCGCTAGAGTTCTGTCTGTCTATCTGTCAGTCTCACTCTCTCCACTCCCTCACTTTCTCTCTCTCTCTCTCTCTCCCCCCCAACTCTCTCTCTCTCTCTCCCTCTCTCTCTCTCTCTCTGCACTTGTGTGTGTGTGTTCGTACGTGAGATTACATGACTCCTAAACTATTTCATTTGAATTCCAACAGCACTTATCTTTATACGCACCTGCAACAGCTTTCAAGACGTATGTATTAGGATGTTCCCCAATATTGGAACGGTTGTAAAGAAGTCTTACCCTTATTTATTTATTCATTCTTTTTTACATGCTGTGACCATAACTGCGAGTTATCGGAGACCTATAGATATGGTGTGAAGAATAAATGCCTAATAATGAATACACTATTGTACGAAGAGTGATATTTACCAAAATCTTTCGATATTTTCAAGTGTTTTACTATGAACAATACGACTTGCAAAGGGTATAGAGTGTTACCATCAGAATGCATTTGTTTTGATGGGTTAATAAAAAGAAAATGAGCGTTGCTGACATACAGTAGATACTGAAATATAACAAGTAGACACAGACAGACTGACAGACTAACAAACAGCCTGATTATAGAAATTAAGTTACCTCTGCGGCGTTGTCGTCTTGCAGTCTAAAAAGCAAAATGCAATAATTGCATTTTATACCTTCTCTTTCCCCCGGTCATAAAAAGCTGATCTGGTTACAGGATAAAGGGATAATGCGAAAGGATCTCTTCTCCTTCCGTTGGTTCTGAACCAGTTAAAAAGAGTGTGGGGGTTTTGGGGGTGGGGGGTGGGGGGGTTGGAGATAAAGATTTGATAAATGAAGAGGAAAGAGAGAAAAATACGGAAGGAATTGCTTTTTAAAAGCACAGTGAACTGAGACCAAGCGTGTGCTGGAGAAGAAATACTGGAAAAATGAACGGCAATCATCGCTTGCTCGCCGAATATTGAAAAACATGGCGACTGAGATTTCAGTTCCTGAAAATTTCGAAAGATTCCTTTAAAAAATGGAAAAGTCATTTTCTCTGCATTAGTTTTTTTTATCTGTTGATATTTATATATACTTGTCTATCGTCATCATATCAAGATCCAATAAAAAATCTATACTATTTCATATTTCAAGCTCGTGAAGGCCCAAACGTAAAAGGTTTCTCGTGGTCAGGTCGGTAACGCGACCTAGTTCTGATACTCAGGATGCAGGTTCGAGTCCTGCTGGGGATTTTAGGATCTGCTTCATATTCTTGAATTGGATGTCAGACTTTGTAGTGACAAGCGTGTCCTAAAAAAGTTTTCGAAGAATCTCGAGAATCTAAGAGGGCACTGTGGTTATTACAACTACATATTGTATTAGAAGATATTTAAGGAAGACAAGAAAATTGACATTTAATTAAACATCATTGTACAATGGGCGATCAGGCGAGATTATAAAAGTACAAGCATATAAACGTTCCATTTACGCACTCTCTCTCTCTCTCTCTCTCTCTCTCTCTCTCTCTCTCTCTCTCTCTCTCTGTGTTGCTCCTTCCACCACCGTCTTCTTCCCCCTGTCAATCATTCCATCCGGTTGATAGTGATGAAACTGATGCATTGTGATTGATGGCGTCTCTCCTCCTCTATGCCTGGAATATAACCTCTTGCACATTCGGCAAAAAATGTTTGCCAGATTCGCGTTCAGCGCGAGAGAGAGGATTTACAACATTCCCTTTCGCGCTCGCAAAAGTTATTAAGAGATTACGCCTGCATTTCGCGATACTCATGAAATGAAAAGATACGTGAGGAAAGCTGTAAATGAAGGGAATGAATCAGAAGCAAAATTGATGATAATGGTGCTTTGCAAGGACGTGAATCATACGGAGGAAATACGAGTAATGCTGCGCACCGGGATTAAACAAACGAAGACCAAAGCTCCCCCAGAAAGTATTTTGCATCTAAATTCGAGGTAACATAAACTGGAAACGAAAAGGCCGCGCTAGATTATAAATAACCTGTTGTTTTGCTTCGCCGGCACTGATACGAGAGACTGTGTTGACACTTAAAGGCTTAAGAGATTATTCATTTAGAGCAAATGTGAGCGAGAGCCGAAAGCGGGACAATTATCATCCGTCAGCCTGGCAACATCACCATCATCCGTCTGTCCCAAGAGCGGTTGTGACGGATCCCGAAACGAATCGGCGGATTGTCGCTTGTTTTCTCGTCTCTACTTTGCGCCGCTCGTAATGGAGTGGGGATTGGTCGTTTACCGTAGTGGAATCAGTCGTTCGTTTTCAGGACGGGATTATGTGCAGCGCAAAAGGGTAATAAATTTATCTTTCGAATGCCAAAGCTGGAAATGTTTCAAATATTCCCTCTGAATAATGTTAACTTTTTCCCTCTTACTCAGTGTTTTGAAAGAATTATTTTCGTATTTCGTTTTACTGCTGTGTTTCTGCACAGCGATTAAATCTAGGTTTTAATCTTGAGTGTGCTTGATCTCTAAACTCTTGAAACGTGTACTTTTAAATAATATTCATTTTAATCATTCATGTTCCGTAGTCTAATAACCAATTACAAAAGAAAACAATAACTCAAGGCTCTCTGGTAAAATCACGTACGAAATGGCACTATTATTCTTTTGCTTAATGCTAAAATCATGCAATTATTGTTTATACTGACAGTCTCTTAAAATTTCCAACGTCTTTATTATTCGTAGGACAACTTTATGTGGTGACAAACTCCTTCGTAAAATCCATGAAATAATAATTAATTCGTCTGTGCACATAAAACTGTCCCAAAAAACTATATCATAATAATATCTTGATTCCCAATCGCTTCCTTTCAATCATACTGGGAACTTGAATTTTCATGGCAGCTTCATAATATTTGTACTGAAGAGTCTTCTCCGTTTCTTAATATAAAAACAAGTAATGAAGTTTGTGACCGAAAAACAAGTGCACGAGAATAATTCAAATACAGAACGAAAGGGAGATTCATGTTTTCACGAAGGAGCTCGTGAACAAAAAAAAAAAATAAATAAATAAAAATAAATAGATAAAAAATAAAATAAAAAAATAAAAACAAAAAATCAAATGAAATAAGATAGAATAATATATATACAAAGCCAGTCCATTGGCATACAATCAGGTATTCGGAATCCGTAAATCCTGGAATAACAAGAGGGGTCTTTTTCTCTGATTGTTCCGTTAAATTCATCGAGAATCGTCCTTAATCTCCGCCCCCATTTTTCGGAAACTTTTTCCAAAGTGACATTTCTTCAAGGGATCATTTTACGTCGGCGGATTCTCCCCAGCGAGGAGGAAGACTCTTGAAAATTTCCCCGTTTTTTTTTTTCAGGGACACTGAAGGGAAAGGGGAAGGGAAGAATTAAGGGGAGGATATTTCAGAAGAGAGAGAGAGAGAGAGAGAGAGAGAGAGAGAGAGAGAGAGAGAGAGAGAGATTGAAGGATATTTGAATGCACGGGAATTGGGACACACGGGAGGGTAGCCATTTTGTTTATTTAAGCGACTGATGTCTTGTCTAATCTTCTGTTTCTAAGGTCTATATAATTCCATTCTGTAATATGAGGCTTTTACCTTTGTAGCTTAAATATTTACCGGATATTTGCATACAGGAATTCATGAGAGAGAGAGAGAGAGAGAGAGAGAGAGAGAGAGAGAGAGAGAGAGAGAGAGAGAGATAATATAGGGGAACAGTTAAGAGTTAATTATCAGACAAATCAGATAAATATAAAGGAACTCAATTCACAGAGAGAGAGAGAGAGAGAGAGAGAGAGAGAGAGAGAGAGGTAAATAATATAGGGGGACAGTTAAGAGTTAACTATCAGACAAATCAGATAAATATAAAGGAACTCAATTCACAGAGAGAGAGAGAGAGAGAGAGAGAGAGAGAGAGAGAGAGAGAGAGAGAGAGAGAGAGAGAGAGATGCCATAACAAGCCTTGTAATTGGATTCATGTAAAAAAAAATGACAAGAACTCGAGATTTAGTGTTATGAATAACTACATAACATTCCTGACGTTTTTCCCTTTTTGGGCATAAATCCACCATCACTCTCTATAGGTCATTCGGGATCTTTCCTAGATAGTGACCCCAAAGGTATTTGGGGGTCGTTATCTAGGACTAATATGTCTTAGGGGTCATTGTCTTTATGATATTTCCAGTCTTTGTGTTTTTACGGTAATCCCCAACGGACTTCTACTAAACACGCCGCAAAGGTGGATACATACCCGGTTAAAACCCTTGGAGTCACTATCTAGGAAAGCCATCTCTCACTGGAGTTTGAAAAACGTAAACATGTTTGGAAGAACAAGTTCTTTTTTGTGTCAAAAAAAAAAAAATGTAAATAATTTTTGTGGTCGAACAAGAAAAAACTGAATGGAAGGAAAAAAAATTAATTTCCATTTGGTAAATAAAATTTTTGCTGTGAAAACTTAGAAAATGTTTAACTACTCACCAAGAAAAAAAAAGTAGTTTTCTAATCGTTAGCAGATATTCTGTTTATACTAACCACAATTCATCATTCATTTTCTAACCAATGACGATTTTCATGTCATTCGCAACTAGAGACATTCAGTGAAGATCTTTCTCAAATCAACATTTGTCTTGTTATCCCTCAAGAATTAAAAATAAAAAACTAAAGGTTTCCTCTAAGGAAAAATTATCTATTTCACTCTATATCAACCTACAATATATTATGTAAATCACGCTTTGAATATTAGATAGAAACGAATATTCGTGGGAAAAACGAATATTACTCTCCCGATGGGAATAAAAACCCGAAATGTCCGGCGCCCTTCCTAAATTATTAAAAACATTTTTTCCCGTCGTGGATTATTTATGACGAATTAATTAAATACAAATCACAGGCCGTCCTTTCTATTAACAGGCAATATGGCTTTTATTTCGTTCCGGCGCTTTTGTTATGCATTTGCAAAGTCAGGGTGAATCTGGCCAAACGACTTTTGTTATATGTTGCAGATTTGACATTATTTGCTTTTACTGAATAGATTCACGTCATTTTTTCATAGGAGGAGTCAGATTTTGTGTTTTGAAATCATAAATGGCAATCTCTCTCTCTCTCTCTCTCTCTCTCTCTCTCTCTCTCTCTCTCTCTCTCTCATTCCAAAAATACGAACAGTCAGCAATTATACATACTCTATTTATGATTTGTTTTCAAGAATAAAAATATTGATTTTTCCGAATTTCAACATTAAATCCTCCTCTCTCTCTCTCTCTCTCTCTCTCTCTCTCTCTCTCTCTCTCTCTCTCTCTCTCTCTCTCTCTCTCTCTAATAGCGTTTCATCTTTCTTGTAAAGAGAAACCCTAATCTTGCTTCCTACACATGAGAGAGAGAGAGAGAGAGAGAGAGAGAGAGAGAGAGAGAGAGAGAGAGAGAGAGAGAGAGGATACTACTCTCTCAAGAGAGTATTCCTGGGGCAATGAAAAGGAAAACAGAATAATTATGTAACATTCCGTGACTTTACTTTTGGGGCACAAAAGGGCAAAAGGATCCCGTAATTGGCTGCGAGATGAAGGGAGTCTGACAAAGGGTTTTGCGTCTGTGAATTGATTCATTGAGGAAAAGGAATGAGAGAGAGAGAGAGAGAGAGAGAGAGAGAGAGAGAGAGAGAGAGAGAGAGAGAGAGAGAGAGAGAGAGTATGGAAGTTTGGAAGACGTGAGATGTGCTTGATTATTTTTATTTGGGGTTAGGAAATAGGAAGGAGTCCAAGAGTTCAGCCCACGGAGTTTTGTAAATAAAAATTCCCTTCTGAATTTATATTGCGTTATATCATATTATATATAGTATACAATATTTTTACGAATGAAATTGATACTCTCATATTTACAGTACTTATTCTAGCCCAGGAACAGAAGAGTAACACCTGCTAATCACAGTGTTAGTGGAGAAGGCTACTGATAAAACTGTATCATGTATATACATTATATATATATATATATATATATATATATATATATATATATATATATATACATATACATATTTATAAATATATATATATATATATATATATATATATATATATAAACATATATACACATATATATACGTATATTTATATATATACATATATATACATATTCATATATACACACACACACACACATATATATATATATATATATATATATATATATATATATATATATGTGTATATATATATAAATATACATATATAATTATATATATAAATATATACAGTATATATATATGTGTATATTCAATCACCTTTAAAATATTCTAATTCATTTAAAATTGTTTCTCCCAAGGAAATGACCTCCGGTAACTTGGTTTTTCCATGACGGGAAAAATATCTCATTAAGGAAACTTTTGACTTCGTTTCCTTCCTCGAACGGTGAGGAGAGAGTGAGGAACACACTGTTTACCGAGTTTGATGTTTTTTTCAAATAGATTTATTAATAACTAATTAAAATTCTTATGAATTAACTGCCTCAGGTTAATCCTCAACATTTTCGTGATCATTCTTAATGAGTAAAAAACACTTTTCATTTTTTATGTTTCTATGTTATGATTTCCGGGTGTCGAAATTGGACACAGAGAATGCACTTGCACTTATAAAGTAAATTTTGGAATGGAATATAAAATTTAGGCCAAAGGCCAAACGCCGGAACATATGAGGTCATTCAGGCTTGCAAATAATATTGAAACATTTGTTGGGAGAGGGTGGAAAATAAGATGGAATAAAGAGAATAAGAACAGAGGTACAGTAAAAGGAATGAAAGGGGGTGCCGCTAGGAGCCGAAGGGACGCTGCAAAGAACCTTGAATAATGCCTACAGTGCACTGCGTGAGGTGCACTGACGGCACTACACCCTTACGGGGTATAGCAAGTTATGTTCGTTCAGTACATGACAGACTAAGCCACTAAGCAATATCTCATAGATTGCACTTTATTAAAACTACACATACTGGGACCCTTACGTAAAGTACCATACAAGTATTGTTCTCGAATGAAGACTGTAAGGATCGTTGTTTATGTGTAAAAGGAATATCAGAATTTAGTAGCAAAATTAGTCAGAGTCCAACATAATTTACTTAATGTTCCTTTTTGCAAACTGATTCACCTGTTTTCCCATTTAGTACTCTTCATTGATTCCAGCAATATTCAGACAAAAAATAATCAGAAACTTTTCAGTCTCACTTTCGCTGTAAGGTAACTGTACGTTCTGGTAGTTACAGTAATAATAATAATAATAATAATAATAATAATAATAATAATAATAATAATAATAATCACTATACATTCTTGTATCTGCAACAGTAGTAATGAGTGTACATTCTAGTAGCTGCATTAATAATAGTAAATGTATGTTCTAGTAGCAGCATTAATAGCAATCACTGTACGTTCTACCAGCCGCATTAACAGTAGTAACTGTACCTTCTAGTAGTTGCACTAATAGAAATAACTGTACGTTCTAGTAGCTGCATTAACAGTAATAACAGTAAGTTCTAGTAGCCGCATTAATAGTAATAACAGTAAGTTCTAGTAGCTGCATTAATAGTTATAACAGTAAGTTCTAGTAGCGGCATTAATAGTAATAACTGTACGCTCTAGTAGCTGCATTAATAGTAATAACTGTACGCTCTAGTAGCTGCATTAATAGTAATAATGTACGTTCTAGTAGCTGCATTAATGGTAATAACAGTAAGTTCTAGTAGCTGCATTAATAGTAATAACAGTAAGTTCTAGTGGCTGCATCAATAGTAATAGCTGAAAACACTAGTAGCTGCACTAACAGTAATGAAAAAGCAAGTAACGTATCGCTCATAATAAGATCCAATCCGTATATACTGTATATTTGCTCCAACGCCAGAGGACCATTCCATTAACACGGTCGGGTTTAAAGCTCCGAATCTTCAGCGGAATCTCATTCAACTAATATACAGAGTCAAGTCGAACCTCATTTGATTAATGCTGCTTCGGGATACGTCGCCCTGAAATCTCCCGTGTCGTTCAGTGAATGGAACTGAAGAACGAGGCACTCACTCATTCACTCAAATGAAGAACATTCTTTTCATTTGGTGGGAAGTACTCACTCATTCACTCACTGACTCAGGTGATCTCTCGAGCGTAGCTGAAAGCCACTGCTAACACCATTTTGGAATTTAGTGGGTGGTGGTCACCCACCCAAGTATTGGCCGATGGTATTGAAATAAACAGAGCCATTATGGGAGAGACAGTCTCGTTATAGAAGAGATAATCTCAAATTCATTTTGCAGCGGCCTCTACCTGCTGCTGTCAAGGTTTTCGAAACTATATCGAGTTTTCCTTCTTAAGGAGAATATTTTGCAGCTTTCAGAGTGAAACCATCAGCGAGATGCTTCAGTCTCTCTCTCCCTCTCTCTCCATATATATATATATATATATATATATATATATATATATATATATATATATATATATATATATATATATATATATATATATATATTTATTTATTTATTTATTTATTTATTTATTTATGTATATATGTATAAGGGGATTCATCCAGTAATTCAGCAATTTTTGCATGAATGTGACGTTGGCCAATGTCCTTTTTTTTTTTTTTTTACTTTGTAAACATCTTTGTTAAAGGGGGATAACTTAAAATGGGAAAATTTTTTTTATAATCACTACAAGCGGTCACCAAATTCCCTCTTTGCAGGTACAATTTAATTTCAGAATTTTTACATTAAAGTCTCGGAATTTTTACTTTTTAAGTCCAAAGTCTTCTTTGATAAATTAGTAGAATCTCAAGACAATTAATTTCATTTTTTTTTCATAATTATCGTACTTTTATTTCTGCCTTCTTCACTTTTATCTTTTCACTCCAAACCAGGAAAAAAAATGGCCTCTTTTGGGAATTATTTCGGGCCATTTGGTTTTCCACGACAGGGAAAAAATAATTCCTTTTAAGGAAGCCGGGTTTTATTCTCCCCAACTCGAGTCGACGAAACGGACACCATAGCAGAAGCTACGACAGCTGAATAATATCTGTCATATTTGTGTGACGTTTTCCAGTCTCATGGAAGTGATTTTCAGCTGAATCATTTTTCTTTGCACTTAAATGTTTCTTTTCCGTTGAATAGCTTCTTTTTTTTAGGGAAATAAGCGATACTCAGGTTATTAAAACTCATATTTCATCATGAACACTTGAGAATTTTTTCATAAAAAATCGATGTTTTTTGACACCCGCATGGAAGTCACTAGATAATTATGACATTCTATTTTTTTTTGTATTAATCATTAGCTGTAAATGTCAGTTAATGAATTAATTATTTTCATATTCTCAGCGTAATTCATTTCAACTGCGTCTTTTTAATTACGATAAAAATATTACAATCTAGCGTCTGCGACTGAAAAAACAATGATATTCTAAATAAATAAATAAATATTCTGCTACATCTCAGAGTACAAGTACAATTTATGATACATGATTTAACTAAAACTGTTCCCAAAAAGAAAATTATTTCAAATCTATCATATAAAAATGCCAGTTTCAGATTCAGCGTGATTTTGTGAACGCATAATTACACCTGCGAATAACAGGATTACAAATACGTTGCAGAGATTACGACTTGCGGCCAATACATTTTTACAATTACTTCGTCACTATTTTCCACAAGGCTCTTTCTTTCATTAATTATTTCTACGTCCACGCTGTTAACTTCTACGACTTTACATATAACTTTGCAACGTCTAGTTTATCAAACAGACGAAAAGAATATTAATCTTTCAATAAATTTGAGTAAAGAGCTTTTGCAGTAAACAGTGGTGGGGTGCTACAGGGGAATGTTATACCCCCTTTGTTGTTTGACCTTCTCAGAGATTTCATGATGAGAAAGTGGTCGGATATGGAAGATAGGTTTGAACTGGGAGTAACGGTAGAAATTTGACAGACAGAATATGTAGATGAATACATATGTATATATATATGTATATATATATTATATATGTGTATATGTATGTGTGTGCATTATATATATATATATATATATATATATATATATATATATATATACATACATATATATATATATATATGTATGTATGTATGTATGTATGTATGTATGTATGTATGTATGTATGTATGTATGTATGTATGTATGTATGTATGTATGTATGCATGCATGTATGTATGTATGTATGTATGTATGTATGTATGTATGTATGTATGCATGTATGTATATATAATTCTCAAACTGTGAACCGAGAATAACTCACTGCAATCCTGATCACTCCAATATGATTCAAATGTAATCTCATTGCAATCCTCATCAATATAATTCAAATGCAACCCATAAATTCAATGTTTTCGATAAATTGAAATAATCCCTCTCGGAGAAATTATCGAAACGTCAAGAACACATAATTCGCCCTTCCCTTCTTCCATAATCACCACACATTTATTTTCCCCCTTCCATCATTTTTACCAGAGAGACTTTTTTTTTCTCTCTCTTTTTAGGAATTATTTCCGGACATTTGGTTTTTCCATGACACGGGAAAGTATTTCATTAGGGAAAACGGCAGTTTTTCCTTTCACTGAGCTTAAGAGGAGATGGAGTAGAATAAGAGAATATAGAGTTTAGGCCAAAGGCCCAGCGCTGGGACCTACGAGGTCATTCAGCGCTGAAACGGAAATTCAAAGTAGGAAAGTTTGAAAGGTGTAACAGGAGGAAGACCTCGCAGTTGCACTATGAATCAATTGTCAGGAGAGGGTTGAGGAAAGTAAGATGGAAGAAAGAGAATATGAACGGAGGTACAGTAAAAGGAATAAAAGGGGCTGCAGCAAGGGGTCGAAGGGACGCTGCAAAGTACCTTAGGTAATGCCTACAGTGCACCGCATGAGGTGCGCTGACGACACTACCCCCTACGGAGAAGAGGAGATGAGGACGATAATGGTAATCACTAAGAACATAATTTGTCCAATCAGAGCTTAAGACACTCAAAAGAGGGAGTTGGAGTGGTTGGACAGCAGGGGTTGAGGATAGGAAGCAGGTACGGAGGTAAAGCAAAAGGCTCAAAAGTGAGCAAGGCTAGGGGCCGAAGGGAAACTGCAGACAATCTTTCACGTGGTGCACTGTAAGCAATAACTCCCTACGGGATCTGAGGCGTCGAGAACGGAATTATTTATTTCAAGAGATATTTTAAATAAAAGGCAACATTAAAATCTAAAACTGTTGTTGGGTTGGTTTCAAGTTAAAAAAAAACAAAAAAAAAAAACAGAAGCAATAGATGTTATAAATTAGAACACAATGAGATAGCTAGTCTAATGCATTTCTCTAGCTTAGTGTCAGGGAGCACATAAGCAAGAAGCGAGTACCCAAACTTAAAAACAGAGAGAAAATTGGTCACTGAACTTCATAATCCAAGGGTTACTCGATTTCCACAAAGTGGATGATGAATGTAGGCCCTCAGTTCATCCCAAGTGGAACAATGGCCAAAATAATATCTACAGAAAGGGAAGAGGCTGCCTGGGATGAAGTGGACTCTTAGCTCAGGCTCAGTTGGAACAGTGGCCACAATAATATCTACAAAAAAGAAGTTCAACAAAAACATGAAGCGCTCCAACTATGACTATAAGCACTCTATCCGAATTTAGAGATAAAAAAATAATTCTAAACAGCTAAACAAAACTTCCAATTCTAATGAAGCATATTTAGCCATCCGAACTGTATGATATGATCTCTCCACAGCAAATTTGATCCATGGAAAATCAAAGATTACGGTAGGTAGGCGTGAGAACTGTAAATTGCAATTATTTAAAAAAAAAAATCTCATTGGAAAATAGTCAGTACACCGTTATGGTTACTGGTTTAAAGCAAGATGGAAAAACACGATTTTCATGCAATATTTCAAGGCGCTGTAAATTCAAACGTAATTTTATAAAAAATGCCTTTTACTAGCCCCGGCTGAAAAAAAAATAATAATAATAACAGGAAGAAATAAAGATGATGGTTTAACCGTTCATGAAGTCTCTCAGAGGACAGACATTATAAGGCTTAGTGAAAACAAAAGCAGGGGGAAAATTACAAAGCATGGCAGTACAAGGTAAGAAATAGTCGATGAATCATGCAATCAGAGTTTTACCAAAATAAGAGTGAATGTGAGAATATCTGGCCTGGCCAGTGTTACCAGATTTCCTGATAGGAAAAGAACTCGCTCTCCCACCCCCTCCCCACTTGAGGATAATCGGAGAGTGACCGAAATAGTACCTGGAGAGAGAGAGAGAGAGAGAGAGAGAGAGAGAGAGAGAGAGAGAGAGAGAGAGAGAGAGACCTTGAAGCACCAGAAAGAACTATTACATTGTTAATAAAGAATTCTTTGAACTGAAGAGTTTGTATGAGTATAAAACACTCAAAAGGGCAGTTACTTTGTTATTTTTGAACTGGATATCACTATAGCAACTAAAAAAGGTGAATAGTAGACATATTTTTTAAAAATCACTACTGTAGTAATTTTTTTAAGGTGACTGTAAATATCACCAGCCGATATCACTGCAACCAATGATAGGTGCTGAGCAGGCACGAGCAGCCAATCACAATTGAACCAGCGATACCGACGGCGCAAATTTACCGCCAACTCGACAAAAGAATAAAACTCTAAAGTGTGGCGAATGTAATTGTCTTTTTACGTTGAGTAAAATCCCATCCTTAAAACGAACGACTGCTTCCACTACGGTAAATGACCAATCCCCACTCCATTATAAGCAGCGCAAAGTGGAGAAGAGAAAACAAACGACAATCTGTTGATTAATTTCGGGATCTGTCACAGCCGCTCTTGGGACAGACGGATGATGTTGCCAAGCTGCTGGATAATTGTCCGCTTTCAGCTCTCGCTCACATTTGCTCTAAATGAATAATCTCTTAAGCCTTTAAGTGTCAACACAGTCTCTCGTATCAGTCCCCGGAAAGCGAAACAACAGGTTATTTATAACGTAGCGTGACCATTTTTCAGTCTATATTACCTTCGTGTAAATGTAAGATGATTATCGTAATTTTTACTGCCTGATAATTCAGCCGTACTCACAGGAACTACTTTTTGTCGCGGATGTTAGGAACCGCTTTTTTCTTGCGTATGTTTCGCTAAATCACACCATTAATACATTTCCTCTCTAATCTATTCGAACTTCCAGTGATATACTCCATGCATATTCTATTTTTTTTTTTTGCATCGTTTTATTTTTATATTTCTTTTTATTCCCAGGTATCGAGAAGCGTAGACGTAATCCCTTAATAACTTTTGCGAGTGTGCACGGAAGCGTTATAAATCCTCTTCCGCGCTGCACGAAGCTAGCAAACATTTTTTGCCAAATATACGAGAGGTTATATTCGGGATAGAAGTGAGAAGCCATCAATCACACTACAACAGTTTCATCACTATCAGCTGGATGAAACTAAGGGAAGGGGGAAGAAGAAAAATAGAGAAAATAATGCACAAATCGGAGAGAGAGAGAGAGAGAGAGAGAGAGAGAGAGAGAGAGAGAGAGAGAGAGAGAGAGAGAGGGAGGAACTTATTTTGTAGTCTGTCCGTCATAACGAAAGTCTACGGGTTATGAACTCCATGTTTCAAGTTACTGTCATTCATGCCTAGATCAAACCCTATATACAGTATGTATGCAAAACGAATATACTTCAGTTCTATAGCTTTGGGGCGGTACTTAACGTCCACAACGTCAGGGACTCGCCGTCTCGACCCTCGCTTCTATCTAATATTACAGGAATTTTTTACAGTCTAGGTACACTTTTTTTTCAGTATAGATACACAAGTAAGTTTTTAAGAGTGCTTATGCCAAGCAGTGTCCAGTTCATGGGTGGTATTTGTAAACTACTGAATAAACAATAATGAATAACAATATTATGCAAGTTTCTATGAACATATGGGATATGAATAAATGAATTAAATCTTATTTGATAGTTTGGAAGACTCTGTGACTCCTTTAACTTGTTGCAAGACTATGCGACTCCTTCAGATTGTTGGAAGACTCTGTGACTCCTTCAAATTGTTGAAAGACTCTGTGATTCCTTTAAACTGTTGCAAGACTCTGTGACTCATTGAAATTGTTGCAAGACTCTGTGACTCCTTGAAATTGTTGCAAGACTCTGTGACTCCTTTAAACTGTTGCAAGACTCTGTGACTCCTTTAAATTGTTGCAAGACTCTGCGACTCCTTCAGATTGTAGGAAGACTCTGTGACTCCTTCAAATTGTTGGAAGACTCTGTGATTCCTTTAAACTGTTGCAAGACTCTGTGACTCCTTGAAATTGTTGCAAGACTCTGTGACTCCTTGAAATTGTTGCAAGACTCTGTGACTCCTTTAAACTGTTGCAAGACTCTGTGACTCCTTTAAATTGTTGCAAGACTCTGCGACTCCTTCAGATTGTAGGAAGACTCTGTGACTCCTTCAAATTGTTGGAAGACTCTGTGATTCCTTTAAACTGTTGCAAGACTCTGTGACTCCTTGAAATTGTTGCAAGACTCTGTGACTCCTTGAAATTGTTGCAAGACTCTGTGACTCCTTTAAACTGTTGCAAGACTCTGTGACTCCTTTAAATTGTTGCAAGACTCTGCGACTCCTTCAGATTGTAGGAAGACTCTGTGACTCCTTCAAATTGTTGGAAGACTCTGTGATTCCTTTAAACTGTTGCAAGACTCTGTGACTCCTTGAAATTGTTGCAAGACTCTGTGACTCCTTGAAATTGTTGCAAGACTCTGTGACTCCTTTAAACTGTTGCAAGACTCTGTGACTCCTTTAAATTGTTGCAAGACTCTGCGACTCCTTCAGATTGTAGGAAGACTCTGTGACTCCTTCAAATTGTTGGAAGACACTGTGATTCCTTTAAACTGTTGCAAGACTCTGTGACTCATTGAAATTGTTGCAAGACCCTGTGACTCCTTGAAATTGTTGCAAGACTCTGTGACTCCTTTAAATTGTTGCAAGACTCTGTGACTCCTTTAAATTGTTGCAAGACTCTGCGACTCCTTCAGATTGTAGGAAGACTCTGTGACTCCTTCAAATTGTTGGAAGACTCTGTGATTCCTTTAAACTGTTGCAAGACTCTGTGACTCCTTGAAATTGTTGCAAGACTCTGTGACTCCTTGAAATTGTTGCAAGACTTTGTGACTCCTTTAAACTGTTGCAAGACTCTGTGACTCCTTTAAATTGTTGCAAGACTCTGCGACTCCTTCAGATTGTAGGAAGACTCTGTGACTCCTTCAAAATGTTGGAAGACACTGTGATTCCTTTAAACTGTTGCAAGACTCTGTGACTCCTTGAAATTGTTGCAAGACTCTGTGACTCCTTGAAATTGTTGCAAGACTCTGTGACTCCTTTAAACTATTGCAAGACTCTGTGACTCCTTTAAATTGTTGCAAGACTCTGCGACTCCTTCAGATTGTAGGAAGACTCTGTGACTCCTTCAAATTGTTGGAAGACTCTGTGATTCCTTTAAACTGTTGCAAGACTCTGTGACTCCTTGAAATTGTTGCAAGACTCTGTGACTCCTTGAAATTGTTGCAAGACTTTGTGACTCCTTTAAACTGTTGCAAGACTCTGTGACGCCTTAAAATTGTTGCAAGATTCTGTGACTCCTTTAAATTGTTGGAAGACTCTGTGACCCTTTAAATAGTTGGAAGACTCTGTGACTCCTGTAAATTGTTGGAAGACTTTGTGACCCTGTAAATACTTAGAAGACTGTTGACCCCTGTAAACATTGTGCCTGAATCAAGGTGCGCTGTCTTCATGGCTATTTGGTGTTTCTGTGGGACAGTGAAGAGAAATTTCCGTAACTAATAAAGGAGTTTGAAGATGTTTAAACTAGACACCAGGAGGTTAGAGCAGTGATCTTGATATGGGTGGAGAAGGAATGGAAGTGGGTATTTGGCAGTAAATGTATCGGATATAGTCACAGAATAGGTGAGGTAATGGAGGTGGCAGGATTTATGGAAAGTGTATGGAGAAAAATATCTATGAAATGCCCATAGTTGTAATATAAGGAGACTGTTTAGCTAACTCTCCTTTATGGAAGTGAAGTGTGGATACTGAATGCTAACGGAAGAAAAAGTGTAGTTTGTAGATGTCTGTACAGGAAGCGAGTCAGATAGAAGTGAACGGTGCATTGTATGTTAGGGTTTAAATGCACTAATGATGAGCACCCTTTGTAGGTGTATAGGACGTTTATTAATGAATAATTAGTGAATGTATGAATGTGGCAGTGACTATCATCATGATTGTGTCATGAGCCACCCACCGTGACCCTCCCAAGTAAGGATAGAGAGACCTCATTTCCGGTCCCCTCCTCCAAATGATTTTTCGAGGCCGTCTCCAACGCAGACAGATTATTTCGGATTATTTATTCCGGAGGCAGATTATCTCCCTCAAATAATGGAACTGATTATTTTCAGCGTCAGCGGGAAAATGAATGACAATTTTTTTATTCATTGGATTTAAAGCGTCGGATGAATAGATTATATCAGAGTTCCTCTTCATTTCCATTCACTAAATGAAGCGGCTCCCAGAGAGAGAGAGAGAGAGAGAGAGAGAGAGAGAGAGAGAGAGAGAGAGAGAGAGAAAGAGAGAGATTGTTTTAGAATGCAGAGAGAGGTTAACTTTGTCTGTCAAATAGATATACATATACTGTATATATATATATAGCTATACAGTATATATATATGAATATATATATATATATATATATATATATATATATATATATATATATATATATATATATAGAGAGAGAGAGAGAGAGAGAGAGAGAGAGAGAGAGAGAGAGAGAGAGATTATTTTGGAATGCAGAGAGATGAACTTTTACTGTCAATTGAGAGAGAGAGAGAGAGAGAGAGAGAGAGAGAGAGAGAGAGAGAGAGAGAGAGAGAGAGAGAGAGAGAGGCAGGCTGTATACTTCATTATCCAAATGACATTTTTTTTTATTTTTCCTTTTAGGTTCGAAAAATGCTGTAGTCAGTTTAATGAGATTCGGCTGTGCCGCCGAACGCTTTATGTATTAAATCTGAACCTGTTAATGAAATGGTTGTCGTCGGCCATTGAGAGTAGATGCCTGCATTTTACTGCCGAAACATTATCCCCATTGATTACCGTTAGTGGACCGAATTAACGTTTCATGAATGCGGAGGAAGGGGAGGAGGGGGAGGTGGTATGGGGAGGGGGAATGGGAGGGGGAGGAGGGAGGGGATGGGATGGAGGGGAGGGGGTGAATTGGGAAAGAAAGGGAGATGAAGGGAGATGGGAGGGGAGGGGGAATTGGATGGAGGGGAAGGGTGAATTGGGAGAGGAAGGGAAATGGGAGGGGGTGGGAATGGGAGGGGGAATGAGATGGAGGGGGAAGGGTGAATTGGGAAAGAAATGGAGAGAAAGGGAAATGGGAGGGAGGAGGGGAGGAGGGAGAAGGGGAAGAACGGAATGTGGAATTGGGGAGGAGAATGGGAGAAGGGAGAGGGGGAATAGGGTAATGGGGAAAAGAAGGGGAGGGGTAAATGGGGGAAGGGTGAGGGAGTGGGGAAAGAAAAAGTTAAGTATATCTTAGTTTAACCAGACCACTGAGCTGATTAACAGCTCTCCTAGAGAGGGCTGGCCCGAAGGATTAGACTTATTTTACGTGGCTAAGAACCAATTGGTTACCTAGCAACGGGACCTACAGCTTATTGTGGGATCCGAACCACATTATAGCGAGAAATGAATTTCTATCACTAGAAAAGAAGGGCAGGGGAAGGATAATTGGGAAGAAAGGGAGGGGGCAGGGGGAATGGGAAGGAAGTGGAAGGGGGGAAGGGAATGAGGTGAGGAGGATGGGGAGGGGGAACATTTCCTCAAACCTGTTTCTGTTTTCTGCTCGAACGTTGCCAGGGGGGGAATGGGGGAGGGGAAGAGGGCGTGGGAGGGGGAATCGGGAAAGAGGGAAGGGGAGGAGTAATGATGGGGAGGGGAAGGGAGGGGAGAAACGTTTGCCGGAGACTAATTTCTGTTTCTGCCAAACGTTGCCAGACAGACGTTGGTATTGTAATAGATATTTTAATATTCTGATCATCTGTCCGTCGACAAAGGAATAATAATAATAATAATAATAATAATAATAATAATAATAATAATAATAATAATAAGTACGTATTCAACTAAAGGTTATTGTGAAGTCTTATGGGTTGTTTTCTTTTCAAATACCTTTGTTTTGGTGTTTTATGGAATGACGGCCCATGTACTGTCAGTTATATAAAGGGGATGTAAGAGAGAGAGAGAGAGAGAGAGAGAGAGAGAGAGAGAGAGAGAGAGAGTATTTTAGAATACATAGAGAGGGAGAAATTGTCTTTGGATGTCGCGAGAGAGAGAGAGAGAGAGAGAGAGAGAGAGAGAGAGAGAGAGAGAGAGAGAGAGAGAGAGAGGTTAAAAGAACTCTAAAGGGAGTGAACGAGTGAGAAAAAGCTACGGGCGAGCGTCACAAAACAAGAAGAGCCAGGCCTGTCCTCTTAGAACGCAGCGAGAGAGAGAGAGAGAGAGAGAGAGAGAGAGAGAGAGAGAGAGAGAGAGGTAACGCAAACAATGTCAGACTCCCAGACTGACTTCAATTCGGATTGGAAGCTGATGCCAGATCATCTCTTAAAACATGATCATTCTAATTAAATTGTTTTTGACGGCAAAGAGGGATAATCTCTCAGTGAAATAATATTTCATTGGATTTATCCGCAACATCTCTTTAATCCTGTTCGTAGACTAAAGCTTTTTGTGATGAAAGATTTTCTACATCGTTGCTTGGACAAAAATTTTTTTGGATCATAGTCGAATTTATCCAATTGTGCTGATGGAAGTCACTGAACTGGTAGACTGTTCACTTTAAGCTGAGTTTTAAGAGAGAAAGGAATGCATTCTCTCTCTCTCTCTCTCTCTCTCTCTCTCTCTCTCTCTCTCTCTCTCCCCATGTCTCCGTTGTGTTTTACAAATGCAAACTAATTTTAGATCACAATAATTATAAATATAGAAAACATTTTAATATTCCTGAAATATTTCTGATAATCACACTGAGATTTTTTCACGGGTCCTATGGAAAAACCCACCCAAGAGTTTCAAAAGTTTTCGGCAGACCCATCTTTTTATCAATGAAGATATTTATAAAACAAGTAAAAAATGCGCAACCGAGTTCTCTGTACACCGTATAATCAAGGCCATCGAAAATAGATCTATCTTTCGGTGGTCTCGGTATAATGCTGTATGAGACGCGGCCCATGAAACTTTAACCGGCCCGGTGGTGGCCTAGCCTATATCGTTGCCAGACGCACAATTATGACTATCTTTAACCTTAGATAAAATATAACTACTGAGGCTAGAGGGCTGCAATTTGGTACGTTTGATGATTGGAGGGTGGATGGTAAACATACCAATTTACAGCCCTCTAGCATCAATAGTTTTTAAGATCTGAGGGCGGACAGAAAAAGTGCGGACGGACAAGCAAAGCCGGCACAATAGTTTTCTTTTCAGAAAACTTAAAGATCAAACTTTCATATTTTTACATCGTTTTGTGAGTTTGAGCAATAAGTAATATTAGAGATATCTTCACTTGTTCAAGTACTGCACACTTGTCTACACATTCGTAAGTTATAATCCTTCTTAGGGTGCGTCCACTCGTTGGTAACTTATCGCTTACATATCACAAACAGGTTCATAACAAGTCAGCAATCGTAAGTGGAGAATGAAGCTTCAGCAAGTGCTGGAAAATAGAATGAAACGCTGGTTAGGACTACCAATAAGTCGGCGACTTGTTGTCAACATGTTTGTGATGTGTGTGATAAGTTGGTGACAGGTGTTATAACATGTTTTACTGAGTCATAAACGCACAAATAAGTTGCAAAACAAGTCAACGACATAAGTGAAGAAAAAAGCTATGGCTAGTGCTGTATAATCTCAAGAAGCACTAGTTATAATTGCCAATTAGTTGGTGACATGTTGCCAACCTGTTTGTGATGTGTATGCGATAAGTTGGCGACTTGTTTATGACATAATTCACCAACCGTTTTCCTTTCTTTCTCCTTCCCACTTCCCACCATTTGTCCAAGATGAATATCCTCTATTTCAGGTGGTTCCGAGACTCAAGGGGAACACCTGTTCCGTTGTCCCCTCATCATGCACCCAGGTAAGAGATCACTTTCTGCGTTTTATAGCAAATGGACAACAAAGAGAGTGAATTCAATTAAAGTAATGCTCTCTCTCTCTCTCTCTCTCTCTCTCTCTCTCTCTCTCTCTCTCTCTCTCTCTCTCTCTCTCTCATATTCTTTAACCTGCAACAAAGCGTGTTTAGGAATCAGCGTTTCTCGGTATTTTCGTGTATTCTTTTTTGATCATCAGTTGCAGTTGTTCTGATTGTGATTAAGTTGATAGTTACGGTGGTTGTCAAGGGAAATTATACATACGTACAGAGAGAATTATTGGCGTGTATACACACACACATATATGTATATATAATGTATATATATGTATGTATACACATATATGTATGTATATATATACATACATACATATATACATACATACATACAGAATAATTACTATAAAATGATAAAAACACGTTTAAAAGATGGCTAATCAAAATAGATAAATACAAAAAGCTAGAACAAAATTTATATGCTCTGGTTTCTAGTGTAAATATCAAATTCATCTTGTATTGCAAAGGTGTAGCTGATTGAAATTTGGACTTTTAAAAAAACGATGGCTATCCTTTGAATTACGTGAATACATATATTGGTAAGCAACTTTCAGATTGCATGTAAACAAACAACCCGAAGCTGCCGCCAACGTGAAGAAACCTGTTATTTACTTACCTTGAACCTTTACTGGAACTCATAGTTACGATTTAAAAAGCAATTAATTTCTATTTTGTCCATTGGTTACCCCCAGCTGGATGTCAAAATATATTTCACTTTGCAAAACAAAATTAGGTAATTTCCGTAATATCAAAGATCCTATATCAACAAGCCTTCCGTCCAATCTGATCTATAAATGGCAGTGTCGTGGTTTTGATGCCACTTACGTTGGAAAAACTACCAGATCAGCTTGGATGAGATGGTTTGAACGCCTCGGTAAGTCATCCGGTACAGGCAATTATCTTTCAAGACCTAGTTACAGTGCAATTAGAGACTGGTCATCCTTTACATATTGATGAAGTTTTTGTTTTAACCACTGCTCAGTTTGCTACAGACCACTTCTACATTTCAGAAGTACTATACTCCATCAAGATAAAGCCTTCTTTGGCTATAAATTTGGCTGTTACTTCACTTTTGTGTTTTTAGTCTGCGTTTTACTGGTTTGTGCGTTAATTATTGTATTTATTACCTCTGTAATTTCCGTTTTTGTGACTTACAATCTGTATTTTGCTTTACTTTATTTATTTACCTATAAATTGATTTATTTTGATTACCCATCTTTTAAATGTATTTTTATCATTTTCCTAGCAATTCTGCTTTATTATTATGAATTTTATTATAAGAATTGTAATATACATACATACATACATACATACATACATACATACATAATATGTATATATATATATATATATATATATATGCTTACGTGTGCGTGTGTGTGTGTACACGCACTCGTAAGCACATGTGTCTGTGTATGCGTCAGTGTGTATCATATAGACATATATAGATAGATAATTGGCACCGATTTTTTTCTTTAAATCAACATCTTCGTTCTGACGACTGAAATGGAGCGTGAACGCGGACATCCCAGATGACGCGAAGGGACCGATTTGATCTGCAATTGGTTATGAAATTATCTCTTAACATAATGTGATTATCTCCGGCATCATGCGATTATCTCTCCCTCAAACGCTGCGGGTGTTTTCAGCTGTGCGGAAGTGAATTTTACACTTTTCTTCCTTTCAGTGAATAGACGAGATGAGTTTCTCGTTCGTTTTCAGTTCATTGAATGGATGGGAGGAAGAGGGTGGAAGAAGGGGAGGAGGGGAAGGGAAGGGGAGGTGGGTGAGAAAGATGGGGAGGGGGAGGAGAGAAGAGGGAGGAGGGGGAGGAGGAGGAAGAGGGTGGAAGAAGGGGAGGGGAAGGGGGTGGTGTGTGAGAAAGATGGGGTGGGGAGGAGAGAAGAGGGAGGAGGAGGAGGAGGAGGAGGAGGAGGTGAAGGTAGAGGAGGAGGAGGGGGAGGAAGGAGGGAGGAGGAGGAGGAGGGGGAGGCGAGGAGGAGGAGGAGGAGGAGGAGGAGCTGAAGGCAGAGGAGGGGAAGGGGGGGGAAGGAAGGAAAGGGGAGGAGGAGGAGGGGAGGCGAGGAGGAGGAGAAGGAGGGAAGGGAGGGCGAGGATCAGGAAGAGGAGGAGGAGGAAGGGGAAGGGTTAGGAGGGGAGGGCGAGGAAGATGGGGAAGGGAGGGAGAGGAGAAGGGGAGGAAGGAATAGGAGGAGGCGGCAGGAGGCTGGGGAAGGGTTAGGACGGGAGGGGGAGGAAGGAATAGGAGGAGTCAGTAGGCTGGGGAGGAGGAAGAGGAGGAGGAGGCAGGAGGCTGGGGATGAGGAGGGAGGGGAGAAGGGGTAGGGGGAAGGGGAGGGTAGGTGAGAGATGCTGAATCTTGACACAAATGAGATTTTAATAATATTTAGTCTGGAGGAATTTTAAATGGATTGTGATGCTCGACTGGCAGCGTTTAATTGTCGACAATAAACTCGTTAGTTATTGATGTGAGCGCTTTGTACTAAATAAGAATTTGACTTTTGATTAATTTAACATCTCATTGTGAAAGTGAGTACCTTGCAAAACATGTGTTGTTAAATTTCTTTGTATACATATATATATATATATATATATATATATATATATATATATATATATATATATATTCTATACTATATATATATATATATATATATATATATATATATATATATATATATATATATATATATATATATATCACACATTACACAGGTGAAAAATAAGAAACAGGGTGTAGGTCCTGACCGATTTCGACTTTATGTATGTATTTGTGACTTCTCATACTCTGTATCAGTCCTTCGTCAGTGGCTTGGAAATGAAGTCGAAACCGATCAGGACCTACACCCCGTTTCTAATTTTTCACCTGTGGTAATGTGTGATAAATGAATCACGTACAAAAGTGATAATAATCATATATATATATATATATATATATATATATGTATGTATGTATACATATAAATATTATATACATACATATATATGTGTATATATGTGTATGTGTGCGTGCGTATACCTATAAATAACACATGTGTCCGCATGAATTTGTTTATAATTACTATATACCATTTCAAATGATTTCAAATTATCGACAAAAATCAAAATCAACATAAACCATGAAATTAACGATATGAATTATTATTAAATTATCGAATGCTATTGATAATTTGCTTATACCGTAAAGAGAGAAAGAAACCTTATTTAAAAATCTAATTAAAATTTGCAAATCTTTACTAGCGCTCGGCGATACCCTTTTGTTCGGGAGCCGAACCCACAACTGTTCATCGTTGAAGTAATTAGCAAGAAGGCGTTTTTGCCCGTCTCATGCTAATTGGTCTGATAAAATATCCGTTTTATGCAGCGATTGCTTCAGAGAGAGAGAGAGAGAGAGAGAGAGAGAGAGAGAGAGAGAGAGAGAGAGAGAGAGAGAGAGAGAGAATTCTTACGATCTGTATAATGTTTGAAGTCGCTGTGTGTGTGTGTGTGTGAGAGAGAGAGAGAGAGAGAGGGAGACAGAGAGAGAGACAGAGAGAGAGAGAGAGAGACAGAGATGAAATATTAGAATACCTCAGAGAAGATATTGTACCCAATAATTCAACATGTGTGTTGTGCTGCACACACACACACACACACACACACACACACACACACACACAAAGAAAGAGAGAGAGAGAGAGAGAGAGAGAGAGAGAGAGAGAGAGAGAGAGAGAGAGAGAGGTAAAATCAGAATGCCCCTACGAGTATATTGTGCCCAAGAATTCAACATGTATGTGTTGTGTGGGAGAGAGAGAGAGAGAGAGAGAGAGAGAGAGAGAGAGAGAGTCAGACAAAGTGAATTATAATATGCATTGTTTTCCGTGACAGAGTCACTTTTTAAGTGCAACACGTTAGTACAGAAAAGTGATTTAGATATGACACTGATATCTGATTGTCACTACAGAAAGTTCTAAGTTTATTTTCATCTGTGATGGTAATGGGATCATTACCAAGCATAAATTTTTTTATTGTTGGTGCTATGCATAAGCTTACGGCTATGATTGCTAGTAATATATTTAATCTTGCCTTTCCAAAGGTTTTAATATTCGTCACAGTGTTAAAACCCTTTGGACTTAGGGGCCTTTTCATGGTACCATGGTGAAATAAGCAGATGCCATATCAGTCAAATGTCATATTGACTTAATTTTAGATGGAGAGAATAAAAGCGATTTCCTGGTTGACTATACCGATCAGTTTTACTACTTAAACACTTTTGTATGTTGACAATAAAATCACGAAAAAATTAATATAGAATAAACTGATCAATCTTGACTATACCAATCAATCTTATTTATCCAATCAATCACAAGCTCGTGGGTATTGAAAGGCTGAACGAATTTTTAAAATACTTCTATTAGGCCTACAAAAGTAATGGATCATTACGCCTACAAACAGCAGTGGTCCACCAGGCATACAAAAAAGTATAGACCATTAGGCCTACAGAAGTACTGGACCATTAGGTCTACAAAAGTACTGGACCATTAGGTCTACAAAAGTAATATACCATTAGGTCTACAAAAGTAATTAACCATTAAGCCTACAAGAGTAATGGCGTGTTAGGCCTACAAAAGTAATCGACCATTAGACGTACAAAAGTGATGGACCATTAGGCCTACAAAAGAGATGGACCATGAGGCCTACAAAAAGTAGTGTACCATTAGGCCTGCAAAAGTAATGGACCATTATACCTTCAAAAAGTAGTGGACCATTATGCCTTCAAAAGTAATGGACCATTATACCTTCAAAAGTAATGGACCATTATACCTTCAAAAGTAATGGACCATTAGGCCTAGTAAAAGTAACAGCCTCTCATGCTTTAAAAAAGTAGTGGACCACTAGGCCTTCAAAAAGTAATAAGAAGAATAATTCGAGCATGAAAATTTAATCACAAGGGGTCTCTTGAGTTGTCAAAACTTTGACGGAGTACGTCTCAAAGACCAAAAGACCAAAAGACCAGAGACCCAAAGTTCAAAAGCAAAGAGAAGATTATTTTTGACCCGCGTCTCGCATAACGCCCGGGAACGGAGCAGGGCAAAAGTTTCCTAATGAAATATTTTCGTCCCGTCATGCAAAACCAAGTGACCGGAAGTAATGGGGAAAAAATAATTGCTTCAAAAAAGGGGAATTAAAACGCGCTGAAAGAATTAATAGGTTTTCAGTTTTTTCTCTGGAAACGTAACGTTTCGTCGTTTTTGGGAATTCATGTTAAATTTGGAAGTACGTTTAATATTTTTTGGGGGTGGGGTGGGGGAGGTTGAAGTGTTAAATTAACAAGTGCTTGATAATCAGAGCAGTTACGAAACGAGTTTATTATTGAATTAAAGTGAATAAGTAATTCATTAACTGGACTTCAATTAGATGCACTTTGATGGAAAATCGTCACAAGCAAAAAAAGGAATATATATAAATATATATATATATGTATATGTATATATATATATATATATATATATATATATATATATATATATATATATATATATATATATATGTATATTGTACATGACTGTGAAACATTTTCTGTTAAAGCAGAATTCCATTGAATATAAGTGAGCCCATGGTAACGACGCCAAAATGTGGAAAATAAAGGCTATATTTCAGAGACCGAACTGTCTCTCCTCAGGCATATATATATATATATATATATATATATATATATATATATATATATATATATATATACTGTATATATATATATCAATGACTAAGTAATGTTGCCTTTGATAAAGTTGACATAGAGGCTGATACAAAATGCAATTGAGATGGCATGAAAAATAAATTTTGTTGTTTTAGCCTTTTTCTTTAGGGTGGGGTTAAAAGCTAATGCTCTGGGGTAAGGGACTCTTGGGAGTCGGGGGAGGGGATGAGGATGGAATAAGGCAGCCCTAGGAGGAAGGGGATGGAGGAGAGGGAATAGGGAGTGAGGGTAGTTTGGGCATAGGAGCAACAGAAGACCGATCGTCACACCACATTGAAGCAGAGAGAGAGAGAGAGAGAGAGAGAGAGAGAGAGAGAGAGAGAGAGAGAGAGAGAGAGAGAGAGAGAGAGCCTAGAAAAGAGAGTGAGAGAGAGAGAACTAGGACTAGAGAAAGAGAGAAAGAGCCCTGAAAAGAGAGAGAGAGAAGAGAGAGAGAGAGAGAGAGAGAGAGAGAGAGAGAGAGAGAGAGAGAGAGAGAGAAGGAGGAAAAGTGTTAGTGTTAGAGTGAGAGGGAGGGAAAAAGTTAGTGTAAGAGAGTGAGAGAGAGGGAAAAAGAGACAGGGAAGAGGGAGACAGAGTGAAGGAAAAGAGGCAGAGAGACTGGGAAGAGAGAGAGGGGGTGAAAGAGACGGGGAAGAGAGAGAGAGAAAGAGAGAAAGAGAGAGAGAGGGAGAAAGAGAAAAAGGGAAAGAGATAGGGAGAAAGAGGTGCCAGTAAAAGAGAGAGAGAGAGAGAGAGAGAGAGAGAGAGAGAGAGAGAAATGCATGCGGGCTTCATCAGAGACTGAATATGTTTTGCATATCGAATGGGGGAATCGTTCGACAGGAAGCGGGAAGCGGACCAAGAGGATTTCGGCCACATGTGACACCGGCCTGGGGTGCTACCGGGCCAATAAAAGTGGCACTCTTTTTTTCGGGGGGTGGGGGTGGGGAGGTGGGGTGGGGTACCAACACTGATTTGGTAGTCGTCTGGTTATGCGTTTTTGAATGGTGCCATTTGATGAATTTGATTCTTTTGGATTTAAAAGAAATTTGTTGCAATGTTTTCAGCAGAGATTTTTTAAGGTGCAATGTATTAAGTAAATATACGTACATGAACTTGTGTCTGTTTTGTATACATATACATATATATACAGTATATATATAAATATATATATATATACATATATATGTATATATATACATACATATATGTATGTATATATATATACATATGGATATACATGAATAAATTCACTACTTACACGCTGGTACAAATTCCTCAAAGTCCTTATCATCACTTGTCTTAAAACGACCATAATCACCCTTTGTAATTTTTCCTGTGGACTGCGATTTTTTCTCTTTTTTTTTGCCTAGAGGGCCTAACCTGTATATAGCGAACCTTTTGGAACAGTCACTGAAATTCGCTGTGCAATTCACGATGAATTATTTGAATTATATTACCATCTGAGCTCCGCTTTTATTGCAAATTCGAATTTCATCCTGACGCTCGAGATGAAGGTATCAAGTACTTGGTAAAATGACACTCGATATGTTTTGTGAGTCGGCTTCAATATTTCAGGGCATTCACGAAAGTTAGTTTTGCGATAGCGGACGTCACCTGTAGTCTGGTACCTGTTTCCAACTACAAAAGTAATTTTGTAAACCAATTCACATCATTTTATGTCGTTCATTTAAAGTTATCATATTATCCTTCATTGAATGAGGAGTTCGACCGACTGCTAACCAAATATCTATAAGTTCTGAACACTATAACAAAAATTGGTTTAATAAAAAGTATTTTCTAAATCTGGTTGTATCTTGATGTAGACCCCATTAAACGTCATGAATAATTGTGTATCTCGATGCGAAACTATTGTTAGCTATAATAAATAAGTAAAAAATGCGCCTCAGTTTCTTCGGCGCAATCGAGTTTTCTCTACAGCCGCTACAGCGTATAATCAAGGCCACCGAAAATAGATCTATCTTTCGGTGGTCTCGTTATAATGCTGTATAAGCCGCGGCCCGTGAAACTTTAACCACGGCCCGGTGGTGGCCTGGCCTGTCTTATATCGTTGCCAAAAGCATGATTATGGCTAACTTAACCTTAAATAAAATAAAAACTACTGAGGCTAGAGGGCTGCAATTAGGTATGTTTAATGATTGGAGGGTGGATGATCAACATACCAATTTGCAGCGCTCTAGCCTCAGTAGTTTTAAGATCTGAGTGCGGACAGAAAAAGTACGGACAGAAAAAAGTGCGGACGGAATATAGTGCGGACGGACAGGCAAAGCCGGCACAATGGTTTTGTTTTACAGAAAACTAAAAATCATTCGTATCTCGATGTAAAACCTGTTAAATATAATGAAAAATAATTTACTTCATACGTTGAACTCTATATACGGAGAAAACCGCACGGATTTTATTCCCAATCAAACAATTCTTACAATTACGTCAATAACGAGGGTCTTTATCTCTGCGCTGAATGAATGAGAAAATAAAGACAAAAAAAAAAAAAGAGAGAGAGAGAGAGAAAGCGCACCGGACATAATTAATGCATAACTCATTCAGCGATCCCCGAGCGAGTAGAAAAGTGTCATTCAAAGCCCTGGCGGATAAATTAATTATTCTCATTAGGGGCAGAGTTAATTCTACGGGCCATTGAGTTACCTGGGTGTGTATTTTTAATATATTTGTCCCCGGTTAATTGACCTAAATCTGTTAATATGGGATTTTTTTTTTCATGATGTTGGTGTGACTGACCGCTTATATTTCTTAGTGGCGTGTTTTTTTTTTTTTTTGCTTTCATATCTACTTTTAGAAAATAGTTGAAGGTTATTTAGTTGCCTCACCTTCATCAGATGAAATAGGAATTGACTTGATAATTTTTTGTAATTATTATTATTATTATTGTTATTATTATTATTATTATTATTATTATTATTATTTATTATTATTATTATTATTATTATTATTATTATTATTAAATTTTTTTAATCTAAGGGAACAGTCAGTCATATATTTTTCCAGTCACTTTTTTTTTCTCTGAGTATCGGTTTTAAATCGCTGAATTTTTAATATATATTTCAGCTTTAAGGTAAACTCTCTCTCTCTCTCTCTCTCTCTCTCTCTCTCTCTCTCTCTCTCTCTCTCTCTCTGAAGAATGCCAACTAGAGAGCTCTCAGCATATACACCACGCTATCTTTCTGAACGGTTAAACAGATAGTGGGAATGAGTTCTTTGAAACAGGCTAGCACTACAGTAGACTGCTGCTATAGACTGTGTATCCTTTTCTAGTATCAGACCTAATACTACTCAGTTTTCAAGGAGTATTATCTTGGCTGCAGCTAGAATGTGGAATAGTTTGCCTAGTGCAGTTGTGGAATCTTCATCTGATCTTCAAATGTTTAAGCGAGCAGGGAATTCATGCCTAGTGTTCTGCTGATGTCTCCTGAATTTCAGGTGTGTCGGTTTTATTTTTTGTTCCCTCATATTTATTTATTTACCACCTATTCCTGTAATTTTTCTCTCTCTCTGCAGGCTAATTTCTCTGGAGATCTCTTGGGGTTATTTGGTCTGTTGACTGTGTCCATAAAGGGTTTCAGCTGAAGATTTAAAGATAGAAAAAAGAATTCTATATTTGTTTTGCACTTTTGCTTTCTTTTTTTATCTCTTGAGCTAATATGCTAGAATCTTAATGATATTCAAGCAGCTGTGAGATCAGTGTGCATTGTTCTATTCTCTCTCTCTCTCTCTCTCTCTCTCTCTCTCTCTCTCTCTCTCTCTCTCTCTCTCTCTCTCTCCCCTTATATCATTAAGGGATTATTGTTCGGCTTGGACATATAAATTCTTGAGGTCATTGCTTTAAAGCGTCAAAGTATTAAGGAATGTTTTAGAAAATGGCGAGGTGTGAAAGTAGTTACTATAAAGAAAGAGAGAGAGAGAGAGAGAGAGAGAAATAGTAGTAAGCTGAGAGAGAGAGAGAGAGAGAGAGAGAGAGATAGTAGTAAGCTGAGAGAGTGAGTGAGTATTGGAGAATGGTGTTGTAAAATTTATAGACAAAAGAGAAAATCATGATAAAAACGTGATCTCGTCACGGTCAAGGGAAGCTTAACAATTTAATTGCTCCTTATCTTCTAACTGATTACAAGATGAAGGGAATTCTCGCAAGAATCCGTCCCTTAACTCTAAGGGAACTGAAAAATTGAATTCCTTAAACGAGTGAATTTGCGTAGTAGCGTAATGAAGGGTTATAGAAAGGCGTCATGGATGTGCTACGCCAGAGTTTCTACTGAGTAAATACTATCAATCAGTCGCCTAAGCTCTTTGAGTTACGTAACGTGGGTATTATAAAAGGAAAAATCGGGGCGTTCCTCCTGATTGCATATTTGTTCACCGATATGAATTCTCGGGGAGTGGCGATGTGTAGGTTTTTTATGCATTTAGTTAAGGAAATATTTTATTTATTTTATTGTGATTAGTTTATTGATTGATTGAGTGAGTTATTTATTTATTCATTTATTTATCATTGATTGATTATTTATTCATTAATTTTATTTATATTTGTTTATTTTATTGATTTATTTACTTTATTTATTTCATCTATTTTAGTTATTTCATTTATTTATTTTATCTATTTTAGTTATTTTTTATATCTATTTTATCTATTTTAGTTAGCTTTATTTATTTATTCTATATATTTTAGTTATCTTTTTTTTATTCACTTATGTATTTACTTTATCTATTTATTTATTTGTCTATTTACTCACTGATTTATTGATATATTTATTTATTTATTTCCACTCCAAAAGACCTCTCCCCTGGACACAGCAACACAGGAAACCATCGCATCGAAGGCAGCTCAAAGAGACTGCCTGCCCAAACATTCGCTTGTGTTGGGACCGTTCCCGAAATTCCCTGCAACCCTTCCCGGTTCATTATGGCCGCCCTCTCGCTAAACCGATCCGATATGCAAAGCGTATTCATTGCCCCATGACCTATCGTGACCTCCCTTCAGCCATTTGCACTAACGCCGGACACTGCGGAGACTGATACGTGGACACACTGGCCTTATCTCCCCGCCTGAGAATTCGGGGCTTCGTCGTTTTACACAGGTGGCGTTTTGGTGTCTGGGTTTGTGTGTATGTGCGTGTATATGTATATATGTGTATATAAATATTATATACATATGTATATACATATATGTATATATAAATATAGATTTTGTATATATATATACATAGATATACAGTAATTATATATATGTATATATATACATATATGTTTATATAAATATAGAGTATGTATATGCATACATATATATATAAATATATATATCTATAATTGTATATATATATATATATATATATATATATATATATATATATATATATATATATATATATATAGAGAGAGAGAGAGAGAGAGAGAGAGAGAGAGAGAGAGAGAGAGAGAGAGAGAGAGAGAGAGAGAGAGAGAGAGTATGGCATAATTTTCCCAATGTACATCGATGTGTAAAAATGTTAACCAAAAACATACAAAAATAGGCATTCCATTTCTACTATCTTGATTTTTAGTAGAATGGAGAGAGAGAGAGAGAGAGAGAGAGAGAGAGAGAGAGAGAGAGAGAGAGAGAGAGAGAGAGAAAGGCCTCACTAGGGGAATTTCCCATCGCCCAAAAAAGCCAATTTATCCCAGGAATCTGAAGGTCAGTGAAAATAACTGCATTACCATTTTTTAATTACGACGGAATTACAGGGAGTGCCTGCATGTTTGGCTCCACTCCCCCTCCCCCTCCTCCCCTACCTTCCCCTCCTCCTCCTCCTCTTCCACTCCCTCTCACCCCGTCCCCCTTCCCCCTCCCTCATGGAAATTAAGCTTAAAGAGAATAATCAGAGATTTAATCATTGTTAACGACGGGCCATCCCGAATATAAAAGTCGCCATTTTCGTCTGCGTGCCGGGAAAAAAAGAGCAGCATTGTAAAGCACTTCATTATAAAGTGCGTCATTGTAAAGCTCTTCATTACTGAATACGTCACTGTAAAGCACTTCATTATAAAGACGTCATTGTAAAGCACTTCA
>NC_089782.1:28724235-28729235 GCF_040412425.1 Macrobrachium rosenbergii
TTCTGTTATACATATTTATGTAGACACGGCTTGCTCAAAAATATGAAAAATGACATTGAAAATTCGTGGAAAGAACATTTGAAATTGACCAGATGTAGTATATGAGAGAGAGAGAGAGTCTGACACTGAAAATTCGAGAGAAGAACACTTTAAAATGAGCATATGTAGTATACGAGAGAGAGAGAGAGAGAGAGAGAGAGAGAGAGAGAGAGAGAGAGAGAGAGAGAGAGTCTGACACTGAAAATTCGTGAAAAGAACACTTTAAAATGAGCATATGTAATATATGAGAGAGAGAGAGAGAGAGAGAGAGAGAGAGAGAGAGAGAGAAAGAGAGAGAGAGAGAGAGAGAGAGTGCCTATATTCCTCTTATACACGTTTGCTCAGAAATAAAAAAATCTATGAAAATAGAGTAGCAGAAATCTTGAAAATAAGCATGTGTACTGTGTGTGTGTGTGTGTGTGCGTGAGAGAGAGAGAGAGAGAGAGAGAGAGAGAGAGAGAGAGAGAGAGCCTGATTCATTAATAACCTGGGTAACCGGCTAATTGGAAACCAGCGACAGTGAAATTGAGGGAACAACAGAAAGAGTTTTGGGAAAAGGGGGAAACTGACAAGAAAGTGGAATTAAAACTTGGGCATCAGCAGATTTCACCATTAAAAAAAAACAGATAATGAAGTCAATGAATCAGTGCATATTACAGTGCGTGTTACAGTAATATGACTGTAATGTTTTCGAGCAGTGGTCAACTTACAACTAAAATTAGATTGCTAAAATATTTACTACGATACAGTATCTTTGGTATCGGTTGAAATAGAAGTATAGTTAGATATATCAGTACTGTTTTAATAGAAATATGATAAAATGATTAACACCGTACAGTAATATAGTCATTACAGGAATGTTGTCTCTGAAAATAATTAGGTTTATATGCATTAAAACCCACACTTATTAAATTATGGATTTTAATATGCAACAATTTAATCACGACACCGCGTATTTATTAACAATAAAGTTTATGTATTTCTTAGCAATAAAGTATATGCTTATCAGGATCAAGTTTTCAGATCGACAGGACAAAATAAATTAGTTCGTTCTGACGCAAAACAACATTTTAAGTAATTTTAAGATCGGTAAAATTTTCAGAGATAAATGCGCATCATGAAAGATTGATTTTTAGAGAGCTTTGAAGTTGGAGACAGCGATAAAAAACAGAAGATTAAGAGACGAATAACTGATTTATTTTTACATTTAATGTCCGTTGAGGTTTGCTTGCAATAAAGGTATGTTCCGTTGAAGGGTAGTACCGTCAGTGTACCTCATGCGGTGCACTGTAGGCATTACTTAAGGTTCTTTAGGACGTGCCTTCTTCGGCCCCTAGCTGCAACCCCTTTCGTTCCTTTTACTCTACCTCCTTTCATAATATCTTTCTTCCATCTTACTTTAATCAACCCTCTCCTGCCAATTATTTCATAGCGCAAGTGCGAGGTTTTCCTACTGTTACACCTTGGTAACCTTTTACTCTCAATTTTTCGTTCAGCGCCGAATGACCTCATAGGTCCCAGCGCTTGGCCTTCGGCCTGAATTGTATATTCTGTTCTATCATTCGCCTTTCGAGTATGGTAGAAAGCTTTACCGAAACGTCAAGGAACAGATGAATTTTTGACAGCTTCTGCATGATTTATCTGCCGCTGCAAAGAAACTCGTTCGAGAGATTGAGAAACTGCAATACAAACTAAACGGCATTCAGGCAGCGATATTATTATTATTATTATTATTATTATTATTATTATTATTATTATTATTATTATTATTATTATTATTATTATTATGTTAAAAAAGGCATCGTCAGTCGAACTGATTTTATACTGAGTTTTTTTTTAAATTTATAAGTACAGTATAATTGTTGTCTCTTTTTAATACTAATCTTGGAGAAAAACTATTCCGTGTTCATAGTATGGCTGCGATAAAAGTCTACGGAAACTCCTCTCCTATTTTCACTTGCTTTTCGAACCTCCATATGAAGGTTACCCATTGTCATACCAAAATTTTGAGAGTAAATTTCCCGTTCAATTCAAATTCACGTTCTTTTACAGATAATTTCAGTAGCTCTGTTAAAGGTTTGTAGCTAATATAGTTTCTGAATATGAAGAGATACACATGAAACTATTTTAAGAATTCGATGCTGCAAATATATAACAAGATGTAAGGTTAGATTATAAAGATATTCTCACTAGTTTTATGTGCCGTGTAAAGTCTCTCTCTCTCTCTCTCTCTCTCTCTCTCTCTCTCTCTCTCTCTCTCTCTCTCTCTCTCTCTCTCCATTTATAAATACACAGTTTCAGAAATTTGTTAGAATTATCTCTCTCTCTCTCTCTCTCTCTCTCTCTCTCTCTCTCTCTCTCTCTCTCTCTCCGAAAATACTCTTAACAGTCAGTAAGGATTTAATTCGCCAATGCAGTGACATACAGTCTATTCACACACAGACGTAAATCCACCATACAAAAAAAAGTAATCTCGTCCTTTTTGTGCAATTTGCCGTCGCAAATCCCGTCCGCTGGAAGAAGAGAGAAGGAATTTTATTCATAATCCCTCGCTTGAGGAATTCCATCGTGTAATTCCCCTGAATAAAGTCATTCTCTTCAACTACAAATTTCCCCAAATGACATCCTGATTTTCTCAGCCGCGAAGCTCCTGCCTAATTTAACCTATTTCTGCTTTTGGGTTGAATTTATTTTTTTTGGGGGGGGATGTCTAAATATAGGGTAATTGTGTCTTTAAAAATGCTTATGAATGAAAATGTTCTCTTTTCGTTTATATATACGTATCTCTCTCTCTCTCTCTCTCTCTCTCTCTCTCTCTCTCTCTCTCTCTCTCTCTTTTTCATTATCAGTGAAGATTTATTTGAAAATTGATGAATAATTTTTTTCTTGATATTTTAATACCTCTCTCTCTCTCTCTCTCTCTCTCTCTCTCTCTCTCTCTCTCTCTCTCTCTCTCTCTCTCTCTCTCTCTCTCTCTGTTTTTCATTATCAGTTAAAGATTATTTGAAAATCGATGAATAATTTTTTCTTGATATTTTAATACCCCCGTCTCTCTCTCTCTCTCTCTCTCTCTCTCTCTCTCTCTCTCTCTCTCTCTCTCTCTCTCTCTCTCATTATTAATTTAGTTATTGCTCTCTCCGTTCTATATCTCTTTTGTGAAGAAAATAAATCAGTCAGAGGTATGTAGATATTAGTAAACACATCTCTGACCTTTTGTTATTGAAAAATATGAAAAATAATATTTTTTACCCCCATCGTACGTCAGAGAATATTTTTAAAGTTGCAACTCGCAACCAAAAATGCACAGAGGCATTCCGTTTAACCTCAAATATACGTTTAAAGATTCATTCAGTGTAAAAAATGAGCATATTAATGAGTATTTAGCTAATATGATATATAAAGTCACGGTGATATACAGAAGTAACTATTTAGAGTAAATTGAAATTGGGTAATAATAACATGAAGGGAGGTTATAGTGTCTCATAGTCTCTCTCTCTCTCTCTCTCTCTCTCTCTCTCTCTCTCTCTCTCTCTCTCTCTCTCTCTCTCTCTCTCTCTCTCTCCGTAGCTGTAATACTTTTCAAAATATTTTTGTATTTTTGTTAATAATACGCTGTTATCCAGAATACGTATTTGCAAAAAATACTCCTATCCTTCTCAGAAAAAAAACAGGCTATGTTTTTCTTCTTTTATTTGAGGTCTGTGCGCGTGTGCTCGCGCATGCGTAAGCACGCCTCTGACTGGGTATTGAATCCAGCAACTGCCCGACCGTTGGGCAATATCCGTCAGTTCCAAAAACATTTGTAAGAGATTTCATCGTTTACTTAACCGATACTTTCCGTTGTGGTCGACGCTTTTTGAGTAAGAATTAAAAACAAATATTTAAATATTTTAGTGGTATTTGCCAGTGAATTGGTTTCATTGTGAAGCAGTAGCAGTTTTCATCATTAATGTCATGTCTTCTATTAATTGTTATTCTTTTTGTTAGTCTTCGTATATATGTATGTGCATATATATATTATATATGTATATGTATATATGATGTAGTTTGTATGTAAGTCGTCGTGAATAATATAAAAACCCAACATAAATTTGATAAAGAGGAAAACTGTAAAATCAAATAGAGAAATAAAAATCAAAATCACTTGATACACACACACACACACACACACACACACACACACACACACATATATATATATATATATATATATATATATATATATATATATATATATATATATATATATAGACTGCTGTGTTAACAAGAGATGCTGCTGACCCGTTAAGTGTTAATAACTTGGGACTGTAATGCACAGTATCCCAAAGCAAAGGAAAGCCCAGTTGGAGGGTCGTGCATTCCTAGGGTGAGGAAATGCTCCCTAAATGGCTGAGTAGCCTATATTGAAAACGTCTGCCATGGACAACATAATGAAAATTCATAGGGGGTCAGTTTCCCAAATTTTAAAGTTTCTTTGGCTAGGAATATACCAGATTTGGTTCTTATATCAGGAAATGCGCGTTTTTCGTGTCTGTTCCTTAGAAATGCTCCTGTAAATTCTATTGTAGTTTCTTTTATGCATGTTTATTTTAGAATCTTTTATCCTTTTTATTTTTTCGGAATAAAAGTGGAGTTTCAATGAAATATGCAATTTTGTTTTTATAAGAATGGGACGAAGCTCTGTATGGTACACCAACTCTCTCTCTCTCTCTCTCTCTCTCTCTCTCTCTCTCTCTCTCTCTCTCTCTCTCCCCGTAGGGGGGTAGTGCCGTCAGTGCACCTCATGCGGTGCACTGTAGGCATTGCTTGAGGTTCTTTGCAGCGTGCCTTCGGCCCCTAGCTGCAACCCCTTTCGTTCCTTTTACTGTACCTCCTTTCATATTCTCTTTCTTCCATCTCACTTTCCACTCTCTCCTAACAATTGATTCATAGTGCAACTGCTTTGAGGTTTTCCTCCTGTT
>NC_089782.1:28734235-28736735 GCF_040412425.1 Macrobrachium rosenbergii
TCTCTCTCTCTCTCTCTCTCTCGCTGGCTGAGAACATGGGGAGAATATTCTGGGTTTCTGGGGCATTTTCTCAGAAGAATTTGGTCATGGTGAAATGTATTTATATATATATATAAATATATAATTATATATTATATATATATTGTCTGTATATATATAAATATATTATATATATGTATATATGTATATTTTTTTCATAATAAAGAAATGTTCTTCAATGATAAAAAAATTAAAATTCTTTTATCGTAGCTTTTCCTTCATGGCTGGATTTAGTAATATATTTTTTTCATCGAAGCCCTGTGTTACTGTATATGTGCTTGCGCGCGCGCGGTCGTATGTGTGTGTGTGTGTGTGTCTGCACGTTGGTATCGGATTGGGCAACTTACCGAACCGTTGAGCAATATCCGGCCATTCCCGAAACATCTGTTGGGGATTTCAAACATTTACTTAACCGATATTCGCCGATACGATCTCGACTCTTGTGTAACAAGATTAAATTTTACATGCAGAATTTTAAAATCAATGTTTTAGTTTTCTGTAAAAGAAAACTATTGTTCCGGCCTTGTCTGTCCGTCCTCACTTTTTTCTGTCCGCACTTTTTCTGTCCGCCCTCAGATCTTAAAAACTAATAAGGCTAAAGGGATGCAAATTGGTATGTCGATCACCCACCCTCCCATCATCAAAAATACCAAATTACAGCCCTCTAGTCTCAGTAGTTTTCATTTTATTTAAGGTTAAAGTTAGCCATAATCGTGCGTCTGGCAAAGATATAGGGCAGGCCACCACCGGGCTGTGGTTAAAGTCTCATGGGCCGCGGTTCATACAGCATTATACCGAGACCACCGAAAGATAGATCTATTTTCGGTGGCCTTGATTATACGCTGTACAGAAAAGTCGATTGCGCCGAAGAAGCTCCGGCGCATTTTTTACTTTTTATTTTAATATTGCTTTTGAAGATGTAATAATTATGTTTATCACGTTGTTATAAAGGATTGTAATAATTATTTATCATTATCATACAAGTTAACTGTATCAATCTCCTTGTCTCTTATTTATATTAATTTTGTCTGATGGGTAATAAAAAGATGTTGTAAGGAATTTATTATTATCATCAATTTTAATTTTCTCTCCTTGTTTCTTATAGGTATTACTTTTGTCACGTATAATTAACCTCTTTTGGTCTCATTCCTTTCTTTTCCTGCTCAATTGTTCCGCCAAATGAATTCACTGTATCCAGATTTTTTTTTTCGGCTCTGAACTTCGAACTCTGTCCGTAGGAACTTGATCTGCATTTTACATGGTTCCTCAGTTCAGTTTCTTATACATCTAATATAGTTTTTTCCCATCTGCAAATGGAATTCTGAAGATGAATTTTGTATCAGTTTCAAAAATTTATACAGAATTCATCTCTAGAATTCTATTTGCAGATGGGAAAAACTATCCCATCTGCAAATGGAATTCTAGAATGAATTCTGTACCAATTTCAAAATTTATACAGAATTCATTTCTAGAATTCCATTTGCAGATGGGAAAAACTATCCCATCTGCAAATGGAATTCTAGAGATGAATTCTGTATCAATTTCAAAAATTGATACAGAGTTCACCCCTAGAATTCCATTTGCAGATGGGAAAAACTATATTAGATGTAAAAGAAATTTGTTTTTTAAATCTGTGTGCCGCATAGCAAATTTGTTTGAACTGAGTCTGGAGAGATATTCAGGCTTACGTGCAATCCATGAATTTGAGAAAACGCTGCAAGAGAAAGATCGAAAACATGGTGCGTCCAGATGATATAATATTGCTTGGTAAAAATGAGAAGTGACGCAGAATTTTGAAAGATTTTGAAGACTGATGTAAAAAGAAGCAAGTAAAAGTGAATGTGTTAGTAAAAGGGGGTTTAAGAAAGCTAGGAAATAATGATTCAGTTTTTTGAATGATAACAGAATGGGTAAGTGCATCATTAAGGAGTCAGGAAGGAGGAGGAGGCGGCAGGAACTCTCCTGGAGCCGAGGGGAATGTAAACGGGAAAAGAAAGCTTTTTGAAAATAAAAGAGGGATTTCAAGCCACCTCTTATTTATGAAAATAATGCGCTGGCATTAAATGTGAATGAAATATACACACGTGCGCCAGTGTGTATATAAAATATATATAATATATTATATATACGTCATATAATGTATATTATTTATATGTAAATATATATATATATATATATATATATATATATATATATATGTATGTATGTATTTATATATATATATAAAATATTAAGTAATCTGCATGAATGTTTTTCATCAGCATGACAGTATTCTATTTATATGTCAGTGACCTAAATATGTCATTTTCACCCAGAGAGAGAGAGAGAGAGAGAGAGAGAGAGAGAGAGAGAGAGAGAGAGAGAGAGAGAGAGTGGTGCAAATTCGGTGAAAAAGCAGTAAACCATCCAAAGCATTTTGGGAAAACTGTGGACATGACCTCAGAGACATGGAGGCGGCGAG
>NC_089782.1:28741735-28754235 GCF_040412425.1 Macrobrachium rosenbergii
CTCTTATTGTGTTCACGAAGCAGACTTGAAACAGCAACCTAGAAACACAGAGGGAGCTTAAACACAGTCTTATAGAATGGCAAATGAGTGAGCATGTATTATAAAATTAATAGAATTATTTAAAGGTACACAGGTACGTGTATTTGTGTGTGCTAGTGTCATTCTTCGCCTTGAATTATACAACTCACGTACATGAAATGTGACTATGTCATGGTCGTTAAGAAGCACATTACACCTTAAACTTTTGTCCTCAATTTATACAACTCACGTTCACATTGCAAAAAAAAAAAAAAAAAAAAAAACTCACACACTAAAGAAAACTCTAAAAAAAACTCCCAGGAGGAGGGTTACCCCAGTCGCTTTCACTCTACGAGCCCAAAAAATTGTCAACTTTATTTTTTCCGAGTGAACTCCCTCACAGGGCCAAGAAGGGAATGAATTCGGCAACAGTGACGAGCCGAATAGATGCAAAGACTTCACTCTCCTGTGTTTCGGAGTCATAAAGGGTATTCAGAGCCGAAAAAAGGGGAAATATTGGGGATTGTGTAATGTGGAGCGGGCTGGCAGTGGGAACGCAGTGAAGGCGAAGAGAATCGGTGGGGATTCAGTTAAATTTCAGTGAGGATGTTTGGGGGATTTTGAATGATTAAGTGAAGGGAGTGGTTTTTGGGGATTCCGTAGTGTTGGAGGGAGGTACACTGGGAATCCAGAAATGTTAAAATGAAGTATTTGGAATCCAGAAATGTCAAAATGAGGATCTGGAATCCAGAAATGTTAAAATGAAGTATTTGGAATCCAGAAATGTTAATGAAGTATTTGGAATCCAGAAATGTTAAAATGAAGTATTTGGAATCCAGAAGTGTCAAAATGAAGTATTTGGAATCCTGAAATGTTCAAATGAAGTATTGGGAAGCCAGAAATTTTAAAATGAAGTATTTGGAATCCAGAAATGTCAAAATGAGGTATCTTGAATCCAGAAATGTTGAAATAAGGTGTTTGGAATTCATATATGTTGAAATGAGATATTGGGAATCTAGAAATGTTGAAATGAGATATTGGGAATCTAGAAATGTTAAAATGCAGTATTTGGAATCCAGAAATGTCAAAATGAGGTATTTTGAATCCAGAAATATTAAAATGAGGTATCTGGAATCCAGAAAACTTGAAATGGGGTATCTGGAATCCGGAAATGATAAAATGAGGTAGTGGGAATCCGGTAGTGTTGGAGGGAGGCATTGAGACTCTAGCATTGTTGGAGAGAGGCATTGAGACTCCAACATTGTTGGAGGGAGGCACTGAGACTCCAGCATTGTTGGAGGGAGGCATTAAGACTCCAGCATTGTTGGAGGGAGGCATTGAGACTCCAGTTGTTGGAGGAAGGCATTGAGACTCCAACATTGTTGGAGAGAGGCACTGAGACTCCAGCATTGTTGGAGGGAGGCATTGAGACTTCAGCATTGTTGGAGGGAGGCACTGAGACTCCAGCATTGTTGGAGGGAGGCACTGAGACTCCGGCATTGTTGGAGGGAGGCACTGAGACTCCAGCATTGTTGGAGGGAGGCACTGAGACTCCAGCATTGTTGGAGGGAGGCACTGAGACTCCAGCATTGTTGGAGGGAGGCACTGAGACTCCAGCATTGTTGGAGGGAGGCACTGAGACTCCAGCATTGTTGGAGGGAGACACTGGGGATTCAATAAGGTTAAAATGAGGTAATGGGAACCCAGTAATGTTGGGACGAGGTAACTGGAATCCAGTAATGTAGAAGAAAATTATTGGGAATCCAGAAATGTTTTTGAAAGGTAATGGGAATCCAGTAATGCTGCAGGAAGTTAATGGGAACCCAGTTACTTTTGAAGAAAGGTTATGGGAATTCAGTAAAGTTGAGGATAGGTTCCTGGGACTCATTTTTGGTAAGGAGGATACTGTGAATTCAGAATTGCATATTCAGTTCGGGAGAGGTGGGTGGGTGGGTAGGTGGGTGGGTGGGCTTGGGGGCCGATTTTAGCAAAGGTTACAAGTTTGCGCGATAGGGGATTTTAAAAAGTTTATATATACATGTATAATATATGTATAATATATGTGTATATACATATATGCATATATTTAATGTTTCTTTAACCCTTACTTTATCATTCGTTTGCTTTCATAATATCAAAAATTTCGTTATATATATATATATATATATATATATATATATATATATATATATATATATATATATATATATATATATATATATATATATATATATATATATATATATATATATATATATATATATATATATGCACTTAATCGAGGCAAGAAAGACAGGGGTAGGAGTGGGGAGGGTAGGGGGTTAGGTGAGGATCTCTGGACAGTTTTGGGGGGGGGAGGGAGAGACGGAACAGGGTCGAGTGGTTCTGGAAAGAATGGGAGAAAGAGAAAGAAAGAAAAAGAAAGAGAAAAAGCAATAAATGTCAAGAGAAGAATGAATAATTTTTTCCTATGTCTCCTTATTTTTAAAATTTCAGGTCAGCCATGATGTCTGAAGGTAAGGAGAGGTTCAATGAGATATATGAGTCAGATGGCGAAAGGAATTTTTCAAGGGATGTTTGAAACTGTTCTTGATATTTTATCAAGGTTAATATCAATGTGTGTTTCCTTATTCTCTCTATTGTTCCGTTATTTCATCTTGGCTCTTAAGTATAAATATACAGTATATATATATATATATATATATATATATATATATATATATATATATATATATATATATATATATATATATATATATATATACATACATACACATGTGTGTACATTTATATATAAACATGTTTATAATTATGTATATACATATCTATATATATACACATTTTTACTGTATATATCTATACGTATATGTACAGTATATTATACATACATATATATGTATATATACAGATTTGTATATATATGTATGTATATATATATATATATATATATATATATATATATATATATATATATATATATATATATATATACATGTATTGCGTTTATGTGAAACTGAAAACGTCACTTGGATGAAAGTTGGAAATTTCATTTCCGAGTGACTCAGCGTAAATCCGCCATTTTTAAAATCTCAGACTTACGCTACAGCAAGGAATGGTACTTGAGAGAAATGAAACAAGAGACGATTCCTAACCAAGCAGGATTCTTCTCTTTCAAATGCACTTTCTTGCAGCTTTAATAATTCACTGGAATATGTTCGTTCAAAGGGCAAAATTTCGTGAAGTCAGGGACAGCTTTGACGACGGGGAAAATATGCGGATGTCGTTTTAGTTTCCTGTAAAAGACAACTATTGTGCCGGCTTTGTCTGTCCGTCCGCGCTGTTTCTGTCCGCCCTCAGATCTCAGAAACTACTGAGGCTAGAGGGCTGCAAATTGGCACGTTGGTCATCCATCCCCCAGTCATCAAACGTACCAAATTGCAGCCCCCTAGCTTCAGTAGTTTTTCTTTTATTTAAGGTTAAAGTTGGCCATAATCGTTCTTCTGATGTAGGACAGGTCACCACTGGGCCATGGTTAAAGTTTCATGGGCCGCGGCTCATACAGCATTATACGGAGACCACCGAAAGATAGATCTATTTTCGGTGGCCTTGATTATAAGCTGTACAGCAAACTCGATTGCGCCGAATAAACTTCGGCGCATTTTATACTTCTTTAGGGCAGAAATTTGGTTGAAGGGGAATTACTTTGCTCGGGAAAATTGTTATTGAATTCTTCAATAGGAGAAATGAAGTGAATTAGTGGGCGTGTAATCTGTTGAAGGGCGTTTAGAGACATTTTTATAGTTTTCAAAACTGTAATTTCCTTAGAATTACGTATTTTGATTTCCCAGATGCTTCGAAGAAAAAAAGTAACGCAGCATGTTTAATGTTGTCAAATTTTATTGTAAATGTATTGTAATGGTTATTCAAAGACAAGAACGTTTGGTTGTGAAAAAAAAAAAAAAATCTTCCACTTTACGTAAGCAAAGAGATGCCAAATGTTTAAGCATTTCACAAAGGATTTTGTATGATTGACAGCAATATATATATATATATATATATATATATATATATATATATATATATATATATATATATGTATGTTGTATGTATGTATGTATGTATGTATGTATGTATGTATGTATGTATGTATATATATATAAATATATGTGGCTCGAGATTTGATGTAGTCTGTTGTAAATCATTTAACGAATAAAAGACTTGAATAAAAGGAAGTGTGAGTGTAAGAGAATATAGGGGGATTCAATAAGAGAGGGACTCAGTAAGAGTGTAAGGGGACAAGGGGGAAGTCAGCAAGAAATAAGGTGCATTAGGGACTCAGTATGAGTTTAAGGGAATAAAAGGGAATTCAGTAGGAGAGAAAGTTGTATAAAGGGCTCATTATGAATGTAAAGGGGTAAAGGGGATTCAGTAAAAGTAGAAGGTGTATTAGGTACTTGGTATGAATGTTAGGGGATATAGGGGGATTCAGTAAGAGATGAAGATATATAAGGACTCAGGATGAGTGTAAGGGGATATATGGGGGATTCAATAATATAGGAACTCAGGATAAGTGTAAGGGGATATATGGGGGATTCAGTAAGAGATTAATGGGCATCAGGAATTAAGTAAGCGCTTAAGGGAATTTAGGGGGTATTCAGTCAGCGTGGCAGGAGTTAGGAAGGGCGCGGTACGCTATACGTGTCCCATACAATCTTTACAGGCGCAAAAAAAGAATACATGTCTGTAACTCGATCAGCGTCTAGAGAGAAATTAAAAAAAGCGTGAAAAATAGCCGAAGATAAAAGAAAGGGGATAAAATGGAATTGATATTTTTGGAAGATTTTATATATTCCTTTACGTATTTTTGTCAGAGTTTTAATTCCCTGTTTTATATCGTGGATTTTTATGGAATTTGAACTGAATGCACTAAGCAATTATTTAGGTATTTTTTTGCATGTAATGATTAGTTTTATACTTATATAAAATTTTAGGTTATATAAGATTTTAGGTTTATTTCGTATTTTCCAAGTAGTTATCCTGAATAAAATTTGTAGTGATTTTGTTTTTCTCTCTTTACCAAATTCTATTTTTTACCTTCTACTACGCCCTCTGTTCTTCTCCCACGTCGCGTGTTCTAACTTTTGTAGGCAACTGTTTTTGCGCTTGGGTTTTCTTCTCTCTCTCTTTCTCTCTCTTTGGTGTGCTGTTGTAGCTGTACGATGAATGTATGGCTCTCGTACGTGGCCGTGGGAACATGCTACCGTACAATATTTTTATTTCCGTGTGTGGTGGACTCAGAGAAACTGTCCTTTTTTATACCTTTTTATCTTCCAGTTATTATGTCCCCTATTTCTTTTTTATTATTTATTTATTTTGGTACAACTAGAACGAATGATTTTTTTTTGGCGCACTTGAAGTTCTCCTTTTCGTTTTCTTCATTTGTTTGTTCAAATCAGAATTCAAACACGTTGATTTTTCCCCTGTATTTTAAGATTTAGTTTTAGTGAATAATTTTCCTCATTTTGGTTCTGAAAAGCTGTTGCTATTATTATTATTATTATTATTATTATTATTATTATTATTATTATTATTATTATTATTATTATTATTATTATTATTATTATTATTATTCAGAAGGTGAACTAACAAATCCACAGAGGCCAGTGACTTGAAATTCAAGCTTCCAAAGAATATGGCGTTTATTTAAAAGAAGTTACAGAAAGTAACAGGAAATACTGAAAGAAAAGATCAGTTATTAGAAAAAAAGATTATTGAATTAATAAATCAATAAATAAACTGGTAAAAACAGTGATTTTAAATCCTTGCAACCACCTAGTACCTGTTGAATAAAAAATTCTTCAAGCCCAAGTTACACTTCTCCTCAACCACCTGTCCCCATCCCTCCCCTCCCCCATCCCTTCCCTCCCATCTCCTACCCCTACTCTTCCCTAATACCCAACTACAACGTGGCAAATTTAAAATTAAAATTAGTATGTAATACTTCTCTTGGTTACTCAGTGATGACGCGGTATAGGAAAAAATTTCATTCTCTCTCTCTCTCTCTCTCTCTCTCTCTCTCTCTCTCTCTCTCTCTCTCTTTGTGTGTCTTTCTTTGTGTGTGTGTGTGTGTGTGTGTGTTTGTGTGTCACTGCACGTCTCATTCCATATTCTTTGTAATTATCCAAATAAATCCCTAAAACCTTTCGGGGAATTAGGTAAATTAGATTTAGGGTAATGATCTAAGAAATTCGAATGAGAGAGAGAGAGAGAGAGAGAGAGAGAGAGAGAGAGAGAGAGAGAGAGAGAGAGAGAGAGAGTGCGTTTTACACTCTCATACGAAGAGGTACAATTAAATGTGTAACATAAAATGAAAGCCTCAATAATACAATGACAAAAAATGACGAAAAATACATTTGTATCATTCTAGTTTTTAGATAATCCACTCAAAAGGAATATAGATATACTCTTTAAAATAGTATTAGACTAGTACGATTTTTGTTAGTATAAACCTTGCCCTTTTAATAGATATATATGATCTTCAAAAAAAAGTTAAATTATCCAGACATATCTACGTTATTGAAAAAAAACTTTATCACATAAGCTCTAGGTTATTGAAATGGGCTCGTTATAGGCGTATCTTTTTAAGGCTGAGCCATTATCTTTTTTCATAATGAGACTTAATTGCTTTGTCCCAGAGGAGTTAAATGACACTTTTGTGCCGGTTGGAAAGCACTGAATGAATAACAGGATTATTACTTCATTTTTTTCTCTCTCGTCTCTAAACCGGAATGGATAGAAATGTTTTGCGATTACCGAAGATATACTTTTCTAATTCGATATGCGTCTTTTGTTACTGGAACGATACGTAAGATATGTGCTTATATGTAAATATGCGTTTGTAACAATCAGTCACCTGAATACACACACACACCACACACACACATATGAATGTACTTATATATGCATACATGCGTATATATGTTTGTGTGTGCATATATATATATACATATATATATACATACATATATACATACATACATATGCATTAACTCTTCATGATCATGTAACCAGTTTCATTCAAATTTCATCCCCATGCATTGACGCATTAAACCTTGACCTTCCAATAGAGAAGTCAATAAGTCATTGACAGGTCATCATGCAGTGATTAAAATGTGCAGATGGTTGTTGTTTGTGCACCCGACTGTTTAAACTTAATTTCACATTAAATATTCACATTCAAGTCGATCATAACACAGCGAGAGAGACCGACTGGTCTTCTTGCAAAGAATTTGCTTTTCGTATTTAAATCGCGTTTGTAAATCAGGAGACTAAGAATATTTTCTGGAGTAAATCGTGAATTAAAGGGAGGTTGGGTTTAACTAATCTTAAGTAATGTAAGGATTCGTGAGGTGGGTTTTCTGTTTGATGAACTCATAAGTTTTTTTTTTTATCTCGGGGTTATATATTTTTTTTTTTTTTACAAGGGGAAATGGTTTAAGGCCTTATATATGTTTTATGATGTCTGTCAATGAGATGTTACGAAATTTGGGTGTTTTTTTATCGTCTTGTTTTTTTTGTCACTTCGTCCGTTATTCTCCGTATCTGAATGAAAAAGACCCTTACTCTCAGAAAACAAGACTTTTTGTTCGCTCTTACAACATTTAAAAAAAAACATTTACAACCACAAAAGCAATGCATCTTTACTCTAGTGCCACTTTATAAATAAAAACTACACTTACTCCCTGAAAACAACAGTTACGATTACTCTTGTAGTTTTCGAAAGAAAAACTACATTTATTCCCAGTGAAGGAAAAGTATCACATATTCCCAGAAAAACAACAGTTATCGCATTCCCTCGTGTCACCGTCCAAGAAAAAAAAATTGCGTTTGCCTTTTGAAAAACAACAGTTATCACTTACTCTTGCACCATTTTATGAGAAAATAACTGACGCAGAAACAACAGTTGTCGCTTACTCTTACTCTAGGACTCTTTTTGATGAAATGAATTGCATTTACCTATAGAAAAACAACAATTATCGCTTACTCTTGCACCATTTCCTTCAAGAAAGGACAGCGAAACAACAATTATCGCTTACTCTTACACCATTTCCTTAAAGAAAGGACAAAGAAACAACAATTATAGCTTATTTTTACACCATTTCCTCAAAGAAAGGACAGCGAAACAACAATTATCGCTTACTCTTACACCATTACCTCAAAGAAAGGACAGCGAAACAACAATTATCGCTTACTCTTACACCATTTTCTTAAAGAAAGGACAGCGAAACAACAATTATCGCTCACTCTTACACCATTTCCTTAAAGAAAGGACAGCGAAGCAACAATTATCGCTTACTCTTTCACCATTTCCTTAAAGAAAGGACAGCGAAACAACAATTATCGCTCACTCTTACACCATTCCTTAAAGAAAGGACAGCGAAACAACAATTATCGCTTATTCTTACCCTGGCACGCCTTCTTAAGAAAATATTACTTTTACCTTTAGGAAAACAAACAACAGTTAAAACTTACTCTCGTGCCATTTTGTGAGAAACAACAGTTATCACTCTTTCACCATTTTCTGTAAAAAACTGACAGAGAAACAACAATTATCGAGTACTCTCTCTCTAGCTCTCCTTTTAAGATAAAAATTGCATTTGCCATTAGAAAAACAACAGTTATTAATTGCTCTTACGCCATATTCTGAAATAACTGGAAAAGAAACAACATTATCGCTTACTCTTACTCTTGCTCGCCTTCCGAGGAAAGACATCACATTTATCTTTATGGAAACAACAGTTATCACTTGTTCCTCTGACACCATTTCCTTCCAAAAAAGACAGAGAAACAACAATTATCGCTTGCTCTTACTCTTCTTCGCCTTCTGGAAAGACAACTGTTGCCACTGAGAAACAACACTCATCACTTAATCTCACTCTTGCACGCCTTCTGGACAAAGATTGCATTTACCTTCAGAAAAAACAACTGTTGTCACTGAGAAACAACAATCATCACTTACTCTCACTCTTGCTCGTCTTGCTCTTACACCATTTTCTGGAAAAAGACAAGAGAAACAACATCAATTATCGGTTACTCTCACTCTTGCACGCCTTCTGGACAAAGAGATTGCATTTACCTCCAGGAAAAACAACTGTTGGCGCTGAGAAACAACACTCATCACTTACTCTCACTCTTGCTCGTCTTGCTCTTACACCATTTTCTGCAAAAAGACAAGAGAAACAACATCAATTATCGCTTACTCTTACCCTAGCACTCCTCTGCACGTCTTTAACCACGCCCTTCTTTCCGTCCCTACATTTGTGAACTTTTCCCCTACATTCTCCCTAGAGCTCAAGGAAGGACCCTTTTGTACCTTCCCTTCATCATGTAACCAATTAAGATATCCCTTTCCCCTTCCCCCTTCCCTTTATTCCCATTCCCTTCCCCCCCACTTCCTCTCCTCCTTGTCTCCCCTTCCTCCCTTTTCCCCCCTTCCTCTTTTATTTTTTTTTTCTACCCGGCTATCAAGTTGCAAAATACGATGTTATTAAGATGTTATACCTTCCTGGGGTATTTGAAGATGAACACACAATATGGAAGATTCTCTCTCTCTCTCTCTCTCTCTCTCTCTCTCTCTCTCTCTCTCTCTCTCTCTCTCTCTCTCTCTCTCTCTCTCTCGTTTATCAGTTGACATCGATTTTCATTCCCATTGTGATGATGTCAACTAAATGTTCGTGAAGTTTCTTAGGGAATAATACAATGAAAAATTGGTTTTAGTTCAATAAACGTATGAATTCAAACGAACTGGATAAGAGAAATGTAATATTCTTAATATTCATAAGAGAGAGAGAGAGAGAGAGAGAGAGAGAGAGAGAGAGAGAGAGAGAGAGATTAGTAGGCTTTTATATATTTCTTTGCCTTTTCGAAAAATGTTCTCATCTATAGTGTTACAGCAAACACACAGATTGAGAGAGAGAGAGAGAGAGAGAGAGAGAGAGAGAGAGAGAGAGAGAGAGAGAGAGAGAGAGAGAGAGAATTAATAACATAAATGAAAGGGAAATGCTTCAGCATCCGAAGTGGAGGCTGGCTGTGTGAAGATATGCAATAAAGGACAGATGACTGCTGACTGCTGTGCCCTGCTTGCAAGTGCTTGCAAGTGCTTGCAAGGGCTTGCATACGTAAGGGAGAATCTACGCGCTCTCGCAGGCGTCAGCAAATCTGGTTTTTGGTGTCAGTTTGTCATAGTTTTTATAACAGAGGAAATGGACGATAGATAAAGATTGAATATGATTATAGTGAAATATTGACTTAATTATAAATATGGTAAAATACTAAATTAAATATAGATATGGTAAAATACTAAATTAGATTTAAATATGGTACATTAAAATTAATATAGATATAAAATATTAAATTAATTATATGATAAAATATTACATTATATGATAAAATATTAAATTAATTATATGATGAAATATTAAATTATATGTAATGTTAGAGCAAATGTGGATAGATTGAGAGAGAGAGAGAGAGAGAGAGAGAGAGAGAGAGAGAGAGAGAGAGAGAGAGAGAGAGAGAGAGAGAATCCATGACGGAATAATATAAGTGAAATTGATTTTAGTTAAATACACGTATAAATTTAAATGAACATATGAGAAATGGAGAGAGAGAGAGAGAGAGAGAGAGAGAGAGAGAGAGAGAGAGAAACAGTGATGAGTAGACTTTGATATACATGCTATTGTTATTTCACTTTTCGAAAATTTTTCTCATTTGTAGTTTCATAACAAATATACATAGTTGAGAGAGAGAGAGAGAGAGAGAGAGAGAGAGAGAGAGAGAGAGAGAGAGAGAGAGAGAGAGAGAGATTAGTAGGATTTCATATTTATATTTGTTCTTTGCTTTCGTGAAAAATTTTCTAATTTAAGTATCAGAACAAATATACGTCGATTGAGAGAGAGAGAGAGAGAGAGAGAGAGAGAGAGAGAGAGAGAGAGAGAGAGAACTGCAAAATGGAGAGTAAATATCCTGCAAAGTATGAAAATAGTTCTGGTCTGACATGACTCTCATATCAGGAAATATGAAAATAATAATCACGGCGAATATAACGGCAAGGAGAATCGTAATAATTTTTCTTACAAAAACTGAATACTCTGAATTATGATATTAATTATCCCAAATTAATGTAATAATCGCCACTGGTTCTGTTGGTCGGTGGTGGTAAAGCAAGCAGCAGTATTCTTTTGAAAAAAAAAACAGTGTTGTTTAAATATTTGAAATACAAAAACCTCTAATTTAAAAGTTAGGGGACATTTTAAGCAAAACCCAGCCTCCCGGACAAACACGCGATTAAAAAATATGACGCGCAATTTAACTCGTGTCGGCTAATCAAATGGCCTTATTTTAGACGTGGGCTGTAATCTACAATGCGATCTCTCCCATAATGAGCCTAATTACTTAATTACTTTATCCGAGGGGGGGAAGGGGAGTGGACCGGGATGGGATTTCAATGACACTTTTGTTCCGGCTCGAAAGCAATGAATGAATTATGCCATGATTATGTTCTCTGCGTGACTTCTTTTTTTTTCTTCTCTCCTTTATTCGCGTTTATTCGCTGGGATTGGTGTAGATATTTTCGGTATTATTGATATGTGTTCTTTGTTTAATCTTTTGTACGCTGAAATTGGTGTAAGTGTTTTTACTATAGAAATAGTTTTTTTATCTTTTATTAGCTGGGATTGGTGTAGATGTTTTTACTGTTACTGAAATACGTTCTTTTTTTTATCTTTCATACGCTGGGGTTGGTGTAAATGTTTTTACTATAGAATTAGTTTTTTTATCTTTTATACGCTGGAATTGGTGTAAATGTTTTTACTATAGAAATACGTTATTTTTTATCTTTTATGCGCTGAAATTTGTGTAAATGTTTTTCCTATATTTGCGTATTTTTACGCTGGAATTAGCGTAAATGTTTTACTGTTATTGAAGTGCTTGTGTACATGTCCATATTTGGTTATTCATGTAAATAATATATGTACTCACGCGTGAATGAAAGTGTATTTAAACCGATTTTATCCGTATTTTGTTTTTTATGTATGTAATGTATGTATTCTAACTTATTTTTCCCATATTTCATTTCAATAAGATTTGGTGTGCTAAGTCATTATGTTCTCATATTTCATGAGGTATATATTGAGGTAACAAAAGTTTAAGAAAATTCTGTTTAAGTAACTTTCAGTTTAACTGTGAAATTATTCATGTGTTAAACATCTGTGATTAAATGAACGATGAAATGAAATTTTAGCAATAGTGCAAATTCGATTGTGACGAGACCAAGATATCTAACAAAAAAAGGTGAAAGAAATGATCTTACTTTAAAAGAGAGAGAGAGAGAGAGAGAGAGAGAGAGAGAGAGAGAGAGAGAGAGAGAGAGAGAGAGAGAGAGAGAGAGATTAGTAGAAATTAACATATATTTTTATTATATT
>NC_089782.1:28761735-28764235 GCF_040412425.1 Macrobrachium rosenbergii
TCACAATGGAGGAATGTTCAAAGTTATTCAAATATTTTTTCGGAACGCATAAATAAGATTTCTTTTTTTTTTTTTGTAAATTTACAATGAAGGGATTTTCAAAGTTGCTCAGACATTTTTGGGATACCTAGATAAATAGATTTCTTCTTTTTTTTTTGTTCAAAGAGGCAAGTCATTATATACCAATCTACTATTAATTCACAATGAAGGAATTTTCAAAGTTGCTCAAATATTTTTTTGGAACGCATGAATAAAAAAATTTCTTCTTTTTTTTTTGTTCAAAGAGACAAGTCATTAGCATAGCTTAAATGGTTGAATATTCCCTTTAAGCCTAATTGTCAAGGAGGGTTTGGCTTTGACCTCTAATTCCGAGGCAATTAGAAGAATGGGAATGCTGTCATTTCCAGTGACCTTCGGGGCCTGGAAATCCTCTTGCTTGGGGCCTAATAGGGATCCTTTGTAGGAGGTTTTGGGGATTCCTTTGTAGTAGGATGGTTCCCTATTTGTTGGAGTTTTTTTTTCATTTTTTTGTGTGTTACATTTTTGGACATATGTATGGGTTTGGAGCACTCGGATTAAAGTTGTGTTTACATAAGCTGGATCGTGTGAGGTTTTGAAATACGGGGCAAGTAGTAAGCTTTATTTATGTATATGTATATATATATATATATATATATATATATATATATATATATATATAATGTATGTATAATATGCATATGTATATACACAAATATATATACACACACACACACACACACATATATATATATATATATATATATATATATATATATATATATATATATATATATATATATATATATATATATATATATTTCAATATGTATGTGTAAACGTGGACCAGTGATTAGGTCAGTCCCCTTACCAGCCAGAGAGAGAGAGAGAGAGAGAGAGAGAGAGAGAGAGAGAGAGAGAGAGAGAGATAAACCAGCAAAACCTAGTCCTGGTCAGTTTTCTCAAATAAATTGCTTAATCTTACCCTCACATTTCCGTCGCAACAACAAGGGTCATTCACACTAATCTTTAAATTGATACGAAAACTGGAAAATTCACGATATTCCAAGATTATTACTCTCTCTCTCTCTCTCTCTCTCTCTCTCTCTCTCTCTCTCTCTCTCTCTCTAAGTAGATTATTTTACAAGCCATGCAAACACACGCGTATCGTGCCATGTCAGAGTATAGAACAAAGGTCTGTCACGTCGAGAAAAGCTGTCAGGCGTATAAGCAGATAAGTCAGACTTAAGGGATGGCTTAAAAGAAGAACGTAGTCATTTTTTGATTTGCCCCGTCACGGACAGATAAGAAAATTAGACGCTAAACTGCGCGGACGATAAAATAGAGGCGAACGTTAACTATTATCTGCACGCCGATTAGCCGCCGGGATGAGAATGTTGGCAAAGGGAAAGCGATTTAAAGCACAAGAGGATTTATATAAAGCGAATACCGAAAGAAAATTCGCGCGTTATTTGGCTTAAATACGAATTCCTGGACGCATTTTCCCGAGATGCAACCGAGGGCAGGGACCTTTTCCTGAAAAAAAGGGGGACGCCATATATCTTAAATAATAACCATAGAATTTTCTTGAAAATAATCTCATTATGTTTCCCACACCCAGATTACTCTTCAGTTCCTACTCTAACCTAACCTAACCTCTAGGGCGTGGCATAAAAACCGGGGCTGGTGCAACATTAGCATACCTCTCAGGAATTTGCTTTCTGGACTTACGATGTGCGAAAACTAAAGCAAACATTTCGATGATACATATACACAACCTGTTTATCATTACAAGTCTTCTTCATCACAAGGAAAATTCAGCTCGAACAAAATAGAGAAAATGGAAGTTTATTTACCCTGAGAAGACTTCCTCCGCTTAAGGAAATTTATTCTTGACATGAATTCCTCAACTTAGGGAGAATTGATCCCTGACATGGCTGTCTTTAACGAAGGGAAAATTGATCCCTGACATGGCTTCCTTTAACAAAGGGAAAATCTGACATGACTTCCTTTATCAAAGGGAAAATTGACCCCTGACATGACTTCCTTTAACAAAGGGAAAATTGATCCCTGACATGACTTCCTTTAACAAAGGAAAAATTGATCCCTGACATGACGTCCTTTAAAGGAAGCCATGTCAGGGATCAATTTTCCCTTTGTTAACAAAGGGAAAATCTGACATGACTTCCTTTATCAAAGGGAAAATTGACCCCTGACATGACTTCCTTTAATAAAGGGAAAATTGATCCCTGACATGACTTCCTTTAACAAAGGGAAAATTGATCCCTGACATGACTTCCTTTAACAAAGGGAAAATTGATCCCTGACATGACTTCCTTTAACAAAGGGATAATTGATCCCTGACATGGCTTCCTTTAACAAAGGGAAAATCTGACATGACTTCCTTTATCAAAGGGAAAATTGACCTCTGACATGACTTCCTTTAACAAAGGGAAAATTGATCCCTGACATGACTTCCTTT
>NC_089782.1:28766735-28786735 GCF_040412425.1 Macrobrachium rosenbergii
CGGCCCTCAGATCTTAAAAACTACTGAGGCTAGAGGGCTGAAAATTGCTATGTTGATCACCCACCCTCCAATCATCAAAAATACCAAATTGCAGCCCTCTAGCCTTCGTATTTTTTTTAAAAATTTATTTAAGGTTAAAGTTAGCCATAATCGTCCTTCTGGCAACGATATAGGATTGGCCATCACCAGGCCGTGGTTAAAGAGTCATGGGCCGCGGCTCAAAAAGCATTTTACTGAGACCACCGAAATATAGACCTATTTTTGGTAGCCTTGAATAAACGTTGTGCAGAAAACTCGATTGCGCCGAAGAAACTTCGGCGCATTTTTTACTTGTTTAATATCATTCTTGCTCTTGGTTGAAAGTCAATATAAATTATATAGTTACGACATTAAATGCATTTCTGCAATGTCTTCATTTTCAAAATCAAATTACTTTTCGTACCCATTTTGAGTACGATTACACTACTCTATCAGCTGTTTCATCCCTTTACAGAGAGAGAGAGAGAGAGAGAGAGAGAGAGAGAGAGAGAGAGAGAGATACGTCCAGTAAAAGAAAGGAGAGAAAATCGAATAAATTAACTGAATAAGAAAGCTGAAAAATGTGCGAAGCAGCAATATTGTGTAAATAAATATGATACGTAGAATTTTCCATTGCATCCACCACTGACAAACTGGAAATTTATTTTGCGTCAATTTCTTTACATAAGTTATTTCATATCAGAGTAAAAATATATATATATTAAAATGGATCCACAACGCGTCTCCGACAAAGATTTATTTCTGTGTATTTGCCTCGCATGCAACGACATTCCCGAATACATTATTTTTGAAGGATTTATTCTTATTTGGTTTGATAGGATGAAATAAAAATATTTTAAAAGATATCTCTCTCTCTCTCTGGTATGTTGTATTTTTTTTTAGTTATTTCTCTTTATTTCTCCCCTTTCAAACATTTTAATTCTTGTTAGGGAAATGTATGTTTGGCTACCCAGTTTTGTATCGAGTCTGTGAGTAATGATTTCTCTCTCTCTCTCTCTCTCTCTCTCTCTCATGTACTGGAGCATACTAAAACTTAGAAAAAACTTTTGGTAGAATTTATGGAGAGGCAGTTGCAAGGTGTTGAGAACCACCAAAAGTTTGTATGAGAGCCAAGCGTGTGTTAGAGTAGAGAGGAGAGTGACGCGTTTGGTGTAGAAGTGCGTCTGAGACGTGGCTCTTCAATATCTTCATGGATGGTGTGATGTAAGAAGCCTGAGAAAGGACAGACGATGTAGGCTGAAAGTTATGGCATAAGGAAATAAATTATGTCTGGAGTGAGGAATGATTGGTGTTTGCAGGTGTAGTAATGACTGGTAAAGAGAAGCTGAAGAAACTGGCAAAAGTTTGAAGTTTGTTTATAAGTGGAGAAATTTAAGAGTAAATGTGAGAGCATGGTAGGAAATGGAAACTAGATAAATGGGCCAATGCATAATGTGAAAGAATAAAAGTGGATGATGGTAGAAGGAAAAAAAGCGGCGAATCACAGAATAGGCTAAGCAAAAAACTAAGAACAGACTTCAGTTATCTGTGGAAACCAGGATAGGAATATTTGGAAGGATTCTTGAGCCAACTCTCCTTTATGGAAGTGCAGTTTGGCTGTTGAATGGAAACGGAAGCAAAAAGGTTGAAGTCGTTAAGGTGAATGTATGTGTAGCATGTGTAGCCTAAGAACATTGGAATTCGTAGATACACATAAGTAGTAAAAAGCTTTGTGTAGGAGCAAGGATAGACCAGAGCATTTTGAGATGGTTCAGTCATGTGGAGAGAATGGAGGAAGATGAGTTGGGGAAAAGGTGTATAACCCAGAATTGTTAGGAAGGAGGAGAGGAAGACCTAGAAACGGTTTGATTGAGGATGTGAAAGAGGTTTTGGAAAGGAAGGGCCTCAATACACACAGCCAGAGTGTGCGCATAAGATCGAGGTGAATGCCAGTGTATGTAGGGGGTTCAACGTGCTGCTAATGAGACATCTGTATAGTTCTGTGGAATGACTAGTATTATGGGGCTTTTATGCACAAGGTGTTCATCTCTGAACCAACAGTTCAGTCGTGAATGTGGCAGCGATCATTGTCTTTTCTTTAAATGTGGCCAACTCCTTTTGGGGGAATGGCTTAGTAATAATATATATATATATATATATATATATATATATATATATATATATATATATATATATTTATATATATATATATGCTATATATCTATATATGTATGCATGTATATATATCTTTGTATATATGTATGTATTCATATATACTGTATATTATATATATATATATATATAATATATATATATATATATATATATATATATATATATATATATATATATATGTATATATATGTGTGTGTGTGTGTGCGAGCGCGCCTATGTGTGTTTAGGATAAGTATAATTTAATATCCCCAACGAGGTTTTCATTGCAGTCACCACACAAGTTCTCATTGAGTGGGCGTCAGCGTACAAGACTTTGACCGAGTGCCAGCAAGTAATACGTATTTGATGCCAAACTGAATCTCATCAGTGACAGCTTGCTATCGCCGTCATTCTACATGAAATGTGTTCACTACCGCCTCTTATCAGGCTCTTTCACACTTTAAATGTGTGTGTGTGTTTTGGGGAGGGGGAGGGGAGTGTGTATGCGCGCGCGTAAACAGCTCAATGACCGAGGCGTGATTGTTAAAAGCTTACTATGCATCTGTTGATATATGTAGCTTTGATTGGGTGAGGAATGCACCATTTTTAAATACCTGGTGTTCTGTGCTGTTATATATATATATATATATATATATATATATATATATACATATATATATATATATATATATATATACATATATATATATATATATATATATATATATATATATATATATATATATATGTTTAAGAATGTATTTACCAATATTGTGGTCATTATTATTACACAAGAGACAAGATAATCGTAATAAAAATGATAACTATAATATTATGAGCTGTCACAGGTTATTTAATAACCAACAGGCATGATGAATATTTTAATATATTTATACATTCAACTATTGTATATTTCCTTCATTACTGCCGGGTACATAGCTTTATTAGTAGGATAAACCCCTCAGGTATAAATTCATAAGGCTTATTATATCTAGTAGACCCACGACATATGGTTAACAGGCAAACGGTCGTTACGACAGGACTTATTTACGAAATTTGCTTAAAAGCATTGATGGTACTTTAGTTGGAATAAAATAAAGCTCTATTATTTGACTATTTAGACTATTTGACTGTTTATGGACATGCAGCAACTCAGGAGAGAGACGCTTTTCAACAGTGTACTGTGGTAATATGAGCAAAAGTTAAAAAAAAAAGTTCCTGAGAACATTACGAAGGGTGCTTAAAATAACTTATTGTTCCTAGTTTAGGGTAAGATAAATCCTTCCCACTCGATGACTGTTTAGACTTTTTGACTATTTAGGCACATCAAGCATTACGTAAATAGACGTTATTAAAGGGAGTACCGTGTTTATCTCAACAAAAGTAAAAAAAAAAATATTTACGAAAATTATTTACAAGCACTTAGGCGTAGTGTTCCTAGGTCAGAGTAAGATAGATCTTTGCCATTTGATGACTATTTTGACTTTTTTACTGGTTAGGCACATAAAGCATTCCGTAAATAAACGCTATTAAAGGGAGTACTGTGTTTATCTCAACAAAAGTAAAAAAAAAAAATATTTACGAAAATTATTTACAACCTTTGCCATTTGACTGTTTAGACTTTTTGACTATTTTATGCGCATAAAGCACTCGGTAAATAGACGCTATTAAAAGGAGTACTGTGTTTATCTCAGCAAAAGTAAAAAAAAAAAAGTCAAAAAACTAATTTACGAACTTGCTTAAAAGCACTCATTGTTCCTAGGGTAGAATAAAATGAATCTTTCCCATTTGACTGTTTAGACTATTTATGCGCATAAAGCATTCCGTAAATAGACGTTACTAAAAAGAGTACTTTGGTAATCCCATCAAAGTAAAAAAATGTAAAAGAAGGGGCGGGCGGTAAAAAAATTACGAACTTAATTAAAAAGCACTTATTGTTCCTAGGTTCGAATAAAATGAATCTCTGCCATCTGACTATTTAGAGTATTTATGCAGCATTCAGCATTCCGTAAATAGACGTTCTTAAAAAGAGTATTTTGGTAATCCCAACAAAAGAAAAAATTTAAAAAAGTTAAAAAATCTACTTGAGTGTCCCCCAATCTGAGGCCCCGCCAGAGAGAACGGAGCCGAGCTGAGCAGAGGTGCTGTGCTGCCGAGAATGGAGGAAGCCCGTCTGGCCATTCAGTGTAGCGTTGGCAGTGAGAGTAGTGGTGTGTCGCACCCTGTGGTCAATTGTGTTTCCACGATTTGTGTTTCGGCGTAAAGTGCACGTGATAATATATACAACCCGATTTTTTTCCTTTTTTCCCGAGTGTGTTGGTTTTTTCCCCGACTGTTCCGAAGGATCGTCTGTGTGTGTGTGTGCAGCACTGCAAAAGCGGGCCCCCGTGGAGTGGATATGCACGAATTTTGGGTTATCTTTGAGTTTTGACGAAAAGTACAACTGGCTTCGATTTTTTTTTTCTTCAATCAAACTCAACGAGGACTGTTTTTATTTGTTATTTTTTTTTTCGGGATAACCTCCTCCTCCTCCTTCGTCATCCTGTAGAAGTAGCCACGACTTTGCTGACGTTTGTAATAAGATTTCTCTGGGGTGACCTCCGAAGAAGGGAACTTTGACCTCCAGGACTTCAGGAAAAAAGGTAAATGGATTTCGTTTTTCCGTCGGTTGCATCAAATATAGACTGAGCCTGCTTTGTAAGGTTATAAATTTATTTCACTTAATAATTGGTTCTTTTGTCAAGCGTTCAAATAACATACATAACACGTGTTTTTAAAAGCCTATGCCTATAGCTTTAGGTTGCTGCTTCAATGCTGTCAGTGGTTTAATTCATAATTTGGCTTAGAAGTACTGCAGACTTTTGGGCCAGTTGTCAAATTCAGTTCCATGCTTCTTAAATTATTAAGGTTATATATCTTTTTAAGTGTTATTCCAGTTATGATTGTTGATTCGAAACTCGCAGCGGGATGCGGTTGAATTCGCGACCTAGGCCTATGCTTATCAGATAACGTTAATCTGAATTATCATAGACCTGTATGTATGTGATTGTGATTGTATAAAGAGATGGAATTTCATACAATTATACCATAATAAGACGGGTTATTAACAATTAAGATCTTGAAATAAGACAATCGCGATGTTCATCTATTACCTAGCAACAAGAAAAGCAGCAACATCACCTCGGTGCTCCGCTGAATTTAACCAGATTATCTTTTAGTAACTGTACCGAAACTGTTAAACATTTATATGAGGTTTCTATATTTACAATTTATTCCATTTTCCCTTTTATTGCGTTATTCGTGATTCCCTCAATGGGCTAAAAGTGATATAGCCGGTAATCCATTTGTAAATCGATGTTTGAACCAGTTGAAGTTTTTTGCCAGTTTGAGAAAACTTGGCCATTCATTCTGACTCCCTCCCTCCCCCACCCCCTCCCTCTCTCTCTATCTCTCTCTCTCTCTCTCTCCTCTCCAACCTTCTCCTCCTCCTCCTCCTCTTTCTTTCCTCTTTCTCTCCCCCAAAGCGCCATGAGGTCTCCATGTGCTGCCGCTGCTGCTGCAAGGCACAGCAGCCCAGCAGATGTAAGTTTTGTTTACAAATCTGTTTACGTCGGATGCATTGGAATGATCTGCTTGCATGGACATCCTTGTCTGCTCCTCTGCCCTAGTTGAATTCAATGCTACGAAGCTCGTTAGTAGAACTTTGACAGTTCTTTAAACTGGAGTTGAGAGAGAGAGAGAGAGATGTTTAATTCCAGAGAGAGGTCTCGAGAGAAAGGAAGACGTAGACTTCTTGCTTTCTTTGCTCGTAATTTTCACGCGTTCCGATCTCAAAGTCACTCGGCAAACAAGAGGCGTTCCTCTCTCTCTCTCTCTCTCTCTCTCTCTCTCTCTCTCTCTCTCTCTCTCTCTCTTTGATGTATCGTCACTGAGCCAGAGCAGCATGCCCTTGTGGAGTAAGAGAGAGAGATATATATATGGGGGCTCGCAATTTACTACTGTACCTTGTTTTGGGTGCAATATTGATTGCATATTGCAAATTTGTGTGCAATATTACCACGCGAGTTGTGGGCGTCCACGTTTGCTGTTTTAGTTGAGTTGTTAGCTGTTATCATTGGGTACTGGGTATGCATACATACATTTTACGTAGGCCTATATATACATATACCTGTTAGGCTAAAATGCACTTAGTGCGATCTGATATATATATATATATATATATATATGTGTGTGTGTGTGTGTGTGTGTGTGTGTGTGTGTGTGTGTGTGTATACCTACATAGGATGCTCATCAGCAGTCTGTCGGAGCCCTACAAGCGATGTACCGTTCATCTCTATCTGGCGTGCACCCTTTTGTTTCTTCCTGGGTATTAGGTTGTCTTTCATTCCATCCATCCTCGCTCCAATTCTTTCTGCTTGACTGAACCATTTCCAAACACTCAGAAGTGTCATTTCACCAATAATACTTTTATAGTCTAGGTCTACGTGCAGTTCTTATTCGCTCTGTGTACGACACAAACAATACATCTAAACATCTTCATTTTTACCTCATTGGCAGCCCAAACATCTGCAATTCATCTCCACAGGAGATGTGTCTTAATAATTCCTTTTTAGCCTGTTCCATCATTGGCTTCTTTAGACACTCAAAGTGGGTTCTCGGTAATTTTGTGCATTCTCTGCTGCCCATCATCCATTTTATGTATTTTGTGTATACATTTTATGTATTTTTTATATACCATTTCATATGTTCCAATGTACCTTTAAGACTCTAACTATTTCAGTCTTACAGCATCCATATTAAATTTCATTGTTCCTATTCCAGTTTTAAGTTTGCCCTCATAATCATACAATTGCTCACATTTAGTCACAGTTTTCTCCCTAAAAAACTGGTAAGACTTAATTTAAATTTTCATTTTTATTCCCAATTGAAATATATATTTTTTCATAACTTAAAAGAGAGAAATTACCCCGGAGAAGAGCTTTATACATATAAACATCTGTAAATATGTATTTTACATCCCTCTCGAAGCCGTTGAATTAGTCACACAACCGTACGTATAAACTTGCAAAACAAAATGCACCTTTTGAAAAATGTCTTATCACGAAACTTGCACCATATTTGATTCTCCTGCTCCGCGTAGCCGAGGCTGGGAGATCCAGCTTTAAATGAAAATTGAGCACTGCAACATTATTTTCCTTTTATTGCAACACGGAGGAGGCAGTGGTTAAGCCCAGATCTCTACTTGCCGTCATTTCTTAAGTGAAACGAGTTGCCGGTTAGTTTCTTAAATAGGCTTGATTTTTCTTCCGCCTCATACCGTTGTTACGTTTTGGACCGGTCTCGCTGCGAGGAGAATATATTACCGAGAGAGAGAGAGAGAGAGAGAGAGAGAGAGAGAGAGAGAGAGAGAGAGAGAGTACGAAGTTATCAAGGTGCGATCCCCCATAAAACAGAAATACTATGACGTTTTCTCATAGCCTCGCTAAGGATTGCCACACGCTCCCTTTATCTCCATTTTATTATTTTATCTTTTTTTGTTTTTTTTACGTTGATCATCGACAGAATTTTTGAAGAATTTATTTGAAGAATTTATCCCTCTGTTCATACAGCAATTTTCCTTGTTTTTGTCGGTGGTAAAATACGTTAAAATTACGATTTTGTCGGCGGTAAAATATATTTGAAAACGACTCGTGTTTTGTTCGTGCAACTGAACTCTGATATTTCATACATTTAGTTTGTGCGTTCAAATGACTTCCTGAAGCTTTGTTGCCATTGAGACTAAAGATGCAGTATTGTGCCTGTCAGTGAAAGGACTATACGCATGGTCTGTGTTTTTTGCCCCTAAATGAAAAATGGGTGTACTGTGGTCAGTAATGTTTTTATATATTTATTGAATAAGATCACCATGTCGAAATGTCTGCATTGGATAGGGAATTTCAGGCTTTGGTAAATAGCATATAGTTTATAGTCTGTTGACTCTGTCAATAATAATAATAATAATAATAATAATAATAATAATAATAATAATAATATTATTATTATTATTATTATTATTATTATTATTATTATTATTATTATTATTATTATTATTATTATTATTATTATTATTATAATTGGCTTGAAATTCAAGCTTCCCCAAGAATATGATGTTCATTTGAAAGATTAAGAGGAGGTAGAGTGAGATGCAGAAAGAGGAGATCTCACTTATTAAAAAATAAAAAAAATAATAAAAAAGATTGTAGAGTATTAAAACTGGAAGGAGAATTGTATTAGGGTAGTAATGCATAAGGATTTTGAGCTGAAGATTTAAAGAAAGAAATGAAAGGCATTCCTGCAGTACCTTACACGAGGGATCTCTCAGCCAACTTATCGAATACAGAGATTTTTAAAAGTCTCCGTTTTTTCTTCATTGTTAGACTAGGCCTTGTTACGTCTTTCTTCTTCGTTACACTATAGGCCTTGTTATTTTTTCTTCTTTGTGAGACTAGACATAGGCTACTTATTTTTGTTCTTTGTTAGACTAGGCCTTGTTATTTTTTTCTTCTTTGTTAGACTAGGCCTTGTTATTTTTTTCTTTTTGTTAGACCGGTCCTTGTTGTGTTTTCTTCTTCGTTAGACTACGCCTTGTTGCTTTTTCTTTTTTTGTTAGACTAGGCCTCGTTATTTTTTCTTTTTTTTGTTAGACTAGGGCTTATTATTTTTTCTATTTTGTTAGAACATGCCTTGTTATTTTTGGTAGACCAGACCGTGTTATTTTTTCTTTTTTGTTGGACCAGGCCTTGTTTTTTTCTTTGTTAGACTAGGCCTCGTTATTTTTTTCTTTTTTGTTAGACCAGACCTTGTTATTTTTTCTTCTTTGTTTACTTGGCCGTGTTACTTTTTCTTCTTTGTTAGACTAGGCCGTGTTATTTTTTCCTTTTTTGTTAGAACAGGCCTTGTTATATTTTGTTATTTGTTAAACTAGCTCTTTGTTAAACTAGTTCTTTGTTAAACTAGGCCTTGTTACTTTTTTTCTTCTTTGTTAGACTAGGCCTTGAAACCTCGTGGATAGGCCTATCTAAGCTGTTCAGCCACTCGTAGCGAGACCTGCCTCACGCTTAGTGGTGTTAGCAGGTTCATGGGCGTTGCCGATATCTGCTGTCACTCTGAATAAGCCACGCTGAAATATTAGCAGGCGCAGCTGACCCCGAGGGTGATAAAAAAAAAAGGTTGATTCTTATTTTTGAGATGGAAATAGCTTCGGCCTTTACTTTGTCTTGGGAGTTTATACGCAGATGTGATGAAGAGCTTATACGTAGATGAAAAGAACTTTATTTCTAAATGCGTATGTATGTATGTATGTATGTATATAAAAATAATATATATATATAATATATATATATATATATATATTTATATATATATATATATATATATATATATATATATATATATATATATATATATTATTACACCTCACTACAGGTGAAAAATTAGACTGAATATATATATATATATATATATATATATATATATATATATATATATATATATATATATATATATATATATATATATATATATATATATATATATATATATATTATTACACCTCACTACAGGTGAAAAATTAGACTGAATATATATATATATATATATATATATATATATATATATATATATATATATATATATACACACATATATATACACACACATACACGTATTATACACTTACTTCACAAATTTCTTGTCCATTCTTTACACTTAATAGAACCTTACAAATATAAATGGCCTTATTGATTAAAACGGTTTTAGCGTTAATATATACCATAAGAATATTAGATAATCCCCTTGTATTTAACCCATGTTACTACTTTTCAAGGTCAAGGCCACGGGTCAATTTAAATGCCAAGATTTATTTTCAGCTTACGACGCAACTTGACAAGTTTTTCAAGGTCACGAGTCAACTAAATGCTAATTTTTTAACTTTTATTTTCTCGGTATCTAAGTGATCAGAAAGCGTTGCAATAAACTGTTTTATGTAAAGCAGTTGTCGAATAGTAATGAAATTTGGTTCATATACTGTGTATTCATGTTAGTTAAATTACGATTGGTCATATTGTCCAGTGAGCTGGACGTGGTTTGAAAATTCATTTGAATTGGTCAGATTGAAAACTCAAATTCAAGTGGTTCGTTTTTGCTGAGAGAGAGAGAGAGAGAGAGAGAGAGAGAGAGAGAGAGAGAGAGAGAGAGAGAGAGAGAGAGTCTTACGATTGGTATCACACCAGTAGGGCAAGGATTACCTCGTTGAGGTCTTCGTATTTTGATACTGTACATTTTGATTATGCAGTGAACAGTGACGTTTAGTTTTATCTCTCTCTCTGTCTCTCTCTATCTCCACCATAGCTGCTGCTCACAATAGTCGACTAACAATAGATGGAAAATTAACTGTTCTGGTCTACGGGGGCATAATGGATTTCAGAGAGAGAGAGAGAGAGAGAGAGAGAGAGAGAGAGAGAGAGAGAGAGAGAGAGAGAGAGAGAGAGAGACTCATATTAAACGTAGTTAAAGTTATAAGACCTTCACACTCAACGTTTAGTGATTCTCTCTCTCTCTCTCTCTCTCTCTCTCTCTCTCTCTCTCTCTCTCTCTCTCTCTCCCTTAGTTCTGACTCACAACATTCCAGTAACATCTAAATACCTTATTCACCGCTCGGTCAACAGACCATACTGGATGTTAGAGAGAGAGAGAGAGAGAGAGAGAGAGAGAGAGAGAGAGAGAGAGAGAGAGAGGACTCCATATTAAACGTATACATGTAGTTAATACGACCTCCTCATTGAGCAAAAATCCACGCTGACTGAAGGCCAGCTGAACATAACAGAATCAACGATTAAAATATTATTATTATTATTATTATTATTATTATTATTATTATTATTATTATTATTATTATTATTATTATTATTATTCAGGAGATGAACCCTATTCATAGTGAACAAGTCCACGGGGGCCACTGACTTGGAATTCAAACTTCCAAAGAATATTATGGTGTTCACTAGGAAGAAATAGGAGGTAAAGGGAAATACAGAAAGATGCGATCTCGCGCATTAAAAAGAAAAAATGAGTTGATAAATAGATAAAAATGTATTAAAATGCAAGGAGAATACAGTAGTACTAGGGTAGTAATGTTCTCGGCAATCAGTTACTACAGGTAATTTATCCGGGTGAGATCGACTGACTGCAACCTTGCGGATTCCACTCAGGTTATTCAAAGTTCCATTTGCACTTCAGCCGTTCACCTTATTACAGTAGTTTTTAGCCTTTTTATTACCACTCCCCCCTCTAAGAGTTGGTCCTTCCCTCCACGCCCCCCCTACTGCATCTTGAGTAAAATTCCCTCTTAGATTTAAAGGAAAATGAAAAAAAAGAGTAAGAGGTGTGTTATTATTCTTTTGAGAATGAATTAGTGAGATACTTGACACTGCCTCTTAGCGACTCTTGTTAAGAGAAGAACGAATACAATTAGAGAATTTTTAATTTTTCCCTAGGGCTCGCGGCCCCCCACCCCCTGGAAATTGCTGACGCCCCCCAGGTTGAGAACCACTGCCTTATTATTTAAATCGTTCCGATTTTAAAGAGATAGGTTTGTTGATGCGCGTGGAGATGGAACTCCGTTAAAGATGGTCTGGTAATTTTTTCTTGTGATTGTTGCTATCAAGTGTCTGGTTTATTTTTTGTACAGTTAAGTTTTCTTTGTTAAACGGTTAAAGTTTTTGTTTACGTTTTTATTTTTTTTAGCGTCAAACGTAACGCAGTTCATAAGTTGTCTTCTCTTTTATTTTTCTTTGTTAAAGCTTAAAAATATCAAGTTATTTTACGTAGTTACTTTTCAGAGGTGTCAAACGCAACTTTATACGTTTTCTGTTTTTTTACTTCAAGTTTTCTTAAACGTTTAAGTTTTTTTACGTAGCTACTTTTCTAAGGTGTCAAACGTAACATAGTTAATACGTTGTTAGTTTTTTACTTTTAGTTTTCTTTGTTAAACGCTTATTTTTATTTGCGTAGTTGCTTTTCTAAGGTGTCAAACGTAACATGGTTGAAAAATTGTTTTTTTCATGATTGTTTTATCTTTGTGTCAGACCCGATAACGTATTGAGATTCTTGTCAAGAATCTAGATATTTTTAAATAAAAAAGTTGATGTTAAGAATCTAGATAGTTTTAAATAAAAAAATTTGATGTGAAGAATATACTGCAGATATTTTTAAATAAAAAAATTTGATGTCAAGAATCTAGATGTTTTTAAATTAAAAATTTGATGTCAAGAATCTAGATATTTTTAAATAAAAAATTTGACGTCAAGAATCTAGATATTTTTAAATAAAAAATTTGATGTCAAGAATCTAGATATTTTTAAATAAAGAACTTGATGTCAAGAATCTAGATATTTTTAGACTAAAAATTGTCAAAATCCTAGATATTTTTAAACTGAAAATTCTATGTCAAAATTCTAGATATTTTTAAGCTAAAAGTTCTACGTCAAAATTCTAGATATTTTTAAACTAAAAAGTTCATGTCACAGACACATAATGGTACATTTTTTAATGAGTAACTTACTTCATATTAATCAGAGCAGTTCATTATAAAAGTTGTCAGGCTCTTATATGAAGTGGATTTTAAGTGTTGATGGGAAAGCTGGATAATTGTTATGTAGCGTTAAGCATGAAATGAGCTTTTACTTAATTAAAAAATTTTTTTTTTAATTTTCTGTGTGAAAAATTATCATGAAATGTAATGTAATGTTATAATATGCTTAAATCGTGGCTTTGATTAATTATTTTGGCTTGCGTTATGTATGTTTTTTCCTGTACATACACACACACACATATATATGTTTTTATGTTTGTGTATATATATATATATATATATATATATTCTGTATATATATACAGATATGCATATATGTTACATATAGCCTATATATATATATTATACACACACACGCATGCACATGTATATATATATATATATATATATATATATATATATATATATATATATATATATATATATATATATATACAGTATATATATAATTTAGCTACCACTTGGGGTAGTAGGCAAGAGAGAGAGAGAGAGAGAGAGAGAGAGAGAGAGAGAGAGAGAGAGAGAGAGAGAGAGAGAGAGAGAAGAGAGAGAGAGAGGGGTGGGGGTGCGGGGGCCTCTCTCTCAGTTATAATTAGGTCAGTTATAATTAGGCCTACATATTTTTAATACGCTCACTACAGAATGGATAATTATATAAATGTCATTATTTTTCTCACCATGTACCCTAATTGTTAGCAATACCTCTTCCCCGCTTTGAATAAAGAAAAATAATCCACCCTTAACTGCAGTGTTGTTAACAAGGGAGGTCCTTTGCAATGGTAATTTAGGGAAATGATTATGTCTGGATGTTATCTAGTCCTGTTTATTAACATTCTCTCTCTCTCTCTCTCTCTCTCTCTCTCTCTCTCTCTCTCTCTCTCTCTCCACGTATCACCGTTTTCTTCGTCTTTTTACACTTTCCATTCTCTCTTAATATCTTCCTATTGCCTCATCTTCTTTTTCGTCCGTGTCTTTCTTTCCATTTGCTCTTTCCTTTGTCCATCGTAATGTCTTCCCTTTTTATCCTTTCTTCTTCTTGCCCTTTAGCCCTTTATTCACGTAATTGCCTTTCTTGATATCTCTACCATTGTATTTGTATTTTCTCGCAGTTATACTTTAACCCTATCAGGGCGCTTCTGTCAGTTCCTCTCTCTCTCTCTCTCTCTCTCTCTCTCTCTCTCTCTCTCTCTCTCTCTCTCTCTCTCTCTCTCTCTCTCTCTCTCCTGACATACTTTGGCATATAGCCGATATCTTTATAGTGGCACGTCGTTCACTTATATCTTGCATATTAAAATTACGCATATATATATTACATCGTATGTGATGTACTGTTAATATTTTTGTAATTTTTCATACGTGGTGCTTTTATATATATATATATATATATATATATATATATATATATATATATATATATATATTATATATATATGTGTGTGTGTGAGTGTGTGTATAATATGTGTATATACACACACACATATATATATATATATATATATATATATATATATATATAAAAATGCGTATATCAGTATATTACCCTTGAGATAACGTGTGATATCTTCAGTTTGATATTGAGTATAAGCAAGGTGGCGCGTTTGACACCTGTAAATAACGTATGGGATACCTGTTGTCTACATGTTAGGTGTTGTCAAGATAAATGTTAGTTATATGTTAGCAATGTATTGTCTATCCAAATTAATGATTGATATACTGTCTATAATCTATATCTTGTTAAGATATTGTCTAGATAAATGTAAACAAGTTAACAAGTTAATGTGTCTGTAAACTACACCCGAGATACCTGTAGGGTTCTGTAAACGGTGGACATCTGTAAATTACATAAGTGCCTGTAAAATTATGCATTTCCCCTCCCCTCCCCCCTTCCCCCCCTTCCGTCACGACAGCTTATGTCTGCCGTCACGCCACGGTACGTAGCGCTTTTAATAAATTGCCCTGAATAACGAGTTCTGCCCTCCCCCCATCCCTAGGGAGGGGGAGTAGGGGGTGAGGGGCATCCGCCCCCCTTCCGTGGACGATACGAATTCCGGAAGTTAATTGAGGCCGTTTGTTATTACCGGGGTACCAGGGCTTTGCCCAGCTAATGGCTAAATACATTACGGAGGAGATCGTTGCCGCCCCAGCGGGCTTTTCGGCGCTGGGCTTAGGTTCCTGAGCCTTAGAGCGGCTTCAGACTTTTGCCAAGAGGCGGTGGAAAAGTCAGGCTTCCGGTGGGGGGAGGGGGAGGGGGTTTGAGGGCGAGGAGGGAGGGGGTTGGTTGAAGAAGGGGAGAGAATGGTGGATGTTGGAATTTGTACTGAGCATTGGTAGGATATCCTGAATGCTTAGCCTACCCGTTCTCTCTCTCTCTCTCTCTCTCTCTCTCTCTCTCTCACACAGCATTGGCGACCATAGCTGTTGTGACGCCAGTTTTCATCTCTCTCTCTCTCTCTCTCTCTCTCTCTCTCTCTCTCTCACACAGCATTGGCGACCATAGCTGTTGTGACGCCAGTTTTCATCTCTCTCTCTCTCTCTCTCTCTCTCTCTCTCTCTCTCTCTCTCTCACAGCATTGGCGACCATAGTTGTTGTGACGCCAGTTTTCATCTGTCAGCTTCTCTCTCTCTCCCTCTCTCTCAGCATTGGCGACCATAATTGTTGTGACGCCAGTTTTCATCTGTCAGCCTCTCTCTCTCTCTCTCTCTCTCTCTCTCTCTCTCTCTCTCTCTCTCTCTCTCAGCACTGGCGACCATAGTTGCTGTGACGCCAGTTTTCATCTCTCTCTCTGTCTCTCTCTCTCTCTCTCTCTCTCTCTCTCTCTCTCTCTCTCTCTCTCTCTCTCTCTCTCTCTCTCTCCCGTTTTCGAGGAATCTCGCTTTCTATACAAAAGAGTAGTGTTTACCCATTAAAACAATTCTCTCTCTCTCTCTCTCTCTCTCTCTCTCTCTCTCTCTCTCTCTCTCTCTCTCTCTCTCTCTCTTTTCATAAAGAAGTGTCTTTCATAAGAATATTTTCTCTCTCTCTCTCTCTCTCTCTCTCTCTCTCTCTCTCTCTCTCTCTGGCGATATCAAGAGAGTCCTTTATTATTTTCTGGTTGATTGAATCGTTTGAAATATGCTTTGTACGATCTTTGAATATCCAGAAATGCCTGGCTAGAGATAAAAGATGAGCTGTCGGTAGGCTTATGCATTTTTATGGCTTCTTGGCTCGCTCTTAGGCCTACTGCACGGTTTGGGCGTTTGTGAAATCTCTCTTCTCCCTCCTCCTCGTGACCTGAAGTAAACATTGAACATATTTATACGCGCACGCACACACATATATATACAATATATATATATATATATATATATATATATATATATATATATATATATATATATATATATATATTTATATTAAGTATATGTATATAGACATATAAAGTATATATATATTAAGTGTATGTATATTCACACACATATATATAACATATTAAGTATATGTATGTATGTATGTACTGTATGTGTGTATTATTATTATTGTTATTGGTTGGTGGATGTGTAGTACTATTTTATATATACGAACAGCGTATCGAGCAAAGCCCTTACTGATACAAGATATGCGTAAAGTGACTATTATTTTATTATTTATTATCTTAAGAACGCAGTGTTCATGACTGGGACATCGTGAAAGAAGGTGTGTGAAAACCGTAGATTTATTATCGTCAAGTGTTAGATTTTCCTGTATTTATCGCTACAGAGAGACTTAATTTGCTGATTAGTGATTAGTGCTATGTATTATTGTTCGGTAAATAATAATGAACAATGATATATATCCTTTGTATTCCTATCGTGACCTGTAATGTGTATGGATTTTGTAATGAAGTGGAGGGAGGAAACTTCTAAAATCACGGGACATCATAGACAGGGAAAATAATAATAATAATAATAATAATAATAATAATAATAATAATAATAATATTAATAATAATAACAACAACTGTTAGCAAAACTTACCTCAAAGCCTCAAGACCACACCAATATCCTTATCTTACGCAGAGCTTTTGACGCAAAGTTATAATACAAAGTTGAACTTCTTTTCATATATTGTATCCCCTTCGATACAACCCCTTCCTCTCCTCCCTTCCCATTCATCCCCCTCCCGTTGCCTTCCAGCAGGGCTTTGTGGCTCGCGAACATCAGCCGTTTCTGCCACGATTGTAGTCGTCGTACTCAAATATATCCGTCGGGGGGTGGTGGGGTGGGGATATGGCGTTGACTCAAGAAGTTGTCTAATTCCTCCGGGGCCTTTGTTTTGTTTGTCTTGCGAGAGGGGAAATCTACTCCCCTTCCCCCTCCCCTCCCCTTCTCCTCCCCCCCCTCCCCTTCTCCTCCCCCTACGCCACCGTTTCCTTGCCTTGCGACAACTTCTACCTTCGATAACAAGGGGAGATGACAGATGAGGAGACTTTCCCTCCCCCTTATCGTATATCGCTCCTTCTCCTTTCGTAGTATTACCCCCTCTTCCCCTCAGTTCCCCTTAAATTATCCCCGTCCCTCCTATTCCTAACTTCTACCTTCGACACCAAGGGCAGAAGACAGATTAAGAAACTCCCTTCCCCCTTATCGTATATCTCTCCTTCCCTTCTTCGTTCTATTCCCTCCCCTTTACCTCAGTTCCCCCTCCCTTAAATTAACCCCCTCCCCTCCTATTGGCTTACTACTACCTTCGAAGCCAAGGGTGGAAGACAGAATAAGAAACTTTGCCCCTTCTCCCTTATCGTATATCTCTCCTTCACCCTTCACCTTTCTCCTTTCTTTGTCCTATTTCCCCCCTTCCCCTCAGTTCCCCTTCCCTTAAATTAACCCCCTCCCTTCCTATTCCCAACTTCTACCTTCGATACCAAGAGCAGAAGACTGAATAAGACACTTCTTCCCCCCCCCTATCGCATATCTTTCCTTCTCCTTCATCCTATTTCCTCCCCTTCCCCTCAGTTCCCCCTCCCTTAAATTCCCCCTCCCTTCTTATTCCCAACTTCTACCTTCGAAGCCAAGGGGGAGAAGGCAGATTAAGAAACTCCCCCTCCCCCTATCTGTGTCTCTCCTTCACCCTCCTCCCTTCTTCGTGCTGTCACTTCCCCTTCCCCTCAGTTCCCCTCCCGTAAATTAATCCCCTCCCCTCCTCTTCGCCAACTTCTACCTTCGATACCAAGGGTAGAAGACTGACTAAGAAACTTTCCCCCACCACTACCGTATATTTCTCCTTCACTCTATTCTGTTACCTCCCCTTCCCCTCAGTTCCCCTCCCTTAAATTACCCCCCCTCCTCCTTCCCCTTCCTACATTCCCTTCGTATCTTTCACTTCAGCAACTCTCCCCCCCCTTGTATATTTCTCCTTGACCCTTCTCCCTTCTTCGCACTGTTACCTCCCCTTCCCCTCGGTTCCCCTCCCTTAAATTACCCCCTCCCCTCCTACCTTCCCTTTGTATCCTTCACCCTGGAACCTTCCCCCAACCCCTATCGTACATCTCTCATTCACTCTTCTCCCTTCGTAATATTACCTCTTCTCCTTATTTCCCCTTCCTTAAGTTACCCTCTCCTCCTCCTCCTCCTCCTCCCCATCCCCATCACCTTCCTCCTCCCCCATCACCTTCCCCTCCCCCAATTACATTCCCCTCGGATGTATTAAGGACTGGCGTTGTCGGCAGTGATGGAATGTGCGGACGGCCGTGTGATTGCTTAGTTAATAACGCCTGGTTTGATTAATAATGCAATTTGATTGTCACCGTTGTTTGGTGAAGGAGAGCTTCGTTATCTGTCCGTTTCTTTTTATTATTTTATTATTATCAGACTTTTTATTTTTTTTAGTATCTGCCGCGAAAGGGAAGATGGAGATAAGTGGAGATTTGTGGAAGATAATGCACGAAAAAGACATGATTTGCAGAATTTCACAATGACTCTCTTCGTCAAGTGGCGTTGGAACCCCTAGGAGGGGGGGTCAGTGCCGTCAGTGTACCCCATGTGGTAAAGTATACCTTAGTTTTACCAGACCACTGAGCTGATGAACAGCTCTCCTAGGGCTGGCCCGAAGGATTAGACTTATTTTACGTGGCTAAGAACCAATTGGTTACTTAGCAACGGGACCTACAGCTCATTGTGGAATCCGAACCACGTTATAGCGAGAAATGAATTGCTATCATCATAAATAAATTCCTCTAACTCTTCATCAACCGGCCTGGGAATTGAATTCCGGCCCATTGAGTGACAGTCCGCAGCTTTACCGACTCATCCAACGAAGAGTCTACCTCATGTGGTGCACTGTAGGCATTACGTAGAGGGTGTTTGCAGCGTCCCTTCGGCTCCTAGTTGTCTCCGCTTCAAGCCTTTTACTGGACCTCCATACTCGCTTCCTTTCTGCAAGCTTGCTGTTCAACACCTCCATAACTGTCAATTCTTAGTGCATTTGTGAGGCTTTCTCCTAGTTCCTCCTTTAGATCCTTGTACTTCATCTCATTTATTTCCTGGATCTCTTTATCATGCTGTCCAACTACTCGAACTCCCTTTTTTTCACTGTCCATCGCGCTGAATGGCTGAAAGTGCCTCAGTGCTTTGTTTGACGGCCTAAATTTCATAAAATCAAGCGTGGATTTCAAGGGCAGGTTCTTTTTCAAGGGAAGCATTAGATAATATAATTTTTGCTAATATATATAAAATTTAGGCCAAAGGCCAAGCGCTAGGACCTATGAGGTCATTCAGCGCCGCGAATATTGTTGATACACTTGTTAGGAGAGGCTGGAAAGTAAGAAGGAAGAAAGAGAATATGAACAGTAGAAAGGAAGATGTAAGAATAAGTATATATACCTTAGTTTAACCAGACCACTGAGCTGATTAACAGCTCTTCTAGGGCTGGCCCGAAGGATTAGACTTATTTTACGTGGCTAAGAACCAATTGGTTACCTAGCAACGGATCAGCCCTTTGTTGGCCGAGTCGGTTGAGCTTCAGACTGTCATTCGATAGGCCGGAGTTCAATTCCCGCCGTCGGCTGATGAAGAATTAGAGGAATTTCTCGCTATAATGTGGCTCGGATTCCACAATAAGCTGTAGGTCCCGTTGCTAAATAACTAATTGGTTCTTAGCCACGTAAAATAAGTCTAATCCTTCGGGCCAGCCCTAGAAGAGCTGTTAATCAGCTCAGTGGTCTGGTAAAACTAAGGTATACTTAAT
>NC_089782.1:28794235-28804235 GCF_040412425.1 Macrobrachium rosenbergii
GAGAGAGAGAGAGAGAGAGAGAGAGAGAGAGAGAGTGTCTGGTGATGGTTAAACACCGGTGAGTTGTGGATTACCTCGTTGAGGCCTTCCCGTGTTTATCATGGTATTATGATGGACGAGAGAGAGAGAGAGAGAGAGAGAGAGAGAGAGAGAGAGAGAGAGAGAGAGAGAGAGAGAGAGAATCCCAGGTTCGGTTCCGGTATGGGTTTGATTAAAGTGAAAAAATGTTAAAATGGATGCTTACTGTTTTGGTGTATTAGGGAAGTCAAGCAGTTTAATACTCACAGCGATGAAGACATTATTGATTATAACTTATCAAGAACATACGTCTTGCATTAAAGATTTAATAGCCTTTTAAGGGTTAGGCGTTCCTGTTTTACGCATATTTCACGTCTTTCATTCTCAAAGATAATGAAAATTGATGGGCTTCATTTGAAAAGGGTAAATTAATCGGTATTCATACACACACCTACACACGCACACACGTACACAAAAGACATATATTGACTTCCAGATGTCGTATGATGTGTGTATGATGTTTCACATTTCTTTTTATTCGTCAACAGCCCTTTTAACTAAAACTAGAACAGCAGAGTTGTTCCTTCATTCATAGTTCTTCATTGGAGGGGTGGGTAGAGCTCGGCTAGCACGCTGTTGGCCCAGCGTTCGATTCTCTGACCGGCCAATGAAGAATTAGAGGAATTTATTCCTGGTGATAGAAATTCATTTCTCGTCGTAATGTGGTTCGGATTCCACAATAAGCTGTAGGTTCTGTTGCTAGGTAACCAGTTGGTTCTTAGCCACGTAAAATAAATCTAATCCTTAGGGCCAGCCCTAGTTGTATAATTCGCAAGTTACAAATCTAACTTACGTATGCTTATAAGATATCGTGTGATATCCGACATATCATTATGCAAATTTCTTTACTTATGCTTTATCAAGTATTTTGGTTTACGTACACGAAGTCTCGTCAATTGAAATTGCAATAAACATTTGGGAGATGCTGAGGAATGTCCTGTCAACTTTCCTATTTGCCTTTCACGTAAACTTTGAGTATGATCTTTCTTGTATTTTTATTTTATTCTCATTTTCATACGTCCCTCATCTGTTAAAAGCTTTTTCCATATATTATTTGCATCAGTTTGAACCTTCATGGTGGTATGGTTTGTTCTCTCTCTCTCTCTCTCTCTCTCTCTCTCTCTCTCTCTCTCTCTCTCTCTCTCTCTCTCGTTTTGAAGAAATATCGCGTTTGAGTGATCCAAGCGAGGGGTGACGGGGAGGGAGAGGGGAAGGGGAGGAAAGGGAAGGTAGGGGTGGGAGGGGAGGAGGAGGGGGTTTGAGATCCTTTCATCCGGTTAACTGTTTGACTTCCAATTTCAGCATCCCAAGTATGAATTCAATTTTGACCGGTCGCAGGTGGTCCTTACTCTGCCGCAAACGGCGCTGGTCTTTGATCTCTCTCTCTCTCTCTCTCTCTCTCTCTCTCTCTCTCTCTCTCTCTCATGGAGGGATTAGGGTTAGGGGAACCTGGGTAAGGGAGGGGGTGGCACGGAAGGTCATATGGTAGGGGAGGGGAGTATAAGGCTTAGGATTGTTGAAAAGGGACAGCCAGTGGCTCTGTACTTTCCTACCCCCTCCCCTCTTTCTCCCCCTCCCCATTCCCCTTCCCCTGGAACTTGGGTAAAGGAGGGGGCGGTCACGGGAAGTCGTGTTAGGGCGGGGGGAGTATAGAGTATAAGGCTTAGGACTGTGGAAAAGGGACAACCAGTGGCCTCTCTGTACTTTCCTACCCCCTCCCCTCTTTCTCCCCCTCCCCATTTCCCTTCCCCTTCCCCTGGCGCCTGGGTAAGGGAGGGGGGTCACGGGAGGTCGTGTTAGGGGAGGGGAGTATAAGGCTTAGGATTGTTGAAAAGGGACAGCCAGTGGCCTCTGTACTGTCCTACCCCCTTCCCCCCTCCCCATTCCCCTTGAACTATCCCTTCCCCTTCCCTAATCCCTATCCCTGGTATCCTGAGGTGTCCCATTGTCCGTATCATTCCCATTAGTGACTTTTTCCCCTCGGCGCCGAAAACTGAAAAATCGCAGGGGAGGTTTTTATTCGCTTTGATGATTTTGGGGCATCTAATTTGTTGCTCTCTCTCTCTCTCTCTCTCTCTCTCTCTCTCTCTCTCTCTCTCTCTCTCAAACACACACATACAAACCTACTCTCTCTCTTTCTCTCTCTCATAGGGAGACAGACACACTCACACTCTCTCTCTCTCTCTCTCTCTCTCTCTCTCTCTCTCTCTCTCTCTCTCTCTCTCTCTCTCTCTCTCTCTCTCTCTCTCTCTCTCTCTCTCTCGTGCACAATTACCGGTAATTGTTGTTTTGACAGAAAAAAAAAACACCTTCATCTGACGGAAAGAGACAGCATTTAAAACTGTTAAATGTAAGTTTTTTTCGGAGCATTCTTTAGGAATAGCTGAATTAGGGAGAGAGAGAGAGAGAGAGAGAGAGAAGAGAGAGAGAGAGAGAGAGAGAAGAAAAACAAAAGCATTAGAATAAAAAGAAATGTCAACAGCATTTGCATACTAAAAGGGGAGGTTTGTTGGTTATGTAGAAAAAAAAAACTTGTGCTCTTGGATAGGCTGGTATACTCCCTTTAAGGCTCGGTCTATTTATTTCGAGAATGCCCATAGCAAGTGTTTGGGCGTGTTTTTTTCAAATGTTTTTTTTTTTTTTTTTGGTGCAGTTGCATAGGGGCTACAGCCATAAACATACTGATACTGTGTGCTGTAGATTTTTTCTATTTTTTTTTTTTTACTTTTAGTTATGTATATTTTCGTAATGGCGGGGATGGGAGGTATGGGTCAGTTTTTTCTTTTTCTTAATCAGAAAAGTGTTGTGAGTCTCTCTCTCTCTCTCTCTCTCTCTCTCTCTCTCTCTCATATATATATATATATATATATATATATATATATATATATATATATATATATATATATATATATATATATATATATATATTTTATATATAGTATATATATACATACATACATATATATACATATATATGTATGTATGTATGTAATTGTCGTTAAGAAAATGTTAATCGCTGCATAATTTTTTCTTAGCTTTTTGTTAATGTATGTGTTTACGTATTGAATAGAAATGTGAGTGATTCATTTGTTCCATAGGCGCAGAGCGCTCTTGTATGCAGCTTATGTAATCGGCTGCTATATAGGCTATGTATGTATATGTATACATTTATGTATATTATATATACAGTATATACAGTATATATATATATATATATATATATATATATATATATATATATATATATATATATATATATATATGTGTGTGTGTGTGTGTGTGTGTGTGTGTGTGTGTGTGTGTCTGTCAAGTTTTCATGAATTTTAGAATTTTGAGAGGAGTTCAACCTTTTAATTGGCAACTGTTTATTGTTGTTTACCTTGCTAAGCACAATTATCATAAATCAGAGTATAATTTTCTTCGAACTCTGTCCTGAATATATAATTTTTGATAATTTTTTAGGGGAACTTTTGCAAAAAAAAAAAAAACATATGACCTTGATTTTGTCAACGGTAGATCAAGACTGCGCTTGTGTCGTTGAACAATTTTCTTTCTAGATTGCTTTTAAATGATTTTTTCCTTGCACTTCGAGCTGAATTCAGATGCACTCTGTTCAGTAGTTATCTGTTGTGCAGTAGTTTATTATTATTATTATTATTATTATTATTATTATTATTATTATTATTATTATTATTATTATTATTATTATTATTATTATTATTATTATATACTGTTTGAACTACAGATAAGCCTTAATTTATATCCATTAGGAATAGAATAGGGATCATGTTGAATTATTATTATTATTATTATTATTATTATTATTATTATTATTTGCTTTTTGAACTTCAAATACAGCTGTAATTATAGCCATTACGAATAGGAAAGGGATCATGTATTATTATTATTATTATTATTATTATTATTATTATTATTATTATTATTATTATTATTATTTACTGCAAGAACTACAAATATCCCTTAATTTTTAGGCATTTTGAGTGGAAAATGGATAATTTCAATAGATTATTATTATTATTATTATTATTATTATTATTATTATTATTATTATTATTATTATTATTATTATTATTATTTAGTTTTTGAAGCTCAAATACCCATTAATTTATATAGCCTTATTTTTAATGAAATATAAATAATTTTTATAGTTCTGTAAGCCATCGAATTTTTTACTTCTCTGTAAAGACGAGTAAAAATATTTGGTTATTGCTTTTTGAGCCCCCGGGGGCCAGTTCCCGAGACTGCACCAGCCTCGGTTTTTGGCCATGCCCCTACGTTAGGTTAGGTTGGGTTAGGTTAGGTTAGGTTACATATGTACAGGTATTTCTTCATAATTTGGGTGTGGGAAACACAATGAGATTATTCTCAAGCGAATTCTATGGTTAGTTTTCAAGACATGGCGTCCCGCTTTTTTTCAGGGAAAGGTCTCGGTACTCGGTTACATCTCTGGAAAATGCCCCCTGCGGGCCAATTTTCATGTGAATTAACATGGAGAGGTTTAAAGTGCCAATGACGGAATTTGCTCCCATAACGTGTTGGGAACCGTACTAAAATTTCAGTTAACGCTTGTGAATGCTGTATACAGTAGGCCTGGTAACTGTATTGCTCGTATTTTGGTGTTTGTATGCCTGATGCACTTATCCTAACAGATTAGCTTATAATAATAATAATAATAATAATAATAATAATAATAATAATAATAATAATAATAATAATAATAATGAACTATTAACATTTTATTCTATTCGTAATGGGTATAAATTACGGCTGTATTTGAAGGTCAAACATTAAATAATAATAATAATAATAATAATAATAATAATAATAATAATAATAATAATAATAATAATAATAATAATAATAAAATATGATCCCTATTCTATTCATTATGGCAATAAATTAAGGGGTATGTGAAGGTCAAACGGTAAACAATAATAACAATAATAATAAGTAAGAGGAGGAGGAGGAGGAGGAGGAGGAGGAGGAGGAGGAGGAGGAGGAGGAGGAGGAGGAGGAGGAGGAGGAGGAGGAGGAGGAGGAGGAGGAGGAAGAAGAAGAAGCAGCAGACCCTCTCTTGACAAATCCTGTTAAATAGGGTGGCTGCATCATTGGAGTAAATTTTGCATTGATTCTTTGCAATTTTCCTTTTAATTCTTTGCATTTTCTGCGGTAATACTGGACGTAAAAGAGGAAAAGGATTATAAGGAAAAGTGGGAAGACGCAATAATAATAATAATAAAAATAATAATGTCCTTTATTTCACCTCAGGGCCATATATGAACATACAAAGTATAGACAATGCCCAAACTGTTGCTAAAGTCGTAGTAATAATAGTATTCATAATAACAGTAATGACAATAATAATATTGAAATAATAATAAAAATAAGAAAAATTCTAACGATGAAAAAGACAATAGCATAAGATTGATTTGAAACTAGAGACCTAAGGTAGTCACAGAATAGAGGTATGGACTGCTAAATACGAAGAGTGAAAAAGCAAATAATAATAATAATCATAATAATAATAATAATAATAATAATAATAATAATAATAATAATAATAATAATAATAATAATGACACCAAGAAATAAAGATTAGTCAAAAGAAAAAAAGAGGAGAAAAACTCGGAAGATGTCTTAAAGGTGTCTTTTTTTCAATAGGCCTTCCACGCAGGAACATAACTAGGCCTATCTCTTTTTACGGTCCTCTTATGGTGGGGTACGTTTTCGGACGCCGAGAAAAATAATTGTCAGTCAGCATCTTGCTTGCTCTTGTGCGATGAGTTTCGTGCGTGTATTGTATTGCAGAGAGAGAGAGAGAGAGAGAGAGAGAGAGAGAGAGAGAGAGTGTGTGTGTATCTCTCTTCATTGCACCATCACATGCCACCACTACACCATGCCCATTGCAAGTGGCAACTGACCACCATCGCCAGCCAACTCCTTGAGCGCGCGGCGTTGCCACATCTGGCCTTCGGCCTTTTAACTGCTTCATCTCAGGAGGAGGGGGAGGAGGAGGAGGAGGAGAGAGAGAGAGATGTTTGTAGTTCTTTACAGCGGCCGTGTTTACGCTTTTTCCTTTTTCCTAAGCAACGTTTAGGCTCTTGTGTAGGTTTGAGAGGAAGTGTTAATTGTCTCTTTCTCCCGCTACTCTAAGTTAGCCTAAAGTTTTCTTTGACTTGATTAAAAATGGCCTTGATTTTATGCCGTTATTGATGCTCTATTAAAGGGTGGAGTTATATCATGGGCGGAATATAAAGGGAGTTTTAACTCTCTTTGCTTGTCCCGTGCTTGGATAACAAGTGAGGAGTTATATGCGCGATTGAAGATCCTGCTTGTAAGAAAAATATTAATGGAACTTCTACAGACGCTTGCAGGGGTTAGATGTGAGCGGGAGTAGTGGGTTCCAGTGAGACATGAGAGACACTGGAGTATACAGTATATACGTATATATACATAGCCTATATATATATATATATATATATATATATATATATATATATATATATATTATATATACTGTATGTGTGTGTGTATAGTACTATGATTCCACAGCAGCTTTCCTACCCCTACTTATTCAGCCAGTTTCTGACCTACATATGTCGGCTCTCTTTTAATCCGCCCAGAAATCAGGCCAAAACAGATAGCGCAGAAAATAGAAATCTGATTCCCCCTTCCAAAATAGGAGAATCTATTTCCCCACACAAAATATGGCTGGGGCCGAACCTATTCCCCAGTCATCTGAGGCTGTAATGAACAGGCCCTGGGATTTTGCAACTCGCGTCGGATTGCAGCTAAATTGATTACAATACTGTTAAGCCTCGGGCGGTTTTCATTGCCGTTATTTATGCCTGGTCTTGTATGGATGGCGACCCATGATTTTAACGGTGGAGCGTCTCTTGGGGTCGTGCCGTTTTAATATCCCTGGCTGGTTCGGCGTTTTTTTTTTTTTTTTTTTTTGGTACTTAATTATGCTGAATTAGCGTTGAGACTCTCTCTCTCTCTCTCTCTCTCTCTCTCTCTCTCTCTCTCTATGTATATGTATATATATATATATATATATATATATATATATATATATATATATATAAAACTATTGAACTAATGTGTGAAGGAATTAAAATTTGTTTTTAATTCTCTCTCTCTCTCTCTCTCTCTCTCTCTCTCTCTCTCTCTCTCTCTCTCTCTCTCTCTCTCTCTCTCTCTCTATATATATATATATATATATATATATATATATATACTGTATATATATGTAAAACTATTGAACTAATGTGTGAAGGAATTAAAATTTGTTTTAATTACTCTCTCTCTCTCTCTCTCTCTCTCTCTCTCTCTCTCTCTCTCTCTCTCTCTCTCTCTCTCTCTCTCTCTCTCTCTCTCTCTCTCTCTCTCTCTATATATATATATATATATATATATATATATATATATATATATATATATATATATATATATATATATATATATATATAAATATATACTGTATATATATATATAAAACTATTGAACTAATGTGTGAAGGAATTAAAATTTGTTTTTAATTACTCTCTCTCTCTCTCTTTCTCTCTCTGTCTATGACTAGGCTAACTATTGTATGGAGGAATTAAAATATGTTTAAGAATTGTTATCTTCTCTCTCTCTCTCTCTCTCTCTCTCTCTATATATATATATATATATATATATATATATATATATATATATATAAATATATACTGTATATATATATATATATATATATATATATATATATATATATAAAACTATTGAACTAATGTGTGAAGGCATTAAAATTTGTTTTTAATTACTCTCTCTCTCTCTCTTTCTCTCTCTGTCTATGACTAGGCTAACTATTGTATGGAGGAATTAAAATATGTTTAAGAATTGTTATCTTCTCTCTCTCTCTCTCTCTCTCTCTCTCTCTCTCTCTCTCTCTCTCTCTATCATGTGTCTGAATAGGCTTTTTCAATGATTTTTTTTCACTTTCTGCCATTCTGGGATGTTATGTGTGTGTGTTTGTATGTGTCTCTTTAAGTTTAGATAATTTATTAACTTACTTTCAGTAGTGGTGACCTTTCTGGTTGTGACACCAGATAATTTGTTGGAAATCAGTCGATCAATTAACCAGATACAATTGCAATCCTGACAAGCGTCACATGTGCAACTCTGTTGGTGCAAGTTTTAAATGACTTAGTAACCTTTTTATTTGGTAGTGGTGACTTCTGTTGTTGCGACACCAGATAATTTGTTGTAAATCAATCAATCAATTAACCATATACAATTGAGATCAGAAAAACTTCACACGTGTAACGTTATGAGTCAGTTCTTACTGTCGACATTTTCACTTTTAATTTCTAATAGAAAATGACAAACGCATTTACATTAATGACTGCTGAATATTTATTCTCTCATTTCCATATTAAATAAAAGAGACTGTTATAATAAAGTGGAAGAAAACTCCCCGGGAAAAGAATGGTTAGTTTGGAGAAAAACCACGAGTCTTATTTCATGGCCTTCTGTGATCCGCCGGCACTCGATGGTGTTGGGTTAATGAACTTCAGCAGTGAGAGTGGAAAGGCCCTTCTCTTTCTGCCCTCCTCCTCCTCCTCCCCCTCCTCTCCCTCCCCCTCCGTATGATGACGTCAGTGGCCTTCGATGGAGGAGGGGGAGGAGTGGGAGGCGGACGGGTAGGAAGGTGTTGAGAAGAACCTCCTTGGTGGAGGAGGATGGATTGGAGGACCACCACCACTGCCACCACTTTGGTGGAGGAGGAGGGGGGGAGGTGGTGGTGGAGTGCAAGTGAGCCTCCTTTTCATCATACCCTCCCTCCCTCCACCTCATCCTATTCCCTCCCCGCCTCCCTCCTTCGTCTCTTCTTGGCCATTAACTCATCCTCTTTTCTGTGGCAAGAACCCTTTCACTTATTTCTTCTCTTTTTACGTTTTGTATTGCTTCTTTTTGTAGAGGGATTCTTTTAAACGCCATTTTTCTGATCTCGTAGAAGGTCAATGCTTTGAAAAGTTCCAGTGCTGTGCACGTTTACGTAAATTTTCCCTAGACATTCGTATTTGAAGCTCTTTTGAAAATCTCACTATTTATGTGCCTTATTTAACTCTTTGGTGGTCTGTGCCGTTCCAGATTTTGGAATGAATGGCCACTGTCTTAGATGTAGCACCTTATTTAGGTGCAACGCCAGTCGGCCGAAATTGTCAGTCAGTCTGATCAGACAACGATACCAAGAAATCAATCCTGTGTATTTTTAGCAGCTTCGCCACAAATAGGCCTAGAGGAAGGTTTAAGAAATTGAGGCCACTTTTTATTTCTTTTTAAACTGAGCAAGGTCTCACGATTTTTTTTATGTCGAAATCAAGGAGAGGTTATTGTTTGCAAATGTTTGTTTGTAAGTGATGAAAGATATTTAAGCTTCTTGCTGTCCGCTGTTGCTGTCTTTGGTCTGAATTCAGATGAAAAAAAAAGAAAAAGCCTTATTTCGGACACAAATGGCCATAGACAAACATACACATAAACATACATAAAAAAACCTTCACACTCTAAAAGGATGAAATTGAAAATAAGCACGAGACTAAGTGATTCTTTTACTAAAAAGACATGTACATGTGTAGCATAAGACATCATAAAGAAAAACTATATTCTTACATAAAGAAGCGCATCAAATGTACTAAACATTAATAAGGGTTTTCCAGTGTTTGAAAATAATTGAAAATAATCTGCTAAAAAAGTCTCTTAGTTAGGTAAGACTACTCTTGGTTATCATTTTCAAGACTTGAGTTACTTTTCTTTTAAAATTCATGTGAGCTAAAGATTTCAGAAGTAAGCTGCTCCGTGCTCATAATCGCCTTATGTTCGTGGGTGTTTCTTAGTCATTTCCAGTTTGAAGTAATGG
>NC_089782.1:28814235-28826735 GCF_040412425.1 Macrobrachium rosenbergii
GAGAGAGAGAGCACTTTCGATGGGGGGAGTAGGGTTGGAGGGAAACAGAAAGAGAAATAGAGAGAGCACATTTTAGATGGGTGAGTAGGGTTGTGGAGAGAGAGAGAGAGAGAGAGAGAGAGAGAGAGAGAGAGAGAGAGCACACTTTAGCTGGGGGATTAGGGTTGGAGAGAGAGAGAGAGAGAGAGAGAGAGAGAGAGAGAGAACACTTTTGATGGAGGAATAGGGTTGAAGAGAGAGAGAGAGAGAGAGAGAGAGAGAGAGAGACAGACAGACAGACAGACAGACAGACAGACTGTTTGTGTGTGTGAATGTGTGGTAAGGCCCTTGGATGGGAATATTGTATGGGGATGATGGGTTGTCAATGTATATTAGTGGGAAGGATGATTGAATGTGCTTGATACGGGATAGGAGTTTGTATCTGGGTAAGGGGAATGCTTGTGTGTGTGTGTTTGTTTAATGAAATGTCAAGTTCGGGCGAGAAGTTTTACTTGGTGTGTATCAAAGAAGGCTATGTTTGTACCATGTTTGTAAACTGTAAGGGCTCGCTTGAAGAAGGGGGGATGGGTTCTGTATTGGTGAGTTGCTGTATTGGTGGGGGGAGGGGGGGAGTGACTTTGCGTGAAAGAGAAGGGGAGAAAAGTGTGTGGGAGGGGAATGGTGTAGTGTGGTTGTGAGGTAGGGGTCGGGGAGAGAGAGAGAGAGAGAGAGAGAGAGAGAGAGAGAGAGAGAGAGAGAGAGCTGAAGGCATGTTACCAGGATAATGGCTTTGTACATAAGACTTGTTAGTTACACCCCAGCGACCTTACGCTGGCAACGGCATTTTTTTAATTACGTTGTGCGAGATGCTACTACAGTATTACAGCAGTTGTACTATAGTAGTAGGGATCTGTAGCCTAGGGGCGCTTTTTTCATCATCAAGCTCTTTTGTATATTTATTTAAATATGTAACGGTAGCTTGTAAGTCCGGAGGCTGTTATGTTTTTTTTTATTTCCCCAAAAAATGCGAGTAAAAAATTCAAACGCTTTTATTAAAAATATTCACAGGTTTATTAATTTGAACTGTATTGTTTCAGTATATTTTACTTGAATTACTGCCAATATCATTAATTACATTTCATATTTTATTTGAAGCATAGTTATGTGATTGGAAGCGTTTTGAATCTTTTTCTATTTCCCGCAAAGTTGTTTGTTATTTTTCATTTCCCAACTTTATTTTTCCCTTTATAATGTTACTCACGTCATTATGCTTGGGAGTTAAAGGTGTTATAATATATGTTTACAGTTCCACTTGTATTTTTGGAAGAAATAAATCAGTACCATGCTTTTAAGGGACATAATTCAAAGCTCAGAAGTACATTAACTGCAGGATCTACTCATGTCCGGGTGGTTTAATGCGCGTCACTGTAGTCCTGAGTTCTTGTCTTCCACGGTTCGAGCCCACGACACGACGAACTTATTGTCAACTAAAAATATAATCCTCTTCGGGTAACATATATGAAAGTATGTTATTTCCGAGGTAGAGCGAATTAGATATTAAAGGACATTTGTAGCTTAATGCTTGTATATGAATCACGGTGATGTGATAAATTTCATTCATGTATGGCCAAATGTCTCTCTCCAGAGAGACTTCTCATACTCTCTAAAGGATTTTTCATCCATGCTAAAAATTTCAACACCCGGGAACAAATTCCTGAGATGTATTCTAGTATTGCACCAGCCCCGGTTTTTTTTGCCATGCCCCAAGGTAAGGTCAGGTAAGTTTAGGTAGGCTAGGTTAGGCTAGATTAGTACCACCACAGTAATTTGGGTGTGGGAAACATAGTGAAATTATTTTCAAGAAAATATGGCGTCCCGCTTTTTTTCCGGGGAAAGGTCCCGTTACTCGGTTTCTGTTGTTGGTGACAGAGTTGGCCTTGTGCCAGCAATGCTAGTTACTCCTGGAGACGACCCCTTCATTTCATGTTCTATAATGATAACCTCGGTGTCTGTAAATTATCTCTACGACGCTATTTTCAGAGATTTATTTTTTGCGTTCCACTTTCATCTCTTAATCGTGTGGCTCCATCCAGGCTTCAGTCTCTCACTTGGCGGGAGAGATATTACCTTACAGACAGTACTATGCGTCGTAAAGTAATGTCTGTAAGATAATATCTTCCTATAAAGTGATATCTCTCTAATACATATGTATGTTCCCTGACTCCTATCTAATCTCGTAATATATTTCATGCGTTAGAACTGTACATAGTAAAGTAATGTCTCTCTATAAAGTAATATCTCTCTAATACATATGTATATTCCCAGACTCATATCGTATTTTCTCGAAATATATTTCATAAGTTTCAAATATCATGTACTTTTCAGGATACAGATTTTTCTTATGTAGGTCATATTAGGTGGACTGCAGTGTTACGAATGTTCCTGACAAGTTACTACTGTTTTGGGCTGGTAGTCCTCGTTTTGGTAGAAGCCTGAAGCGAAGAAAGCTCGCTTTTTTTTTTTTTTCCTGTACTTTGCTACGTAATTATTCTGTAACTCAGATGATGGATTGATCAAGTATGTGAGAACATATAGTCTTGATCAAAGATAGATTATTTTATATGTATGTATGTATATATATTTACTGTATATATAAATAAATATATCTACATATATATACATTATAAATATGCACACATACATATATATATATATATATATATATATATATATATATATATATTATTATATATAAAATCGTAATATATGTATGTATGCCTATATATCGATGTATATGAATATGTATATATATAAATACGTAATTATATATACATTATATTTATATATATATATATATATATATATATATATATATATATATATATATATATATATATATATATATATATATATATATATATATATATGTGTGTGTGTGTATGTGTATGTATAAATGTGTTCATTATATATATATATATATATATATATATATATATAAAATATATATATATATATATATATATATATATATATATATATATATATATATATATATATATATATATATATATATATATATATATATATATATATATACAGTATATATTCTTTATCAGTATGTACATTCAGATACAATTTCTGTGAGTTTATATATATATATATATATATATATATATATATATATATATATATATATATATATATATATATATATACAGTATATATTCTTTATCAGTATGTACATTCAGATACAATTTCTGTGAGTTTCCCGTTATCCGCTCACCAAATAACGGCACATTTGAAGGTACGCGAGAAAACACCAGCATTTTTCTTCTATTTATTTTTTTTTTGAACGCAGAGTCTAAAGTCTTCTCGCCATATTAATTCTATGTTCTCAAAGTATAACCTCATAGACGCTCGGTCTCTCTTGAACGCCGCTGGAAGTACCTGGCCGATGAGTGATTTATCGCGCCGACGGCCTTAATTAATGGAAGCCGATTTTGGTATCTGAATAGCCTGGTTCCCAGCTTGCTCTCTCTCTCTCTCTCTCTCTCTCTCTCTCTCTCTCTCTCTCTCTCTCTCTATATATATATATATATATATATATATATATATATATATATATTATATAGATGTGTGTGTCTATGTACATATTTATATTATCTGTATATATGGATCCTCTCTCTCTCTCTCTCTCTCTCTCTCTCTCTCTCTCTCTCTCTCTCTCTCTCTCTCTCTGTTTTCAAGTTTTATAGTGTATAATTATATATGTTGGTCCATTTCTTTTGTAATAATAATAATAAGAATAATAATAATAATATTATTATTATTATTATTATTATTATTATTATTATTATTAGTAGTAGTAGTAGTAGTAGTAGTAGTAGTAGTAGTAGTAGTACAGTAGCACCAGACCAAATTACAGAAGTGATAAGCTAAGCATAGTTATTATTCCAAAGAAAACATAGAAATAAAAAAAGACCCGGCCTATTTTCTCTGGTTGACGGGAAAATAAAAAAAAGGATAAAAACGTTTATGTAATAATAATAATAACCTGGGTTCAACGCATAGCACTTTAAGCCTGCGTGTAGACGAGAGATTCCATGATGTTAACAGAACCTAAGAATAGGTCGCCTCTGATCGGTATCTGATAACTACAGGGCCTTATCTATTCCCCCCACTCCCCTCCCTTAACCTTTTCCCCTCCCCCCCTCCCCCTTCCTTCCCCCCCCTTCCCCTTCCCCTTCCTTCCCCCCCCTTTTCATTTTTACCCTCGTAGTTTTCATAAGCTGAGGTTCAGGTTTGGTATAAGCGCATCCGTACTGGATGTCAGATATTCATGGATTAGGTTTTGAGATACTTTTCAAGTTTTCAAAGGAAAAGGCTTTATAATATATTATATTATATTATATATGTACATATATGTGTGTATATATATGTGTATATATACATATATATATATATATATATATATATATATATATATATATATATATATACATACATATACTGTATACTTTAGCCTTCATCACACACACAGTTGTTCTGTGTATTAGTACAATTAATAATGGCACCTCATTTAAACTGGTATCTAGCCGAGATATTTATTCAGGAAAAGCTCCAAGCTTTCCAGGGCCAACTGTCCTCATCGTCTGGTAGGCGTAACTTTTCGTGAATAAATATATCTCCACTAGGTACCATCCAGGATAAACGAGGTCTATTAGTGAATAAATCAATTAATAATATATATATATATATATATATATATATATATATATATATATATATATATATGTGTGTGTGTGTGTGTGTGTGTGTGTGTGTGCGCTTTAACCTGTACTGGATGTGTTTCTGACCCAGTGGATGTAATTATTAATGTAAAAGATGAATATTACGGAAATTCACGTTTTATAGAAACATTATCGAGGGCTGAAATTACAAAGGCTACTGTATATGGTTCATGAACTTTAAGGTTAAAGAGTATGTAATTTTTAATGTCCTGTATTTTTCCATGAGTTTTGCCAAGATTGATTTGTAATGAAAGGTCCTTTATCATTAGATAAGGTTTTAAATAAGTGTTTGATTAATAGAACAAAACACTGTATCACTAGGTACGGTTGTGAACTTTCGTCCAAGAGATTAGCTAGCTTTGTAATTTTGTAGCAAGGGAAAGTGTCTATCGCTTGTTATTTTCTCTTTTATATATATCGCTCACTTGCCAGAAGAGTGACATAACTCAAAAATTGCTATTTTTCAGGAGAAACAGTTTAAAGTTTAAAACTCTCTATACTCTCTACAGTGGAATAGTGACATGCCATGCCCTCTAGCGCTTAGTGTTACAAATACAAATAAGACTCTTTTTACCACAATATGGAAGAAAGAACGGGGTATCTGCAGACATCGATAACTCAAAAAACGCAATTTTTGTGTTGTGTCCCCCTTCTGGAAAATGAGCGATTTTTGCAACCTCTCAAAATTATGTGATGGTCGATTATGTTTTCAGGCAAATGTGGTGGATGTTTCGTAAAGGAAATTGCCCTCATGTAACACATACGAGTGCACATAGTGCTTTGTTGCGGTCAGAGAGACGGCCAGTATATACGCTCAGTTTAGTTCAGTTGTCATTCTGTTGCACGTGGTCAGTGTGACTCACAAACAGTTTTACTTTCATTTTGTGTGACTGAGGTTATCTTTTTGGGTTTTATATAAAGGGATTTCGTTTTGATAATAGTAACAATAACAATGTTGTGATTATGCTTTGTGAATGTGGATTTTTATTATTTTTCTAGCCGTTCCCTCAAGGAATTAAAATGAAATTACGACTAATACTAACGTGAATTCGAATTCGGACCAGTCGCTTTCTTGGCCATTGTGTGTGTGTGTGTGTGAGAGAGAGAGAGAGAGAGAGAGAGAGAGAGAGAGAGAGAATGATCCCGTCAGCAAAGTATAGTAATAAACCTTCAAAGCCTTGTAGCATCAGAACAGGAGCATTGAAATTCTATGAAGTGCTTCCAACTTGCCTGCTGCGCCTGCAAGCCACAGGCAAGAACGGAATGCCAGTTAGTAGTACCACCTTTGGCCCTCCCCCCCACCCCCTCCTATCCCTCACCCCTCCCCTCCCCTCCTCCCATCTCCCTCCCCTTCTCCCTCCTGCCTCCCCCTCCCCTCCCCCGAGTGAGTTCGGTCTTGAAAGCACGCTTCTGCCTTCGGAAAGTCGTATTTTAGGTCACCGACGAGTAATTCATGGGAGTTGCTCGTAGTTGGGAGTTGGGGGGAGGTTGGATGGGAATGGGGGGGGATAGGTAGGTAGGATTTCGGGGGAGAGAGAGAGAGAGAGAGCGGTGATGAGTTCCGATGGGGCTGCCGAGTTATTTAGAAGTTGGGATGGTAGGAGACCGATCTATTGAGAGAGAGAGAGAGAGAGAGAGAGAGAGAGAGAGAGAGAGAGAGAGAGAGATTGGATTATCGAAAGTGTTATCTAGCTTTTGACTTTTATCCTATGCTTTTTGATCCACTTTTAGAAAAATTAGGTTGAATAGATACATATATATATATATATATGCATATAAACATATATATACACATATATAAGTATATATATATGTATATATATGCATATGTATGTATGTATAATGAGGTTGCTAGCTCCATATCACCTTCCACCTAGCCTGCGACCCACTACAGTTAACTTACTGCGGGTACCAAATTCCTTGCTTAAGCCACCAGAGGCACGAACGCTTTATATATATATATATATATATATATATATATATATATATATATATATATATATATATATATATATGTATGTATATTTACACGGAAAATAGACCACGGCGTTTTCCGACCCGCAAACTTTACCAGTTGAACACACACTTCGGCCGGCGTGGTCAGTAGTCGCCTTCCCAACAAACCGTGACCGTAATGTTAGGTAACTGTAGTGTGGTTGGTGCTGCCGACGTCTCTGGATTTTGAATTTTGAATTTTGAATTTTGAATAATTTGATAATGGAGATAAGATCTTATGCTTTTTTTTTTTTTTTAGTTTTTCCTGATTGTGCATAGCTGACCAGACTGAATATTGTATGATGGAGTTTTTCCTAGTAGAATTTGAGACAAAATGACTGGCTGACGATTGTCGCATTGTATACGCGCGCACACGGTATATGTATATATATATATATTATATATATATATATAATTATGTAACTATTTATACATATATATTATATATTTATTTATCTTTATATTTATACATTGGCTGCGTACATACGTACATACATACACACATACATATAGATACATCATTGTTGTAGACAAGCTCTGGCAATTACTTGCAATTATTTCAGGGGTTAGTGTACTGGCTGATGTTGCAAGAAGCTGAGACAACATGTCAGTTGCGGTCTGTGTGTGGGCTGTCAGTAGGTCAGGCAACTGCTTATTTATTTATTTATTTCTTTGTTTATTTCTTTGTTTATTTTCGTATATTTTTTTATTTTTCTGTAGAAGACAACTGTTGTGCCGGCATTGTCTTTCCGTCCGCACTTTATTCTGTTCGCAAATTTTTCTGTCCGCCCTCAGGTCTTAAAAACTACCGAGGCTAGAGGGCTGCAAATTGGGATGTTGATCATCCACCCTCCAGTCATCAAACACACCAAATTGCAGCCCCTCTAGCTGCTGTAGTTTTTATTTGATTTAAGGTTAAAGCTAGCCATAATCGTGCTTCTGGCAACTATATAGGATAGGCCACCACCGGGCCTAGTTAAATTTTCATGGGCGCGGCTCATGATACCGAGACCACCGAAAGATGGATCTATTTTCGGTGGCCTTGATTACACGCTGTACAGAAAACTCGATTGCGCCAAAGAAACGTCCGGGCATTTTTTACTAGTTTTAAAGCATTTATGGGATTAACCTGAAGACCGATGGATAAAAATCAAAACAGGTTTATAGCGACGATGCCTTTTAACAACCTTTACCACAGGGGTATCGTGGTATCTGTGGGCCTCCTGCCGACGGACAAGCCTCCTCCTGTGAGAAGAAGAGCTCCGCCCAAGGGGGCGTGTTGTCACTCGATCCTGAAGAAGGAGAGAGAGAGGGAGAGAGGGCCGCCTCTGTCAACCCGTGTCATCACCACTCAGTCACGGCCCCTTCTCTTCGTCTCCTGCTGCGTCTTCCGCTTCTTCGGGTACGGGTATGTCCCTTCAGAAGGGACGAAGAGGGTAGCCACAGTGGATTATTCCTAAGGGCGACCCTTTTATCTTTTTTTTATTTTTTCAATTCAGTTTTTTTTTTTTAATTCAGCCTGGGAGTCCCTTCACGGCATCCGTCAAAGGCTGCTTATTCATCTCTCTCTCTCTCTCTCTCTCTCTCTCTCTAGGTGTTCATGTTTCACTCTTCTTTTTTTTAGTTTAATTTAGAGCAAAATTTTCTTTACCTTATGCTCTCTCTCTCTCTCTCTCTCTCTCTCTCTCTCTCTCTCTCTCTCTCTCTCTCTCTCTCTCTCTCTCTCTCATCATGGTCCACTCGTCTTTTTATTCTTTTGTTTTAGATTAACATTCTCTTTACCTTATGCTCTCTCTCTCTCTCTCTCTCTCTCTCTCTCTCTCTCTCTCTCTCTCTCTCTCTCATATAATTTTCCACTCTTTTTTTTCAATTTATTCTAGAGTAAAATTTTCTTGGCATTGTTAAAAAAACTTACAAACACTTACTTTCAAGATATATGCATTTTGGAAATATTGCCAATTATTCTCTCTCTCTCTCTCTCTCTCTCTCTCTCTCTCTCTCTCTCTCTCTCTCTCTGTCTCTCATTTCTAAACAGTGAGACGACTGTTTGGGCACTGGCCTGTCAGCTGGTTTAGAAGGGCATGTCATAATACGCTACCGCCAGATCTGTTGGCATCAGTGACCCCTGGTAGTTTTGACGTTAGATAGCTTGCTATCAGGCAATAAGTCAATCAATCATCAAGAGAGTATTTATGCTGTTTTTGGCGTGAAGGATTTTCACGGGTGCCCAAGGGAGGGTACCTGAGACGTGGGGCTGATGCGCAGTCTCTCTCTCTCTCTCTCTCTCTCTCTCTCTCTCTCTCTCTCTCTCTCTCTCTCTCTCTCTCTCTCATCATGTTCCACCATTCCTTTTTCAATTTATTTTAGAGCAAAATTTCCTTTACCTTGTTCATTCTCTCTCTCTCTCTCTCTCTCTCTCTCTCTCTCTCTCTCTCTCTCTCTCTCTAGGTCACCATGTTCCACTATTCTTTTTTTCAGTTTATTTTAGAGTAAAAATTCCTTTACCTTGTACATTATCTCTCTCTCTCTCTCTCTCTCTCTCTCTCTCTCTGTAGGTCACCATGTTCCACTATTCTTTTTTACAGTTTATTTTGGAGTAAACTTTCCTTTACCTTGTAAATACTCTCTCTCTCTCTCTCTCTCTCTCTCTCTCTCTCTCTCTTCTCTCTCTCTCTCTCTCTCTCTCTCTCTCTCTCTCTCTCTCTCTCTCTCTCTCTCTCTCTCTCTCTCTCTCAGTCCCTCCAAACGTCTTCAGTGATGTATTGCTTCTCTATTTTTATAAGGCAATGCCATCGATTTACAAAGCGTAATTGAATATCGATATCGAAATAGTATATCCAGTAGTACTGATAGAAGAACCTTGTTGTCCATGAATTTGTCAGTATTACTTTCTGTGATAGTCTGTGAAGTCTGTCTTTCCATATTGCAGTTGCTCTTAATCCATCATATTCCACTCCTCTTTTTGTTTGTTTATTTTCAGTTAGAATTTTCTTAATCTTAATCTTGCTGATTTTGTGGTATATAAACTCTGTCTGCTGTTTCCTGCCTAAATTCAGTTTCTGGAGTCTGTATGTCTTATTACATTTTAGGGGCGTATTTATAATAATATTTCATAATGACACGTTGTTTTATGTCGTTATGACTAGTGAAGAAGAGAATGGTTCATATAATGAAACCAGGAAACATTGAAATGGGTCATATCTGAAGCAGAAGAAAGAATGATAACGTGCGCATGCGCCAAAGGTTACCTGTGGGCTGAAATGTTTGTCTATGTGTAAATGTATATACAAGTATGTATGTATGTATGTATGTATGTATGTATGTATGTATGTATGTATGTATGTATGTATGTATGTATGTAAATGCATGCGTTACGAGAACACCTTATAGAATCTAAAGTATTAATCCACTGAAATGCGTAAATGACACAGAAATCCTCATGCACGAAAATGTAAATGTATATACAAGTATGTATGTATGTATGTATTTATATATGTATGTTTGTATGTAAATGCAGGCATTACGAGAACACGGTTTCCGTAAAAATTAAACAATGGTTTAACTCGTCGATGCTCCAGCTTCTACTAAAACTAAATTTTGTAAAGTGAACCAAAGATAATCGGGTATATTGTTATATATAGCCCCTGCAATCTAACTGACATGCAGATAGCCTATGTTGGTTGATTACGTGGTCACTAATTAGCGAATAAAGATTTCGTGATAACCTAATTGCAGGTGTGGTAAAATTTTATTGTACTGATATAGCGGGTGCAGTTCCCGTAGAGTTTCTGCAGTGTATTATTATAATTATTTTTTTATTTATTGTTTATTTTTTTATTTATTGTTTCTTGTGTTCCCTGAAGGAGACGCGACAGACAGTCACTATAAGAACCTGTTTTAATGTACTAATTGCTGGGCTAGGTCGAACGTCTCCCTATTATATTTTTATTTTTGTTTTGTTTTGTTTTGTATTTATTTCCTCTTGCTCTAGTACAACAAAGTGGATGGAGATGATATATATGACCTAATTGCTTGATTAGTTTGAATTGATTTTACAAAGTGGCGGTAAGATTAGCGCGGACATTAACGCTGGAAAGAAATTAAACTAATATATTCTGTACCAAAGGTAAAGAATCTTGATAAAAAATCTTCATGCACTTGATAAATACTTATAAATACTCATTGTTCTTTGTCAGTAATAATAAAAAACACTGGATGGCCTATACGAGGTAATCCTCGCCCCCACCGGTTTATTATTATTATTATTATTATTATTATTATTATTATTATTATTATTATTATTACTGTTACTACTGTTCTTTTAAGCAACTGTTTGGATGCAGCCGTTTATTAAAAATAACGTATTTTGGTAACTTCGTTTGTGTATTGTGTTGTCAGTACATTGTTTATCTCTATATTATTATTATTATTATTATTATTATTATTATTATTATTATTATTATTATTATTATTACGTTTTCTGTAAAAGAAAACTATTGAGATGGCTTTGTCTGTCTGTCCGCACTATTTCTGTCCGTCCTTAGGTCTTAAAAACTACTGAGGTTAGAGGGCTACAAATTAGTATGTTGATCATCCACCATCCAATCATCAAACATACCAAATTGTAACCCTCTAGCCTCAGTAGTTTTAATTTTATTTCATGTTAAAGTTAGCCATAATCGTGCGTCTGGCAACGCTATGGAACAGGCCACCACCAGGTCGTAGCTGAAAGTTTCATGGGCCGCGCTCATACAGCATTATACGCTGTACAGAAAACTCGATTGCGCCGAAGAAACTTCGGCGCATTTTTTAATTATTATTATCTGTATATATATAAAACTTAGTGTCCCATCGGTGTACTTGGGCGATATCGAAACAGGACATCTCTGTTATCTCTCGGATGCGTGATATTGGTGTGTCTTGGAGAGTCTCCGAATTCCTCAGTCCTGACTCACAACGAGGATCCTGTTAAGAGAGATTAAGGCATCGATAACCTTCTTAGGTCTTAATCAGTTAAAAGGTCACGGTTTGTGTGTGTGTGTGTGTGTGTGTGTGAGGTTTAAATTGTGTTTGCGGGAAAAGTCTTGGGGAGATTTAAAGGAGACAGTTGTCGGGGGAGATTTAAAGGAGACAGCTGTCGGGGGAGATTAACAGGAGACAGCTGTCGGGGGAGATTAAAAGGAGACAGCTGTCGGGGGAGATTAAAAGGAGACAGCTGCTGTCAGGGGAGATTAAAAGGAGACAGCTGTCAGGGGAGATTTAAAGGAGACAGTTGTCGGGGGAGATTTAAAGGAGACAGCTGTCGGGGGAGATTTAAAGGAGACAGCTATCGGGGGGAGATTTAAAGGAGACAGCTGTCGGGGGGAGATTTAAAGGAGACAGCTGTCGGAGGGAGATTTAAAGGAGACAGCTGTCGGGGGGAGATTTAAAGGAGACAGCTGTCGGGGGGAGATTTAAAGGAGACAGCTGTCGGGGGGAGATTTAAAGGAGACAGCTGTCAGGGGAGATTTAAAGGAGACAGCTGTCGGGGGAGATTTAAAGGAGACAGCTGTTGTCGGGGGAGATTTAAAGGAGGCAGCTGTCGGGGGGACTTAAAGGAGGCAGCTGTCAGGGGAGATTTAAAGGAGACAGCTGTTGTCGGGGGAGATTTAAAGGAGACAGCTGTTGTCGGGGGAGATTTAAAGGAGACAGCTGTTGTCAGGGGAGATTTAAAGGAGACAGCTGTTGTCAGGGGAG
>NC_089782.1:28831735-28839235 GCF_040412425.1 Macrobrachium rosenbergii
GAATGTTTTAGTTTTGTAAGGACTGCTCGTCTAATCTCTCTCTCTCTCTCTCTCTCTCTCTCTCTCTCTCTCTCTCTCTCTCTCAAAATATAAAACCACGAATGTTTTAGTTTTGTAAGGACTGCTCGTCTAATCTCTCTCTCTCTCTCTCTCTCTCTCTCTCTCTCTCTCTCTCTCTCTCTCTCTCTCTCTCTCTCAAATTGCAAAACTACGAATACTTTAGTTCTCTGAGAACTACCTCTCTCTCTCTCTCTCTCTCTCTCTCTCTCTCTCTCTCTCTCTCTCAAATTGCAAAACTACGAATACTTTAGTTCTGTGAGAGCAACCTGTCTCTCTCTCTCTCTCTCTCTCTCTCTCTCTCTCTCTCTCTCTCTCTCTCTCCCAAATTGCAAAACTACGAATACTTTAGTTCTGTGAGAGCAACCTCTCTCTCTCTCTCTCTCTCTCTCTCTCTCTCTCTCTCTCTCTCTCTCTCTCTCTCTCTCCCCCAAATTGCAAAACTACGAATACTTTAGTTCTGTGAGAGCAACCTCTCTCTCTCTCTCTCTCTCTCTCTCTCTCTCTCTCTCTCTCTCTCTCTCTGCAAGTGCTACTTGTCTAATCTTCCTCCATTACGTTTTTTTATGTACTCCATTGCTTAATCTGTTTTGTTTACTCAGAACTATCTGTCATACTCTTGTTTTCCATCTGGTATATTACCCGTTGTATTAAAGTTGTTGACACAATCCAGTGTTATCAGTCGATTGTGTGTGTACTTTGGGTAGTTTTATTCCGTGAAGACAATCAAGACTTTTCAAGGATTTTCAAGGCTTTGCATTAAATCTAGGAAATCGTCGTATTTCCAGTAGGTTGCTTAATAAATTTCATGTTTATTCCATTAAAGTAATTTGTTGTACTTGAGCTGCTCTTACCGTTAGATATTTTGTTTATTTTTCTGTTCGTGTGATGAATGATGCTTTCCCTATTATGTTTTAAAAGTTAGTTGGTGACTGTGGCCTGTGTTTATGCTTCGTAATTGTAAAGTAATTGTTTGTGAGATTGTTCATGTAGTTCATAAGATTGTCCATCCAGTTTGAAGTACTATTACATATTTTGTTCGTTTTCCATTTTATGTTTTAAAACTTGGTTGATGATTGTGGCCTGTGTTTATGCTTCGTAATTGTAAAGAAGTTTGTTTATGAGATTGTTCATCTAGCTCATAAGATTGTCCATCCAGTTTGAATTACTATTACATATTTTGTTTGTTTTCCGTTTTATGTTTTAAAACTTGTTTGATGATTGTGGACTGTATTTATGCTTCGTAATTGTAAAGAAGTTTGTTTATGAGATTGTTCATCTAGTTCGTAAGATTGTCCATCCAGTTTAAATTACTAGTACATATTGTGTTTATTTTCCGTTCGTATGATAAATGGTGCTTACCGTTTTATCTTTTAAAACTTGGTTGATGATTGTGGCCTGCGTTTATGCTTTGTAATTGTAAAGAAGTTTGCTTATGAGATTGTTCATGGGCGCTGTAAGATTGTACATCTAATTTGAATTTTTTTTTTTACGTGAGGTTCGCAAGCGTATGTCCGTAATGTTATTATGTTTTTTATGGTATATTCTTTCAGTTATATTCAGTTACTTTCTCCATTCACTTTTCGTTCTGATAAGTTTGTTTGTTTTCCAAACGGCAGGTATCATTAAACTAGAGAATTGTTTGCTGAAATCAGCAGGTATATTGTTCGGTTTTTATAGCTCCTGGAATCATTAAACATTAGGTACGACGGTAACATGTTTCTGGGATGGTAACGCGGTCTCATTGTTAACCTTCCATTTGCTGTTTTAAACCGTTTGTTATTAATCTCTTACAGTTATAATTTGTCGCATTTCATGCAAGTAAAATTATTATCTTTTTCGTCCGAGTTCATACTTTTAGTTTTCTGAAAAGAAAACCATTGAAGTGGCTTTGTCTGTCCGTCCGTACTTTTCTGTCCGCCCTCAGATCTTAAAAACTACTGTGGCTAGAGGGCTGCAAATTCATATGTTGGTCATCCACCCTCCAATCATCAAACATACCAAATTGCAGCCCTGTAGCCTCAGTAGTTTTTATTTTATTTAAGGTTAAAGTTAGCCATAATTATGCGTCTGGCACTGATATAGGACCATGGTTAAAGGTTCATGGGCCGCGGCTCATAAAGCATTGTACCGAGACCACGGAAAGATAGATCCGTTTTCGGTGGCCTTGATTATTCGCAGTAGCGACTATACAGAAAACTCGATTGTGCCGAAGAAACTTCTGCGTATTTTTTTACTTGTTTGTAGTGTTTCATCATCAGGATGAAATTACTACCGGGTATGCAGAATATTTTTTGATGAAGGAAATGAACATTGAGAGAGGAAGTTGATAACAGATACGTTATCTTTAATAAGCTGTTAGTCAATAAAGGAAAGGAGTGCCGAAAGGGGAAGTCATTAACAGATACGTAGTCTTTAAGTTGCAAGGTGTAATAAAAGTAAATTAGACTCATTTTGGGATGTCACGAGACGCGTTGTAGTCGCCACTTATAGTAATGGAATGGAATGGAATGGAATGTAGAATTTTAGCCCAAGGCCAAGCGCTGGGACCTATGAGGTCATTCAGAGCTGAAAGGGAAATTGATAGTCGAAAGGCCTGAAAGGTGTAACAGGAGGAAAACCTCGCTGCTGCACTATGAAACAATTGGTAGGAGAGGGTGGAAAGTCAGACGGACGGAAAAGAATATGAATGGAGGTACGGTAAAAGGAATGAAAGGGGTTGCAGCTAGGGGCCGAAGGGTTCGCTGCAAAGAACCTTAAGTAATGCCTACAGTGCACCGCATAAGGCAGGCTTAGTTTAGGCTCAGCCTCCACCCCGTCCCCACTTCTTTACCCATATCCATTCCCATTCCAAGTAATTCTCTATACTCACCCCCCCTCCCTTCATTCCTAACCCCCCCACCCAAATATCGGACCTAAGGGAAATGATTGTAACAGGACACACAGACCGATCTGGAGGGCACGCAATAAGTGTAAACGAGGCCCTTACGTGTCAGATAAAGGTATCTTAATGGCCACAGGGCGTGTTTGAGGTTTTGGGAAGGAGGGGGGCGGGCGTGTGGGGGATAGAGGGAGAGAGAGAGTCAGGCCGAAGGCACCTTGGAAAGCCCTGGGAATGAATCCCACGGGGAGGAATAAGGTCTGAATTTCCATCTTCTCCTCATAGCCATGAGGCTGTTTGCCATTACGTGTTTTTGTGAAGGGATTTATCGATCTGATTCCTGGTAGTTATTAGCAAGAGGACCCAAGAGGCCTAATGGGCATAGGCTTAGATATACTGGTCTCACGCAAGTACTCTGTGTATGTTTTGTTATTAGGAGAAAGTGTAGCACACATGCCGTTCCTGTTAATTCCCACGGTCTTGAAAATGTGTACACACACACATATACAAATATGTATATATATATATATATATATATATATATATATATATATATATATATATATATATATATATATATATATGTGATGGAAGTCATCAATACACGACTACGTGTTTCACAGAAATAAATTTCTGACTCACATCGGGATCGAACCCAGGTCTTTTCAAATGAAAGGCAGGCTAGGGCGCTACCAACTGACCCCATTTGAGAAACCCGATGTGACTCAGAAATTTATATATATATATATGTATATATATATACACATATATAATATGTATTAACATTAAACCATTTCCTCTAACACGGGGTGGTGGCTCCAGGGAAAAACAGCACGGCAGTCACTGCCACATTCAAACTTTAATGGCTGCATCGTGAATAAAACCAGTTGACATCAACCACTACTTTCAACACCTCCCTAGACAGACCCCGTTGTTCTTGAACTTCGTCTCTGTAGCTTCTTCCGGTGCAGAACAGCTTGTTTTTCCCCCTGAAGGTTCTTCTAAGCCGTCTCCCTTCTCCTTTGTTTCTTGCATCTTTTTCTCTCTCAGTTTCTTCTCGACTGCCTTTTCCTTCCTCGTGTTTATGTGTACATGGACTTTTCTTCTGGGCGCATCAAGTGATTACCCTTTTTCATGTACAGTTTATGTATATGCATATTTATATATATATTATGTACATGTATGTATATGTATATATAATGTATATATGTATATGTATATATAGCTATATTTATATTATATATTATATATACATATACATACATACGTGTATGTATGTATGTATGTATGTATGTATGTATGTATGTATGTATGTATGTATGTATGTATGTATGTAAACCCTCACGTACATATTCTGTCCAAAAATTCGCATTTGAAATCCTGCACAATACGATTTCCTTGTGGCACTCTACTGGAAAGACTAGAGAGAATCCGAATGGATCTTGTCTTCTTATAACTGCTACTTTCCCCCTCCTCTCTCTCTCTCTCTCTCTCTCTCTCTCTCTCTCTCTCTCTCTCTCTCTCTCTCTCTCTCTCTGAGACCTTCTCCAATTCCCCCTCTTCAGGAGAGATCTGAAGGGGCTGTTCTTGCACTGCCCTTTGCTGTTTGACCAGGCCGAAAATTTCCCCTTTCAGCGAGAGGGCCCCTGGCGGACTGTATTACTCGGCTCCGTGGGGGGCCTCCCCTTCGACATATTAAATTCTTGAGTGTTTATTTAAATCCAATTCAGTCAACAAGAGGAGGAGGAGGAGGAGGAGGAGGAGGAGGAAGGCCGGACGTCTTCTATTGATATCTTGGAAGTCCCGTCGGCCGAATCTCTAGTGGACTCTTTGTGTTTTTATCTTGTGTTGTTTTCTTGCTGTATTTGATGAAATGTTGTTTATTATCGTATTGTATTACTTGTGTTTTTTTATGGCTGTTGTCATTTCTTTAAAGTTCTCTTCTTAATTTGATTTTTTATATGTATAATTTGCCTTAACATTCCATATTTGAATGCAACTTATTTATTAACCTCCTTTATTCATTGTTGCTCTGTATTCATTGTTTGTGGACGAATAACACCCATTTAGAAAGATCTTTGGTATTTCATCTTAATCTGTCAGTATTTTTTTTTACACTTTCAATATACTTTTTACACTTTCAATATACAAGTTGCCTCTATAAGATCGTTAGGTTACATCCTACCAAAGATGCTCACTGTGGAGAACATATAAGACGATATAGGCAAGAAATAATCAACATACAGAAGTAAATTTCTGACACATCGGGATCGAACCCAGGTCTCTGAATCTCTGTCATACTGTTCGTCATAACTTCTAGGTTCAGATATTCCGTTTTAACCTCTGACAACGCTATAAAGATTCTGTCTGATTCTCTGTCAGAAGGAAGATTTGAGAAATGCAGAATTATTTTTTATGGTTTTATTTCAGATAAATTAAAACTTAAATTCATTTTGATGTTTATTAGAGCCCCTGCATAGAACCAAGATTTTTTTTATTGCTTTGACCCTTATTGAAGCTGAAGTGTATTTAAAAGAAAACGTCGTGTTCTTGTTGTTTGTAAAAGAAAACGTGAACCACTAAGATTATTATGGAGAAGTTTGCTAATCACATTGTTGTATGCAACGAAAGTTTGTCTTCTGACAGCTCTTTCTAGGAGGGATAGCTAGATTTTTCTTTAGCTTAGGAACTAAAATTCACCTTCTAATTCGAACTATATCCATTAGGGCGCCAGTTCATTATCAGATGCGTCAAACTGGTCTTCTGGAATCTTTGGTGATCAGTTAAGTATGAAAAAAATTCAGTCTGTAAGACCCCCATGTGATAACACTGATGTCTGCACACTCCAGTACAGGTAGCTTGAAAAAGCTGGTGAATTGGCTTGTAGACTAAGCCCGGAGTTCCTTAGAGTAGAATTCATTTAACGACCAAAGTGGGCTTTTAATTTAGACACCAAAGTGAGCTGTTAATTTAGAGACTCAAGTGAGTTGTTAGTTTAGAGACTAAAGTGAGCTGTTAATTTAGAGGTTAAAGTGAGCTGTTAATTTAGAGACTAAAGTGAGCTGTTAATTTAGAGACTCAAGTGAGCCGTTAATTTAAAGGCTAAAGTGAGCTGTTAATTTACAGACTAAGGTGAGCTGTTAATTTAGAGACCAAAGCGAGCTGTTAATTTAAAGGCCAAAGTGAGCTTTTAATTTACAGACTAAAGTGAGTTGTTAATTTAGATACTAAAATGAGTTGTTAATTTAGAGACCCAAGTGAGCTGTTAATTTAAAGGCTAAAGTGAGCTGTTAATTTACAGACTGAAGTGAGCTGTTAATTTGAGGTTAAAGTGAGCTGTTAATTTAGAGACCAAAGTGAGCTGTTAATTTAAAGGCTAAAGTGAGCTGTTAATTTACAGACTAAAGTGAGTTGTTAATTTACATACTAAAGTGAGGTGTTAATTTAAAGGATAAAGTGAGCTGTTGATGGTGTCAAAGCTGGCCTTATACCGGGACGAGTATTGCTCCTGAAAGAGCCCGGTTATTATTATTATTATTATTATTATTATTATTATTATTATTATTATTATTATTATTATTCAAAAGATTAACTCTATTCATATAGAACAATCCCACAGGGGCCATTGACTTGAAATTCAAGCTTCCAAAGAATATGGTGCTCCTTTGGAGTAAGTAATAGATGGTAATAAAAAATACAGAAAGAAGAGCTCAATTATTAAAAAAAAAAAAATAAAACATTAGAAAATAAGTAGACAAGAATATATTAATATATTATCGGTATAGTGAGCGAGTTAGAATATCGAATCACGAATCAGCTAATTTTCTAAGTCTTATTGAAGGGAAAGTCTTTAGGGCTTATTCTTAGATTATAACAAGGCTAAGGCTAAAGTCTAAACTCTTCTTGAAACTTAATATCCCTTCGCTGACACTCTTATGTATTCTGCAGAATATATTATTATTATTATTATTATTATTATTATTATTATTATTATTATTATTATTATTATTATTATACAGGGAGGTCCTTGTGGGTCATCCAAAAAGGGGTCATCTAAAAAGGGGTCGTCTGAAAAGGGGGTCGTAAAAAGGGGTCGTCTCAAAAAGGGTAGTCTAAAAAGGGGCCATCTCAAAAAGGGGTCGTCTGAATAGGGGTCGTCTCAAAAAAAGGGGTCATCTTACAAGGGGGTCATCTGAAAAAAAGGGCCGTCTAAAAAGGTGGTCTACTCAAAAGGGGTCGTCTAAAAAGGGGGTCGTAAAACAGGGGGTCGTTTCAGAAAGGTGGTCTACTCAAAAGGGGGTCGTCTAAAAAGGGTAATTTCAAAAAGGGGTTGTCTAATAAAGGGGTCGTCTAAAAAGGGGTCGTATAGAAAAGGGGTCGTCTAAAAAGGGGGTCGTCAAAAAAGGGGGGTTTAAGAAAGTTAAAATCACCCATACAATTGGAGTCGACGCTGTCGTCTTTATCTGTGGCTCTTCAATAAACCGTCTCAATTTGGCACATTTGTTTCCCCTCTGTTTGAGGGTCGGCTCTCTCTCTCTCTCTCTCTCTTTATAGATTCTCTA
>NC_089782.1:28844235-28846735 GCF_040412425.1 Macrobrachium rosenbergii
ATGAGCAGACCGTCGTTCGGATTTTGGGGTAGGGGATGGGGAAGGGGAGAAGAGAGGGTGGGGAGGAAAGTAGGGGAGGGGGGAGCCAAAAAAGTGCCATCTGCAAAGCCGATTATGATGTATTAACTTGAGTTGACAGATACACCGGGATTGAAATGTTATTGAGAGAGAGAGAGAGAGAGAGAGAGAGAGAGAGGGAGGTGATGTTTTTGTCTGATGCTTTCGATGACGCTGTTCGTGCTTACAGTTGTACACACGCACATATATACATGTATACATGCATACATAGCCTACATACATATATATATTCATGTATGGTAATTTATTTATTTACTCGTCTATACGATGTACTATACACTCGCTTATATGGGTGAAGGCTTGTGTGTGTGTGTGTGTGTGTGTTTACATGACATGTTTGTGTAAACAATCGTAATGCATGATAATGAAAATAGCTATCTTTTCTACATAAACATATGCAAGCTTATGCGTGAATGATTGTGGGTTTATCTCGTCATATTGATCATGTATGCGCTATGTATACGTTATGTGTGCGTGTATGTATACACATACATACATAGAAAGAGGGAGAAAGAGGAATGGCATTTATAGAATGATAAAAGGAATGATATTGAAAGAGAAGGACTGCAGAATGCAGAAATAGGCAGGATAATTCATCATGTTAAACGTTTAACAAATGAGGGAAAGGGCGACAGGGGAAGAGAGAGAGAGAGAGAGAGAGAGAGAGAGAGAGAGAGAGAGAGAGAGAGAAAGCGAAAGTTAAACTAGTTAAAGTCAACAGAATAAATTTGAATAAATGGACTTTATATATTTCTGACGAAAAGCTCTCGACGTGAAAACTGAAGTCAGTTGCAGTTGCCAGTCGGGAGGAGAGGTGGGGGTTGGGAATGGGATAGAAGGGGGTGGGGAGGGCGTAGGGAAGGGGAAAGGTAGGGGAAAAGCCAGCCATTTGCGAAGTTAAGCTGAATGAGGTTCTGAATGGAAATAACAGCGAAATTGCTGCATGAATTACTTCGCGAATTAAATTTTGATACGGAAGATAAAAATAGGCGTGCATCCTAGGGTTGAATTAAATACAGCAATCGCTTGATCGACTAAAGTACAGGGAGGTATTCAGTAATTTGTAGTTAATTTTATCTGTAGAGTAGCGCTCATCCACAAGCGTCTGTATTGGACTTTTGGTTCAAAGTAAGTACTCTTCATTATTATTCATTTTCACACATTGGTGGAACGTACATTTCTCAAGTCTCATTAGTTGATAATGATGAAATTAAATATTTATAATTTTCATTATGTCGTTCAGTTCTTTATGTTTTTTTTTTTTAGTTTCCTGAAAAGAAGACTATTGTGCCGGCTTTGTCTGTCCATCCGCACTTTTTTCTGTCCGCACTTTTTTCTGTCCGCACTATTTCTGTCCGCCCTCAGATCTTAAAAACTACTGAGGCTAGAGGGCAGCAAATTGGCATGTTGATCATCAACCCCCCAATCATCAAACATACCAAATTGCAGTCCTATAGCCTCAATAGTTTTTATTTTATTTAAGCTTAAAGTTAGCCATAATTGTGCTTCTGGCAGCGGTATAGGAAAGGCTACTACCGGTCCGTGGTTAAAGTTTCATGGGCCCCGGCTCATACAGCATTATACCGAGACCACCGAAAGGTAGATCTATTTTCGGTTGCCTTGATTATACGCTGTACAGAAAACTCGATTGCGCCGAAGACACTTCGGCTCATTTTTTACTGTTTTTTTTGTGTGTCATGTTCCTTCTGCATAAGAAGTTGAATTGCAAGTCAGGTTAATTACTCCGTCATTATATCAACTTCCATGAAAAAAAGAGAGAATTATTTCCCTTTTCTCGTGTTTCCTGAACATGGAACTTTTTTCTCCTCAATAGGCGAGTGTTACTCGCAATGTCTTGCGCCATCTGTTTTTCTCTACAATGTTTGAGAGTTCAAGTTGGACAGTGTCATCATACAGAATTATGCCATTAGGTTTCCTGTTCATGTTTTTATGTTTTACTTTACATGCTCTCTCTCTCTCTCTCTCTCTCTCTCTCTCTCTCTCTCTCTCTCTCTCTCTCTCTCTCTCTCTCTCTCTATACACACACACATATATATTTATAGATATATATATATATATATATATATATATATATATATATATATATATATATATATATTTTTTTTTAATTGCACTTCAGTCTAGATGCAGTCCCTTTGCTATTTTCTCCCCTCTCTACCCCCCCCCTCTCTCTCTCTCTCTCTCTCTCTCTCTCTCTCTCTCTCTCTCTCTCTCTCTGTCTGTCTTGCTGAAAAATCCTTTGTTTTTCGTTAGGCTAACAATTACCCAAAGGACCTATACTGTTTAATTATATGGCCACGATATTGCTCTTATCTAAATGCAAAGTTCCAACCTCCCCCATTTTATCCAGTGTATTTTTTTTAAGGTACTCCTTAGAGAAGATTTTTGTTTGCACAGTATT
>NC_089782.1:28856735-28859235 GCF_040412425.1 Macrobrachium rosenbergii
CATAGGTCCCAGTGCTCGGCCTTTGGCCTAAATTCTACATCCAGTTCAATTCCAATCCTCTTATAAGTGTAGAACTATCTCAGTTTTTTTGTAGTTTTTTCATTCAACTGTTTTTAATTAATTGAGAGGTATGTTGTTTTCCCCTGGTTTTGTTTAATTAATTGAGAGGTATGTTGTTTTCCCCTGGTTTTGTTTGTAGTTTCTTGATTCGTTTCGTGACTTTTGTTTCGAACTGTTTTCAAACAAATGTTTTGTGCCATGTAAAGTGCGCAGGGGCATCTGAATTTGTTCGTGCTGAAGTTAGGAAAATCACGGCTAAGGAAAGTTTTGCCATTTTAAAGAAGAAAATTTTACTTTCGAGAAATTAGTAAATGCCTTTGATTTTTTTATTTTTCATGTAAATGCTTTTGACTTTTTTTTTTTAATTTTTTATGCAAATAAGTTAGTAAATGCTTTTAACATTTTTGTTTTCTATGTGAAAAAATTAGTAAATGCTTTCAGCTTTTTTTTTATTATCTATGTGAATAAATTAGTAAATGCTTTTAACTTTTTTATTATCTATGTGAATAAATTAGTAAATGCTTTCAACTTTTTTTTGTTTTCTATGAATAAATTAGTAAATGCTTCCAACTTTGTTTTATTTTCTATGTGAATAAATTAGTAAATACTTTCAACTTTTTTTTATTATCTATGTGAATAAATTAGTAAATGTGTTTTTACTTTAATTTCTGTAAATTTTCATACTTCGCATTCATTGAAAAATCAGTAAAGAATAGATGCAAACTCACGTAAAGGCAATAAAGGGAAGGAATGAATAACTTTCACGATAATATCACTTACAAAGTGACACACACACACACACACACACAAACACGCACTCTCACGAACCCCCACTAGCTTTCATCAAATACCGAGGCCGGAGAAACTTTAGCAGTGGAAGTTTCGCCAACCGATGGATTATTAAAAGATGCCGAAAGGCATCAGCTGTACCCTCCTCCTCCTCCTCCTCCTCCTCCTCCTCCTCCTCCTCCTCCTCCTCCTCCTCCTCTTCTTCTTCCCTCAACCCTTCCTCCTCTTTTCTCAGCCCCTTCTCCCTCAACCCCTACCTCTTCGTCCTCAACCCCTCGTTCTTCAACCCCTCCTCCTCCTCCTCCGCCTCCCTTCCCCCCACCTATTCCTCCTTTCCTCCTCCTCCTCCTCCCTTCCTCCTCCTCCTTCTCTTCCTTCTCCTCCTTCTCCTCCTCCGCCTCCCTTCCCCCCCACCTCTTCCTCCTTTCCTCCTCCTCCTCCTCCTCCTTCTCTTCTTCCTCCTCCTCCCTTCCATCCTTCCTTCCTTCCTTCTTCCCCTTTCTCTTCCTCTCTTATTCCTCCTCCTCCTACCTCAACCCCTCTTCCTCCTTTCTCAGCCCCTTCTCCCTCAATCCCTCCTCCTCCTTCTTCAACCCCCTTCTCCTTCAACCCCTTCTTCAACCACTCCTACTTCCTCAACCCCTTTTTCTTCAACCCCTCCTCCTTCCTCAACCCCGCCTCCTCCTCCTCCCTTTCCCCACCCCCTCCTCCCTTCCTCCTCTGTTTCCTCCTCCTCCTCCTCTGTTTCCTCCTCCTCCTCCTCCTCCTCCTCCTCCTCCTCCTCCTCCTCCTCCTCCTCCTCCTTCCTTCCTTCCTTCCTTCCTTCCTTCCTTCCTCACTCCTCCTCCTCCTCCTCCGTCAGGAGAGAACCTACTGAAGCGCCAAAGGAGATTCCCTTAGTCTACAGTGAGTTTGTCCTTGCGCTCACGTGGGTGGTATTGTATTTGAGAGAGAGAGAGAGAGAGAGAGAGAGAGAGAGAGAGAGAGAGAGAGAGAGAATTGCAGAACCATGCGTTCAGTGTCGCGGGAACCAAATATATCAGTATATACACCTGTAGGTAATGTGTATAAAGAGGTGACTACATAGTGAGTATAGAAGGGGAACTGCTGTTGACCTAAGCACTGAATAAAGTACCTGACATATAGACAGCTATAGTGGGTTACAGCCAAGACTAAATAGGAGCATTGGCAAAAATCATATTCCTAAAAACTGGACCTTCTGGTGCTACTTGCCGATTCGTGAGTAGCCATTTGCCTCGTTCTACCAGGCCTTACGTGGGTGCTGATGATACTTACGCATGCGCAGTCTCTAGCAGATTGTGCGCAGGCGCAATGACCTGTCCCTCTCCTCTTCTGATGATTAAAAGCCTTTAAAAATATCCCCACAAAGTCCAGATGAATCTGATGAATGTCACTCCGGGTATTTATAAAATATCGTTTTATTATGAAAAAAAACTGAGGAAGAATTAAAAAAAAAAAGCAAATTACACATCAAGGAGTTTAGCGAACAACTGAATAGAGTTAATGAATCGGTAACCATTTTTGTTATCTCGTTTTTATTTATTTAAATATTTTTTTTCCCCGAAGCCCCGGCGCCGTGTTTTATAGCTTTTCCGTTCAATGACTTTTGGAAATTTATTGTTTCATGAAT
>NC_089782.1:28864235-28879235 GCF_040412425.1 Macrobrachium rosenbergii
TATATATATATATATATATATATATATATATATATATATATATATATTTATATATATTTATATTATATATATATGTATATATATATACACACATACATACAGTACATACATACATACACGTGTATGAGAGAGAGAGAGAGAGAGAGAGAGAGAGAGAGAGAGAGAGAGAGAGAGAGAGAGACAGACAGACAGACAGACAGACAGAGAGAGAGAGAGAGAGGGAGAGAGAGAGGCCAACATATTTGGAGTAAGCAGATGGACAGATCTTTGGAAAGTCTGTCTTCTTGACATCAGCGAGAAAGAAAAGCGTTTAAAATGCTAAAGAGTCTACGTGCGAGAAAAAAAAATAAAGGGAGGAAAACCTACGTAAAATTTTAAAGGTGCCAGAGAGAGAGAGAGAGAGAGAGAGAGAGAGAGAGAAAAAAAATTCTTTTTTATATGGTAAAGATGTCAGAAGTCGGCGGAAAAACTAAAAGGCGGAAAGCGAGAGAGAGAGAGAGAGAGAGAGAGAGAGAGAGAGAGAGAGAGAGAGAGAGAGAGAGAGAGAGAGAGAAATCCCCACCCATTCAGCGCTTCTTTTCAGTGGATTCTGGATAATTAAGAGCTCAGTCATTTGCATATTCAATTAAGGGTTTTGGTATATCTGCAGCGGTATTAATCTAAGCACTCGTGTTAACCGGGAAATGTATTGCCAGATTAAAAAAGGGGGAAAAAATGTATAGCCAGCTAAAGAAAAATTGTTTTGCTTGAATAAATAAAAGCAGTTTATTCTGAGATAAAAAAAAAAAAAAATTAATGTGTTGCAAGATGAGCGGAAGGGAAAAATTCATTAATTTGATTTTTCTTTATTTTTGTGTATATCTTTTTAGTTTATTATTAATTATTTTCCTATTTTTATATGTGTATTGCCATATTATAAAGTCGAAACAAATTGTATACCCAGATAGAGAAACAATGTGTTACAGCAATAAAGAAAAAGCAGTTTATTCAGAGATAAAAAATACATCATGTATTGCAAGATCAGAGGAAGGAAAAATTTATTCCTTGATAATGAATAATGTCCTGCCAGATTAAAAAGTGAAAAGATATAAACAGTTGTATTACCAGAAGAAGATAGAAGAAAAATTTATTCACTGATATAAAAAAATTAGAATTTATTTCCTGAGTATGAAAATAACTTATTTCCTGGGAAGTCAAGTGATGGCTTGTCAGATTAAAAATAAATAGAAAAATATATTCCTTAATGAAAAATTAGGTGTTTGCTAGACAAAAAAAAAGTAATGTATTCCCTGATGATAAAAAAAGTGTTGCGACCTTGAGGGAAAGTAAAAAGGTAATGTATTTATTGGCTAAAAAATAAAAAAAAATTGTATTTGAATGAATAAAAGAAGTACAATTGTCAACGAACTTGTAAATCATATAAGCTTGAATCCCAAGTTTGCACTTTTGTCACTTTTTGATCTCGATTTATTTTTTTTACTTTAACTTGGAAGGATCCAATATAGACTTCAGAAGGAATTGCATTAAATATAATGAGATTTATTTTAAAATTGTACGATAGGCTTTTCTACTCTCTCTCTCTCTCTCTCTCTCTCTCTCTCTCTCTCTCTCTCTCTCTCTCTGTCTCTGTATATATATATATATATATATATATATATATATATATATATATATATATATTTACATTTATATATATTATATATATATATTTATATATGTATATGTATATATATACATATATATATAATGTATGTATACATACATACACATTAATAGATATTAAATAAACGTCTTCATAGACATTGATTTAATATTGAATGCACTTCTACATGTTATACTTGATCAGACACTATTTATAGATAATTTTCAGCCTCTCTGTTTTGTCACTGTTACAATAATCTCATCGTAAATACCTGGCCATCAATTTTGGCGCGTCACTTAATCTGTCGACAGAAGAAAACCAGTTCAGGAAACGATATATAGCCTTTGTTTATTTTACTGCTGACGCTGTTTTTTCCTACTTCTCTGCTGCTGCTACTGCTTTTTGTTACGTTGTAGCTGGTGGTGGTGCTTGTTGTTTGCTAATTTGTTGTTGTTGCTGCTTCTTGTTACTTTATTGTTACTGCTGCCTTTTGTGACTTTGTTTCTACTTATTGTTACTTCGCTGCTGTTGCTGCTTTTTGTGACTTTTTGTTACTTTGCTGCTGCATTTTGTTACTTTGTTTCTGGTTTTTGTTACTTCGCTGCTGTTGCTGCTTTTTGTGACTGTTTCTGCTTTTTTGTTACTTCGGTGCTGTTACTGGTTTTTGTGACCTTGTTTCTGCTTTTTGTTACTTCGCTGCTGCGGCTGCTTTTTGTGACCATGTTTCTGCTTTTTGTTACTTCGCTGCTGTTGCTGCTTTTTGTGACCTTGTTTCCGCTTTTTGTTACTTGGCTGGTGCTGGTGCATTTTGTTACTTTGTTGTTGCTTTTTGTTACTTCGCTGGTGTAGCTGCTTTTTGTGACTGCTTCTGCTTTTTTGTTACTACGCAGGTGCTGCTGCTTTTTGTGACTGTTGCTGCTTGTTACTTCGCTGCTGTTGCTGCTTTTTGTGACCTTGTTTCTGCTTTTTGTTACTCGGCTGATGCTGCTGCATTTTGTTCCTTTGTTGCTGCTTTTTGTTACTTCGCTGGTGTTGCTGCTTTTTGCGACTGTTTCTGCTTTTTGTGACTGCTTCTGCTTTTTGTTATTTCGCTGGTGTTGCTGCTTTTTGTGACTGTTTCTGCTTTTTGTTACTTCGCTGGTGTTGTTACTTTTTGCGACTGTTTCTGCTTTTTGTGACTGTTTCTGCTTTTTGTTACTTCGCTGGTGTTGCTGCTTTTTGTGACTGTTTCTGCTTTTTGTTACTTCGCTGGTGTTGCTGCTTTTTGTGACTGTTTCTGCTTTTTGTTACTTCGCTGGTGTTGTTACTTTTTGCGACTGTTTCTGCTTTTTGTGACTGTTTCTGCTTTTTGTTACTTCGCTGGTGTTGCTGCTTTTGTGGCTGTTTCTGCTTTTGTTACTTCGCTGGTGTTGCTGCTTTTGTGACTGTTTCTGCTTTTTGTTACTTCGCTGGTGTTGTTACTTTTTGCGACTGTTTCTGCTTTTTGTGACTGTTTCTGCTTTTTGTTACTTCGCTGGTGTTGTTGCTTTTTGTGACTGTTTCTGCTTTTTGTTACTTCGCTGGTGTTGCTGCTTTTTGTGGCTGTTTCTGCTTTTTGTTACTTCGCTGGTGCTGCTGCTTTTTGTTACTTCGCTGGTGTTGCTGCTTTTTGCGACTGTTTCTGTTTTTTGTGACTTTCTGCTTTTTGTTACTTCGCTGGTGCTGCTGCTTTTTGCGACTGTTTCTGCTTTTTGTGACTGTTTCTGCTTTTTGTTACTTCGCTGGTGTTGCTGCTTTTTGTGACTGTTTCTGCTTTTTGTTACTTGCTGGTGTTGCTGCTTTTTGTGGCTGTTTCTGCTTTTTGTTACTTCGCTGATGCTGCTGCTTGTTACTTCGCTGCTGTTGCTGCTTTTTGGGATCTTGTTTCTGTTTTTAGTTACTTTGCTGGCGCTGCTGCTCTTTGTGACTTTATTGCTGCCTTTTGTTACTTCGCTGCTGTTGCTGCATTTTGTTACTGTGTTTCCTTTTTGTTACTTCACTGGTGTTGCTGCTTTTTGTGACTTTGTTTCTACTTTTTGTTACTCCGCCGCTGTTGCTGCTTTTTGTGACTTTGTTTCTACTTATTGTTACTCCGCCGCCGTTGCTACTTTTTGTGGCTTTGTTTCTGCTTTTTGTTACTTTTCTGCTGCTGTTTTTTGTGACTTTGTTGCTGCTTTTGTTACTTTGCTGCGGCTGCTGCTTTTTTGTGATATTGTTGCTGCTTTTTGTTACTTTGCTGCTGCTGCTTTTTGTTACTTTGCTGCTGCTGCTTTCTGTGTACTTTGCTGCTGCTGCTTTTTGTGACTTTGTTGCTGCTTTTTGTGACTTTGCTGCTGCTGCTGCTTTTGTGACTTTGTTGCTGCTTTTTGTTACTTTGTTGTTGCTGCTGCTGCTGCTTTTTGTGACTTTGTTGCTGCCTTTTGTTACCTCGCTGCTGCTGCTGCTGCTGCCCGACTACCCCCATCGGCTTTGAGAAATATCCTAAATAACATTTTCGAAGCCGTCGTAGCAGGGTCAGTCGCACTCTGCGCTCTTGTTGATTGATGAGAGAGAGAGAGAGAGAGAGAGAGAGAGAGAGAGAGAGAGAGGTGAGGAGGGGGGAGGCATCATGTGGGGATTGGCTTGAGGTTGGGATGTACAAAAAACGAAAGTGATGGCGTTTCGACTGCCATTGCTTTCTCAACTGCCTTTTAAATTTATTTTTTTTTATTTCAGCTTTTGTTAGGGAATGGATGATTTATAAGGCATTATATATATATATATATATATATATATATATATATATATATATATATATATATATATTGTATATGCGTGCGTGGGCGCTATATGTATACATGATACGTGGAATGTGAAAAAACTGGCTGGTTTTGCCTTTATAATCAGGATAAAAAGACGAAACTAGTCAGGATTCACCCTCAATATTTTCCTTTTTCGGGTGGTACATTTGCATATATAAATCAAGAGTCTGTGTGATCATATTCTTATATATATATATATATATATATATATATATATATATATATATATATATATATACAGTATATATATATATATATATATATATATATATATATATATATATATATATATACAGTATATATATATATATATATATATATATATATATATATATATATAATCTGTTATAAGCAGTATGTTTACAAATGGTGTATGTTGTGTGCATGTGAACATAATTGCTCAAACATACTTACGTGAGTTTTGTCAAAGTTTCCCCTCTCTGATGAAGCAAGAGAATGCAAGTTCCCCCGAGAGAGAGAGAGAGAGAGAGAGAGAGAGAGAGAGAGAGAGAGAGAGGCGGGCGTGACGTGCCCCACCAAATCGCGTTACATCAAGGGATCCTCGTCAAATGATTTCCCTGGAGGTCCTGCGCTCGCCCAGTTAAGAGAACAGCACAAGCCCTGGGTCGCCTCTGCTTTTGTCTTCCACATCTACTTCCCCAACCTTTATTTATTTATTTATGTATATTTTTATTTATTTATTTTTTTTGTTCCTTTTCGCCATGCAAGTTTGATTACGGCTCATGGACACTCGGTGTTGAAGGGAGGATGGTCAGAGGTTAGGTCCTTTTCGTAGGGGTGGGGGGCGGGGAAGGTTGGTGATAAGTATGCGTGGCAGTTTGTTGAAATCGGCTTATGTGTATTTTAATAATAATAATAATAATAATAATAATAATAATAATAATAATAATAATAATCCTTTTGAATGGTGAGGCTGGAGTTCAGAAGGCATGGGTAGTTAAGGGTCGCCGTTGGACTAGGCATGTGGGTATCTTAATCTTCGTGTAATAATAATAATAATAATAATAATAATAATAATAATAATAATAATAATAATAATAATAATAATAATAATAATTGCTAGGTTCTGAGGTGTTTGTATAGCCTACCGCGTGATTGTTATAATTTTTTAAAATTATTATTTTTAAATATCTTTGAAGTGGTTTCATTGAGACGGACAAATATATGCTGAATGTACTCGTCATTTACCCTATTATTTTTTTTTTCGTAGAGTTTATGTGCTTTTATCATTTTCTTGTATTAAATGTTAAATTGAAATATACATCCTGCATTTTAGATTTTGCGTTTATTTTAGTTTTCTGTACAAGGAAACTATTGTGCCGGCTTTGTCTGTCCGTCCGCACTTTTTTCTGTCCGCACTTTTTCTATCCGCACTTTTGTTCTGTCCGAACCTTTTTCTATCCGCATTTTTTCTGTCCGCCCTCAGATCTTAAAAACTACTGAGGCTAGAGGGCTGCAAATTGGTATGTTGATCATCCACCTCCAATCATCAAGCATACCAAATTGCAGCCCTCTAGCCCCAGTAGTTTTTGTGTTATTTAAAGTTAAAGTTAGCCGTAATCATGCGTCTTGGCAACGATATAGGATAGGCCACCACCGGGCCGTGGTTGAATTTTCATGCGCCACGGCTCATACAGAATTATACCGAGACCACCGAAAGATAGATCTATTTTCGGTGACCTTGATTATACGCTGTACAGAAAACTCGATAGCGCCGAAGAAACTTCGGCGCATTTTTTACTTGTTTATTTTATTTTTGCTTTGTTTTTTGTCAGCTTTTCTTGGTGCAATATGTTGTTTTTTTGCAGTTGATATTTCTGGCAATTTAAATAACATCTATACAACTATTGCTGGATTAAGCTGGGCTACTTGTTTCCAGTTTGATTTGGCTCACCTACCAGTTTACTTTTAAAACGGTGGCTATTTGTATTTGTGTGTGTGTGTATTGGAATTTTTTTTTGTAACACTCGCCTCTGCTGGACCTTGGTTGCTTTGAACGCTGCTGATCTGATGCAACGGGAAAGCTGTGATTATTGTTGATGCGAAATGCGAATAAGAGGCTTAAGTGTTAGTTTCTCCGCTTATTATAGCAATTTTTCTCCACCATACATCGATTTTCCCTTTCTCCGGTAAGTCTTTAGGAGTGAGACAGCAACCCCCACTACCATTTTACCACTGGGTGGACTGGTGGTGAGTACGCCCAGGAACACTGCACCCCCCGTACATGTTATTTTAATCGTTACATGGGAACTGAGGAGGGCAAGAATTGGGCTGCTTCTAAATAAAACGTTTCAGATTTGCCGACTTGAAAATTGGCAAATCTGAACCAGAAAAAGTGCCGTTTTGGCTAATATTTAAATCACAAAACTCCCTGCAAGTTTGGAACCCATGTATTTCAGAAGTAAGCAAGCGTCCGCTAGCGAAATTGCAGTTGTCCCCGCAGTTAAGTCTCTCTCTCTCTCTCTCTCTCTCTCTCTCTCTCTCTCTCTCTCTCTCTGGATACTGACTGCATTGCTCTTTCTTTGTGGTCTACCTGTAACTAGCCTCGATCACCGCTGCCGGCTGCAGGGCTTAAATGAATTCACTGTACTTAAAGAATACTTGTCGACCTTCGGTGTAGCCGAAACAGTTCTCTCTCCCCCGCTTGGAGCGCGCACGCACGCGTAAAGTGACTTTTATTTTACCGATGTGCATGCCTTGGTTTTTCTACAGAGAGAGAGAGAGAGAGTAGAAATATTTTTTGTTAGGGGCCTTTAGACGGTATTAGTTAGTATTGGTTAGTGTCGTGGCATGCCACTCAGATGTCGCGGGTTTGCGTTTCCCCCCCAGGTCTTATGAAAAATCACTGGCTCTGTATCATGATCAGTTACTGCTGCGGTGTGGGGTCTGCGGTGGGAGGTTGAAACCAACATTCTTTGGAAGCTTGAATTTCAAGTCAGTGGCCCCTTTGGTGTGCTGGTTCCATGTGAATAGGGTTAACTTACTGAAATAATAATAATAATAATAATAATAATAATAATAATAATAATAATAATAACAACAACAACAAAAAATATGTTCACCTACTGGAATAATAATAATAATAATAATAATAATAATAATAATAATAATAATAATAATAATAATAATAATAATAATAATAATTTGTTTCTCAGCTAACTTCAATTCTCTGCAGTTGACAAACAACCAGGTACGTAATTCAGTGCTTAGTTCATCATCTTTCACTCGTGAGGCGAGTGTCCTAAGCAATAGACTACAAGGCATACTACTCAGAGGACCGCGTTGCAAAGTTCAAATGTAAAATACCTTGAGGAAAAATTAAGTAGAGAATAAATGCTATCCGATTAGCCTACGTCTATTAAAACACTTAAGATAACATGAGATTTTAAGTCCTTATATATATATATATATATATATATATATATATATATATATATATATATATATATATATATATATATATATAAAGAAAGAAAGAGAGAGAGAGAGAGAGAGAGAGAGAGAGAGAGAGAGAGAGAGAGAGAGAGAGAGAGGTATATATACTTATGTATAAATGTGTGTATATATAATATACTGTATATCCATTATATATATAGTTATATATGTATATATATATATATATTTAAAGAGAAAAATGTGTTTCCCAAAAAGTTTCTCCCTCTGATAAAATAGAATTTTTTCGTCTGGCGAGTTCGCATTTAGGCGCGTGTGGACCTAAAGAGACCTTGCGGAGTGATGTTGGTATAGGATTGTCTTCTAAATATCAATTTGCCTAAGTGAAACGCAAGCCTTTTTTTTTTTTTTTTTCGCAGACCACAAGATACTCAGACTTTCTTTAATTCTTTTTTTTTTTTTTACAGTGAATTTAATGTCAGTGTAATTTGTTCTCGTTTGTTATCTTTGTGGTATTTTTATTTTATGTTTTATACGAAAAATTATGTATGTTTGCCTGTACGTAATAAATATGATTATATATGTATATATATATATATATATATATATATATATATATATATATATATATATATGTATATTATATATATATTATATATATATGTATATATATGTGTATGTTTATTTATAATTATATATATATATATACATATATATATGTATGTATATTATATTATATATTTATTTATATATATATATATGTGTATATATACATACATACATACATAAATATTAAGCCACAAATACCCCTTATTTCGAATTCACTTTATATGGAAAATGACTTACACATTAAAGAAATTATATGTGATAAGCCAACCTGACCTGGTCGCGATTCCAACCCATGCCTTTTGCTTTTGATGTAAAGGCAGGCAGTGGACTTATCCAGTATGCTAATCTGGGCTGGGCCAAATGTCCTTGACATATATAAATTCCTTTTGGGTGCAAGTTATTCCCAAGGTAAAGTGGATTTAGTGGAAATATAAAAAGTCACGTTTTAATCAATATTATTTATACACACACACATATATATATATTCTGTATATATATATATATATATATATATATATATATATATATATATATATATATATATACACATACATATATATATGTATGTATATATACATACATATATATAATATATATATACAGTATATATATATATGTATGTATATATACATACATACATACATATATATATACAGTATATATACAGTATATGTATATATATATTTATAATAGAATTCATACATTTATGAAATGCATGTGTGTGTGTGTTTGTGTACAGTTGCTTGGACTTTCTAACAAACACACACACACACACACACACACGTCTCTGTACTCGTATTTTGGTACTGGAAGCTAAATATAAAATAATAATGCCTGGCTACCCCCAGACAGTATCGATTCAAGTGTCAGACAGTTTGTTTTGCTGTTAAGTCTGTGAATTTTAATTAACTCTAAAAATACTTATTCATTCCGGGCGAAGTGAGTCTCGTCTCTTGTATTCATTTCTCTTTGTCTCGGATTTTAATTCTCTTGTTTCTGTTTTGATTTATTTTCTTTTTCCTCAAAGTGTATTTATTTTACAATTTCACTTTTTTTTGTCTTGTTTCAGGGACGTTGAGTTTTGTTTAATTTTCATTCTCTCTCTCTCTCTCTCTCTCTCTCTCTCTCTCTCTCTCTCTCTCTCTCTCTCTCTCTCTCTTTACAAATTGGGTTCATGCGCCAAAACTCAAATTGGATACTTGAGAATCTCTCTCTCTCTCTCTCTCTCTCTCTCTCTCTCTCTCTCTCTCTCTCTCTCTCTCTCTTGTCTCTCAATTTGACTGATGTATCAAACCCAAATTGGATACTTGAGAATCTCTCTCTCTCTCTCTCTCTCTCTCTCTCTCTCTCTCTCTCTCTCTCTCTCTCTCATTGTAAATTTGACTGATGTATCAAACCCAAATTGGATACTTGAGAATCTCTCTCTCTCTCTCTCTCTCTCTCTCTCTCTCTCTCTCTCTCTCTCTCTCTCTCTCTCTCTCTCGTTATAAATTGGGTTGATGCGCCAAAACCCAAACTGAATACTTGAGAAAATCGCTCTCTCTCTCTCTCTCTCTCTCTCTCTCTCTCTCTCTCTCTCTCTCTCTTTTTTTTACTCGGGCGAGGAGAGAACGGCTTGGGCGCTTTTCCTAAATTCCAGTAAAGTTCTGTTGAAGTATGTAGTAGTAAACATTGTGCCTGGTTGTTCATCGACTGGTGTGGGTCTCGGCTTGGGGTGGATAGGTAAGGAAAGAAGGTCGTGAGGAAATAGACAAATATTAGTGCAATGTGTTAATTGTTTACTGATATCTTTTCTTAGTTTGTCAAAATTCTTGTTCACTTATGAACGTCAGAATTTAAGTCCTCTGTAGGCTCCTCCCCCCACCTACATCTGTTAGCTTCCCCACTCTCATGCCCTCATGTTACCTTCCAGCAGCCCCCCTCCCCTCCCCATGTCATGTCACTGTCCAACGCCCCTTCCCTCCTCTTCCCCTCTCATGTCCTCATGTCACTCTCCAACACCCCTCCCCTTCCCTTCCCCTCCAATGTCATGTCACCCTGCAACGCCCCTTCCCTCCCCTTCCCTTCCCATCCCATGTCCTCATGTCACCCTCCAACACCCCTTCCCTCCCCCCCTACCCCTCCCCTCCCCCTCCCATGTTGTAATATCACTCTCCAGCACCCTTCCTCTCCCCTCCCCCTCCCATGTCATGTCACCTTCCAACATCCCTTCCACCTCTTCCCTCCCCTTCTTTCCCCCTCCCTTGCCCTCATGTCTCTCTCCAACACCCCTCCCCTCCCCTCCTCCTTCCATGCCCTCATGTCACCCTCCAACATCCCTCCCCTCCCCCTCCCCCATATCCTCATGTCGGTCGCTCTCCAGCACCCCTCCCCTCCCATGTCCCATGCCCTCGTGTCACTTTCCACTACCCCTCCCCCCTCCCCCCCTCCCCCCTCCCCTCCCCTCCCCTCCTCCTCTAACACCTCACGGAGGGCGGCTGGATAGTCCAGCGATTCATGTAACCCTCCAACCCCCTCCCTCTCTCCCTCCCCAACTCCTCACAAGGGGAAGGGAACTGGGGGAGGGGTGGGGGACAGCATAGCCCAGGGATTGCGCATGTATCATTCAGAGGCCATTTCATCGCGAGCCGTATGATTCAAGACTAAAATGATGGCAATATCCTTCATTGCAATCTGTCTATTACTTTTATGGAAAACACGGCGAGCGAATTCCATCACTGCGCTGCTGCTGCAGTGCTAGCCGTTGTCCCCTCCCCTTTCCCCACCCTCCTCCTCCTCCTCCTCCCGCTGGAGTCAAAACTCCACCCCCTACTCGTTTTCTAACATGTTTAATTTTCTTTCCTTTCCACTTCAGCTCTTCTTTAACTCTTGCGTGTTCCCTTTCGCCCCCTACCCCTTCCCCTCCCCCTATTCACGCCAGGAATTACCCCTCTCCCCCCGCCGGAGTCAAAAATCCACTTCCCTCCTCACCACCTTTCTCCCATCTTTTACTTTCTTTTCTTTCCACTTCGGTTCTGCCTTAACTCTTGCGTCTCTTCCCCTACCATTTTCCTGCCCCCTTCCCCTCCTCAATATCTTCCTTTTAACCTTCCCTCCCCCAAATCTCTTCCCTTTAACCTCCCCTCCCCAAATCTCTTCCCTTTAATCTCCCCCCCCCAAATCTCTTCCTTTAATCTCCCCTCCCCAAATCTCTTCCCTTTAATCTGCCCCTCCCCCAAATCTCTTTCCTTTAATCCCTCTTTCTCTATGTCTTCTTTCTTGTTTCCCCTCCCAACTCCCTTTCCCTTTAACCTACCCCTTCTCTAGTGCCTTCTTCCCTCTTCTTCCTTACCTCCAGTCTCCTCTCTCTCTCTCTCTCTCTCTCTCTCTCTCTCTCTCTCTCTCTCTCTCTCTCTCTCCCCGCTTGCAAAATGCAAAAGCATAATTGGTTTCGCTTGGAAGCTGCATTTTAAAACAGCCGTAACTGGCCGTATCAAGTTCCGAATGGACAACTCCTGAGTTTCCCCCCCATAAGCTTTTAAACCATTTTTGGGTTGCTTTTATTTTTCTTTTTTCAGGCCCTGAATTTTTTTTTTTTTTTGGGGTTGTCGGTGGTTGTAACCGCAAAATCATGTTTTTCGTGGTATTTTTTTCCGTCTTTTTTATTTTGAAAGCGTCTGCGTCAAATTTTGTATTCTGTAATGTCGAATCGTTTTGCATTCTGTACTGATTGGAGATTGGTAGATTTCGAAGTACGTTTTGGTTCTCTGGTTTTGAATCATCTTCAATTATTTTGTATCAAAAATTTTTTCTTTGGGGGCTGTAACCGCAAAATAATATTTTTAGAGGGAATTTCTTTTTATTTTGAAGTTGTCTTTATCATATCATTATATACTCTGTAATGTCCAATCATTTTGTAATCTGTAATGGCTGTGATTTGTATATTTCTTAAGTATATTATGGTTCTCTCTTTTAAAATCACACACCTTAAGTATTTTCTGTTCAACAGTGATCACAGGGAAATATTTTTCAAAGCAGTACTTTTTCTCTTTTAAATTTTTAAAATCATCCTTGTGTATTTTTTGTATTCTACAATGACCACAGAATCGTATTTATTTAAGCAGTACCTTTTTTCATTGATAAATATATTTAAAATCATCTTTAAGTATTTTGTATTCTACAATGACCGCAGAATCATATTTTCTAAAGAAGTACTTTTTTCCTCTTTAAATGTTTCAAGATTTTCTTCTCTTAAAGTATTTTGCATTCTACAATGACCGCAGAATCGTTTTTTCTAAGAATTACTTTTTTCCTCTTTAAATATTTCAAGATTTTCTTCTCTTAAAGTATATTGTATTCTGCGATGAATATATATATATATATATATATATATATATATATATATATATATATATATATATATATATATATATATATATATATATATGTATATATATATATATATATATATATATATATATATATATATATATATATATATTCATAATACTGAAACCTTGACTTTAAAACCACTTTTTACTCGCACGACCACAAAATCCTAAAAAATTTTTCCAGGCATTTTTCGGCCCTTTCCATAACATTACTGGGATTCCTCCATTTTTTATTTTTAAGCTTCAACCACAAAACCACTTTTTTCCTCTATCGTAACTTTTTATGACTTGTGGACAATGCAACGACACATAATTCTCATGGAAAAAGTAAGAAAAGTTTATCATTTTTTCATCGCACTTAATGAGGCATGATTTTTTTTAATCGTTCCCAAACGCGAACATTTGTTTTAACAATTTTTTTTAAGTTCGTACGCGATTGGTCATTTTGCCGCGACCACAAAACTGCACAGTTTTTTTTTTAAAGTAAAATGAAAACATTCTCCGTTTATGCTGGACTAATAATACGCCGAGGTGTTGAAAGTTAGACATTTTTTTTTTTAATAGTTTTTTAAAGCAAGTTCATGGTGTGATTTTCCCAACAAAAAAAGAAAAAAAAAAAGAGAAAAAGTTGTCGTGTTTCGTCATAACTTTTAAATCACCAGGGCGAAGTCTTTTAGCCTCATTTTTCGTGGGTCAGTTTTTCTGAAAGATTTTTTTTAATGTATTTTTTTCCCGTAGGGTGGTAGTGCCGTCAGCACATCTCACGCGGTGCACTGTAGGCATTACTGAAAGTTCTTTGCAACGTCCCTTCGGCCCCTAACTGCAACCCTTTCCGTTCCTTTTTACTGTATCTCCATTCGTATTCTCTCTCTTCTAGATGCCTTCGTCCTGTTACACATTCAAAACCTCCTTTATACTCAGTTTCCCCTTCAGCGCTGAATGACCACGTGGGTCCCAGCTCGTGGCCTTTGGTCTAAATTTTATATTTCATTCCATTTCATATATTTCTTTTAAGTTTATCTTTTTTTTTTTTGCTTTTGCTTGAATTTCCTTGTGTTATGTCTTTTTATCATAGTCATCACATTCTTCCCACTTTTGGCTGTATTTGATTTTTTTATTTTTTACTCTGTAATTTTTGTGTTCCATTTGTATTTTCCTGTTATGAATTTTACGTTTTTATTGCCGCTTGCTATGCTAGTTATTATCCTTTATAGATATTCGTTAATACATTTTTACCTTGCGATGTATCTGTAGTATGGTAGTATATTAATATATATATATATTTTTATATTAATATATTTGTTATTGGGTTATAACGTGGATGAATTATCATAACTAGACACTAAAACATCATCTTTCTTTTTAATCCCCTCGTTTTAGCTTTCTGTAAAAGAAAACTATTGTTCCGGCTTTGTCTGTCCGTCCGCACTTTTTCTGTCCGCCCTCAGATCTTAGAAACTGCTGAGTCTAGAGGGCTGCAAATTGCTATGTTGATCATCCACCCTCCAGTCATCAGACATACCAAATTACAGCCCTCTAGCCTCAGTAGTTTTTATTTATTTAAGGTTCAGTTTAGCCATAATCGTGCGTCTGGCAACGGTATAGTAAGGCCACCACCGGGACGTGGTAAAGTTTCATGGGGCGCGGCTCATACAGCATTATACCGAGACCACCGAAAGATAGATCTTATTTTCAGTGGCATTGATTATACGCTGTACAGAAAACTCGATTGTGCCGAAGAAACTTCGGCGTATTTTTCACTTGCTTCATTTAGTCGTACCCTTCATTCCCCATGTCATAAGAATGCACCCGGCATGCCCCTTGCATGTCTTGGAAATTCGACCTTCAGCCTCACTCCCTTAATAATAGCATTAAACCTTCATTCCATGAAATTCAACTTTGCCCCAAAATGTCTTAAAAATTTAATCTTTTCCAGCTATATGTCATAAAAGAAACGAGAAACAAGTTTCCCCTGTTCATGTCATAAAATTCAGCTTTCCTTACCCACGACCCTTTTCATGGCTTAAAATTAAAACTTTCTCTCTCTCTCTCTCTCTCTCTCTCTCTCTCTCTCTCTCTCTCTCTCTCTCTCATAAAAGCATTAGGGCAATGATGTTTGAAACTTCATCTTGCGGGTTTCCATAAA
>NC_089782.1:28889235-28906735 GCF_040412425.1 Macrobrachium rosenbergii
ATTTAAAAAGTCTTGCTTTATTTGAGAGAGAGAGAGAGAGAGAGAGAGAGAGAGAGAGAGAGAGAGAGAGAGAGAGATCTGAGTTTCTGTCACGGCGTCTCATTATTACAACAGGGCACGAAGATTTAGATCTGAAGATATATTAATAATAAAAAAAAAAGGGAAATGAATGATTTGGCTGCAAGTATTGGAAACGTGCGGTCGGTACCATATGGCGGAGCCGTGATGGTTTCAGGTGCTTGCTTACCAGCGTATACCTCCCCCCCCCCATTCTTCCATCTCTCCCCTCCCCAATTCTTCCCCCTCCCCATTCTTCCCCCTCCCAATTCTTCCCTCTTCCCCACCCAATTCTTCCCTCCACAGTTCTTTCTCCCCACACAAATCTTCTCTCTCCCCAATTCTTCCCCTCCCCTAATTCTTCTCTTTCCCCCATACAATTCTTCCCCTCCCCAATCTTCTCTCTCCCCACCCAATTCTTCCCCCTCCCCAATTCTCCCCTCACCCAATTCTTTTCCTCCCCCAATTCTCCCCACCCAATTCTTCCCCTCCCCTACCTAATTCTTCCCTTCCCCAATTCTTCTCCCCTCCCCTAATTCTTCCCCTTCCCTAATTCTTCCCCTCCCCAATTCTTCTCTCTCCCCCACCCAATTCTTCCCCTCCCCTACCTAATTCTTCCCTTCCCCAATTCTTTTCCTCCACCCAATTCTTCCCCTTCCCCAATTCTTCCCCTCCCCAATCCTTCTCACATCCCCCACCCAATTCCTCCCCTCCCCAATCCTCCTCCCATCCCCCCCACCCAATTCTTCACGGGCCGAAACATATGGAAGGGGCCTTTGAGCAGCTGCGGAAAAGCTGCCGTTTCTTCCTCTTCCTTCACTTTTGAAGTCGGCGTTTTATTGGTTCGTTGTGGGAATTTTTGCTTTTTGACTCTGGGATTTTTCATTATTTTTATATATATTTTTCTTGGTCTTCATAGTTTTTTTTGGGTGTTTTTATGGCTGATATTTGCAATACCACGTGATTTTTTCATTGGCTTGGCTCTCTCTCTCTCTCTCTCTCTCTCTCTCTCTCTCTCTCTCTCTCTCTCTCTCTCTATATATATATATATATATATATATATATATATAATGTATATATATAAATATAAATGTGTATAAATATAAAATAATATATAAAAAAATATAAATTATACATATATATATATTTACTGTATATATAAATATAAATATGTGTTGTGTATATATATATATATATATATATATATATATATATATATATATATATATATATATATATATATATATATATATATTTACAACAATGCCCTCTTACCTTTTCAAGTTCTTCACACTTTTGGGATACGGTTTTCACTACAAAGCCTTAGATCCAAATGCAAGAGTATGAAGTAATTCTGATGTCAATAGCAGGGTTCGAACCCCCATCCAGAGTATCAGAACGAGGTCACGTTACCGACCTGACCACGGTAGGAAACGTGAATTCTTAGTCTCCAAAAGTTTTGTATGTTTGTCCGTAATGTGCTTTTAGCTTGTATAATGTGATTTCTACCACTATATGTCAGTCCTTCGTCAATGGTTTATAAATAAAGTCGAAACCGGTCAAGACCTACAACCAGTCTTATTTTTTCACCTTTGGTGATGTGAGATAAAGATATTACGTGCTAATGTGAATGAAATCATATATATGTATACACAGACACACATTACATATATATATATATATATATATATATATATATATATATATATATATATATACATATATATATATGTATATATATGTATGAATACATATATATATATATATATATATATATATATATATATATATATATATATATATATATATATATATATATATATATATATATATTGCCTGTTTTCATGTATGTGCGTAAGGTTGATGGACACACACACACAGACACACACACGCAGACACATATACAGACAAACGCCAGAACCCCGCCGAAAAATTCGCGAGACATCATAGGAAATGCAAGGTGCAAAGAAATTCAGGCAAGGCGATTGATATTCGAATAGCAATTTCCCCGAAGCTGTGAAGGTGTGTAAGACACACACGGCCGAATAAGACCCCTCGAAAAATAGAATGGTAGGTCTGGTATGTGAGAGAGAGAGAGAGAGAGAGAGAGAGAGAGAGAGAGAGAGAGAGAGAGAGAGAGAGCGGAGGGGGGCGACAGAGGAAGGAGAGAGAGAGAGAGAGAGAGAGAGAGAGAGAGAGAGAGAGAGAGCGAGCGGAGGGGGCGACAGAGGAAGGAGAGAGAGAGAGAGAGAGAGAGAGAGTACTAAGGAAGGAAAGAGAGAGAGAGAGAGAGAGAGAGAGAGAGAGAGAGAGAGAGAGAGAGAGAGAGAGAGACGTCTAAGGAAGGAAGAAGAGGAGGGAGGAAGGGGGAAAGGGTAGGGGGAGAGAAAGGGGAGGGGGAGATTAGTGGTGGGGGAGGCAATATGCAAAACATGTAAAATAGGCAATCGAACTTTGAGCGCGACTCGTTGAAATCATTTTATGGCGTTTAATCAAGCAAGCACAGAAGGCGGATTTTCTAGGAGGAGGGGGAGGAGGAGGAGGAGGAGGAGGAGAGAGGCATTTTGCTTGTTAAGGAAATTGTAGCGAGATAGTTCCTTGAACAAAATGAAGGAAAAATGGCTGAGGACAGAATGATCTGCAGGAGCGTTTTGCTGGATTATTGAAAGGAAAAAAGGAAAAGGGAAAAAAAAAACGGTGGGAAGAAATGCAGCAGCAAAGTTTTCTGAGGAATCTCTCTCTCTCTCTCTCTCTCTCTCTCTCTCTCTCTCTCTCTCTCTCTCTCTCTCTCTCTCTCTCCCTTTTAAATGGAAGGTAATCCCAGGACGAAAGTAAGAAGATTGATTGGATGATTTTTTGAGACAAAATTTACGTAAATTTCTCTCTCTCTCTCTCTCTCTCTCTCTCTCTCTCTCTCTCTCTCTCTCTATATATATATATATATATATATATATATATGTATGTATGTATATATGGATATATTAAATTTTCATTAAGTTTCCTCTTCGGCGTAATGCAGACATTGTGAAGCTCTTAGCAACTGAAGTAAGTGCTACCTATATAAACGTTTATACTGTAGTCGCGAGTACATGTTTTATTAAAAAAAGTAAGTAAATATGTGTAAATATATGTGTGTAAGAGTAAAAGAGAGAAATAAGTAAAAAATGCGTCGAAGTTTCTTCGGCGCAAACGAGTTTTCTGTACAGCCGCCACTGCGTATAATCAAGGCCACCGAAAACAGATTTACCTTTCGGTGGTCTCGGTACAATGCTGTATGAGTCGCGGCCCACGAAACTTTAACCGCGGCACGGTGGTGGCATGGCCTATATCGTTGCCAGAAGTACGATTATGGCTAACTTTAACATGAAATATAAATAAAAACTGCTGAGGCTAGAGGGCTGCAATTTGGTAAGTTTGATGATTGGAGGGTGGATGATCAACATAGCAATTTGCAGCCCTTTAGCCTCAGTAGTTTTTAAGACCTGAGGGCGGACAGGAAAACGTGCGGACGGACAGACAATCGTTTTTTTTTTTATTACAGAAAACTAAAAACGGAGAGTTTAAACGAAACTCATTTACCAACACTTAACTCTCACGAGAACAGGAAGTGAAATTAACAAATCGGAACGAGGGACACGAAGAAAAAAAAAAAAAAAAAAGGGAAAATGTAATTCGTAATTTTCTTGTCTCGTTTTCTATAAAGAGGAAGTCCATAGAAAATGGGGACACAGCCGAGGAAGAAATCGTGCAATGCAACGAGAACCGGACGTGTTTCAGACACGACGGAAATTCCTCGAAATTTTGGGACCATACGCGAACGGTACCCGGGTATAATTCTCAGATCAAACGCTCAGAGAATAATAGAGCATGAAGCCGAAAAAATAGAGGAGGGGCTGTTGGTGGCCAGCATTGGCCCTAGTGGGCGGGGTCGGGGGCGGTAGGGATTGGGAAGGGGGAAGCGGGAAGGGGGGCGGTGCTCGAAAAAAGTTTCCAACTCACCAATTTTTTTTCTTTTGTTTTTTTAGGGGTCAGTGACTGTCAAGGGGAAAATAAAAAGGTTCTTGGGTTTTTCTGTCAACAGAATAGGAAATTATAGCTGGGCATCTGACACACGCCATGATTGTTTTTGTTGTGTTATTGTTGCGTGGTGTTTGATTTATATTTATATTTAGTTCTGTCTTTCTTTTATATTTGATGTAGATGCTCTTATATTTTTGCTGTTTTTCTTTTATATTTGATGTAAATGCTCTTATATTTTTGCCGTTATTTTTTGTTGTGTTAGATGTAAATGTTCGTTTATTAGTTTTCTGTAGAAGAAAACTATTGTGCCGGGTTTGTCCGTCCGTCCGCACTTTTTCTGTCCGCCCCCAGATATTAAAAACTACTGAGGCTAGAGGGCTGCAAATTGGTATGTTGATCATCCACCCTCCAATCATCAAACATACGAAATTGCAGCCCTCTAGCCTCCTCAGTAGTTTTTATTTTATTGAAGGTTAAAGGTTAGCCATAATCGTGGTCCTGGCAATAATATAGGATAGGCCACTACCGAGCCGCGGTTAAAGTTTCATAGGCCGCGGCCCATACAGCATTATACCGTGACCTCCGAAAGATACTTCCATTTTCGGTGGCATTGATTATACGCGGTAGCGGCTGTACAGGAAACTCAATTGCGCCGAAGAATCTTCGGCGCATCTTTTACTTGTATTTGTTGTGCATGATATAAGTGTTATTGTATTTTTTTTTGTTATACATGTTTGATGTAAATGTTATTTTTGTTATGTTTTTGTTCTATATTTGATGTAAATGTTCTTTTATTTTATGTGTTACTTTGTTTCCCGTAAACACGCCTAGAAATGATCAACGAAGATTTCTTTTGGTATCTTGTGCATTTTACATTTTACACTGTTTAATGTAAACAGGGTGAAAGAGATGAGAACAATATGTGGTGATTTAGCCTTTGAGGTTTTGTTTATTATATATTCTCTACTTATTCCATTTTCTTTTGTTTCTCGACTTCATTCCTTTAAAGGAAATAAATAAATAAACGAATGGTGGTTGGGGTTCATATATGTAAGATTAATTTTATATATATATACTGTATATATATATATATATATACACACATATATTTATATATATATATATATATATATATATATATATATATATATATATATATATATATATATATATATACATACGGTATATTTACACACCAATATATATATATATATATATATATATATATATATATATATATATATATATACACACACAAACAAAAACACACACATATATATACATCGGCTACATACGTACATACATACATACAAAGTAGTATTTGTAATATCATAAATAATTAATTCACAACAAAAAAAAACCCATCCATGATTATTCATTGTCAATCAGAATTCGCACGAGGAACGTAACCTAGATACTGTACATCAGGAGGAAAAAATAAAAAAAAAAGCTTCTCTAATTAACCTTGTTATTTATCAGGAGGCAACGAGGAGATTACGCAAAAAATAGTCCTCATTAAGCCCCAGGTTTTATTTCATTTCCCAAATTTTTTTTTTTTTTTTTTTTTTTTTTTTTTTTATTTGGTCATGAGATGTGTCGCCCTCCGCCTTCCATTTTTCATTCTTGCAATGCAAGATTTCCGGTATATATATATATTTTTTTTAGCTTGGATAGATATATTATTTTTTCTGGTTGGTAAAAATGTTCTGATTAGTGCCGTGAACGAATTTTATATTTGCTAATTGGCGGAATAGTATTTGCGCGTCGTGTACTTGCAACAACCCGCACAGATATATTCACACGCATACTCATATAGTATATGTACGGACGCCATATTCTTTAGAAGCTTGAATTTCAAGTCATGGCCCCTTTGGTGGGCTTTTTCCAAATGAATAGATATCATCTTCTGAATCATAATGTTTTTCTTTTTAATTACGTAAGAGATGGCGGTAATATAGAAGATGGTCGAGAGAGCGCAAGTCCCGATCACAAACCCTTCCATACCGTCAGTCTGGGCAGTATTTTTGAAAGATACATCAAGTGACAAACTTAAATTACGACAAAAGAGTGAAAAGATAAACTTTCTTAATGAATGGGATGAATTCCTCAAAATAATGTTGGTATTCTGCTTACTGACACGTGTACGTATATATATATATATATATATATATATATATATATATATATATATATATATATATATATATATATATATATATATATATATATAATAAATAATACAGAATCCACTGGTCACTTTTTACCAGAGATGTATGCAACTGTAATAGCCACAATGCCTTCTTAATTTCTCGAATTCTTCGCTCTACAAAGCCTTAAGATCCAAGTGCAAAAAATATGAAGAAAGTATGATGTCCGGTAGCGGGAAACGAACCCGGGTTCCATAATCACGACGAGGGCATTGTGGCTATTACAATTACATATATATACATATATACATGTGTGTATATATGTATATATATGTAATCGTTTCCGCCACCGGACATCATACTTTCTTCATATTTTTTGCACTTGGATCTTAAGGCTTGTAGTGACAAGCGTATCCAAAATAGCGCGAAGAACTCGAGAAATTAAGAAGGCATTGTGGCTATTACAGTTGCATACGTCGCTGGTAAAAAGTGACCAGTGGATTCTGTATTATATATATATATTATATATATATATATATATATATATATATATATATATATATATATATATATATATATATATATATATATATATATATATATATATATATATATATATATATATATATATATATATATACGTACATGTGTCAGTAAGCAGAATACCAACATTATTTTGAGGAATTCATCCCATTCATTAAGAAAGTTTATCTTTTCACTCTTTTGTCGTAATTTAAGTTTGTCACTTAATGTATCTTTCAAAAATACTGCCCAGACTGACGGTATGGAACGGTTTGTGATCGGGACTTGCGCTCTCTCGACCATCTTTTATATTACCGCCATCTCTTACGTAATTAAAAAGAAAAATATTATTATTCAGAAGATGATATCTATTCATTTGGAAAAAGCCCACCAAAGGGGCCATGACTTGAAATTCAAGCTTCTAAAGAATATGGCGTTCGTTTGAAAGAAGTAATAGAAGGCTACAGAAAAAAAGAAAGAAGAAATCAGTTATTAGAAAAAAAATGGAATCGAGTTACAACCATATTTATTCTTTAAAGAATGTCTCTCAATATTGAAGGCGGTCTGATGAGGGATATTGCAATTATGATTCAGTACTTATGGCCATTTTATCTACGCCTCCATGTAATGAAATTTGGAATAAACTCTCAAGAGCAGATACTTATAAAGTATGAAAAAGCATACTTACATCTCGCTGAGAGAGTCGTCAGACCAACCGAGTCATACTTAGTCAATTTTGTCGACTTTTTTTTTTGCGAATAAAAATAAAAAACCGTTTGACGCCGTTACTGCATTTTGTGTGGTAGCTGAAGTGTCATCGATTGATTCAAGTGAAGGGGCTAGGTAAAAAAGGAAGCAGGAGAGAGAGAGAGAGAGAGAGAGAGAGAGAGAGAGAGAGAGAGAGAGAGAGAGAGAGAGAGAGGTGGAACTAAAAAAAAGGGATGGAAAGAAGAGGAGACATTATCGCTCTGAGCTGAAAGGACTTGGTACAAGGAAGGAGAGAGAGAGAGGGTGGTGTTGAAATAAAAAGAGGAGGATGGCGAGAGAGAGAGAGAGAGAGAGAGAGAGAGAGAGAGAGAGAGAGAGAGAGAGAGAGAGAGAGAGAGAGGAGTGTTGAAATAAAAAAAGGTTATGAGAGAGAGAGAGAGTGGTGTTGAAATAAAAAAAGAGAGAGAGAGAGAGAGAGAGAGAGAGAGAGAGAGATGTTGAAATAAAAAGAGAGAGAGAGAGAGAGAGAGAGAGAGAGAGAGAGAGAGAGAGAGAGAGAGTTGAAATAAAAAAAGGTTATGAGAGAGAGAGAGAGAGAGAGAGAGATGTTGAAATAAAAAGAGGGAGAGAGAGAGAGTTGGAATAAAAAAAGGTGGAAAGAGAGGAGAGAGAGAGAGAGAGAGAGAGAGAGAGAGAGAGAGAGAGTATCACTCTGAGCTGAAGTGGAGGTTTGCGACTCTGAAGGGGGACGTTGAAATTGAGCCACTTGAGGAGTATGATTGAGGAGGAAGAGGGGGAAGGGGGAGCCGAGGAGGAGGAGGAGGAGGACGGGGGAGGAGGAGGGAGGGGGAGAGGGGTGGTGGAGGAGGTGATCGCTGTTGTTGCATGGCTGTAATGAATTTCGAGGATTTAATGGACTCCCTCTTGGCTGTGTCGAATGAGGGGCATTGGAGAAAGGAATGGTGATGAGAGAGAGAGAGAGAGAGAGAGAGAGAGAGAGAGAGAGAGAGAGAGAGAGAGAGTTTAAATTCATCATATGTTATATAGTACAGAGTCAGTGAATAAAGAGAAACTGAGTGATCGTCGTGAATAAAGATCACAAAATGGCCAAATCATTTTTTAAGATTTATCTATAAGGACGTGTAACTCCAGCCTCTTAGCTCCAGAGAGAGAGAGAGAGAGAGAGAGAGAGAGAGAGAGAGAGAGAGAGAGAGTCAGTGGAAAGGTAGAGAAAGCAAGTTCAAATTCCGCAGATTTTATATACTGGAGAGAGAGAGAGAGAGAGAGAGAGAGAGAGAGGAAGGACCATGTCCGTCTTACAACTTATTATTGAAATTTAAACGTTTTAAACATTTACTTGAGAGAGAGAGAGAGTGAGAGAGTGGAAAGGTAGAGAAAGCAAGTTCAAATTCCGCAAATTTTATATGTTAAAGAGAGAGAGAGAGAGAGAGAGAGAGAGAGAGAGAGAGAGAGAGAGCGAGTGAGCGTGAGGAAGGACCATGTCCGTTTTACAACTTATTATTGAAATTTAAGCGTTTTAAACATTCCCCTGAGAGAGAAAGAGAGAGAGAGAGAGGCTGAAAATATCATAACAATCCTACACTCAATAAGCAACGTTCAGGATCCGTGCAACTTTCTAAGAGGGCATTTCCAGGCACGGATCTTCCAGCCCCGTGATCCAGGACAGCCTCACTCAGTCGATTACGTATTCCAGGACATGTCAACAGCAGCGGAGCCCGGCCATAAATTCTGCCAAGCCGAAGAGGAGCCCATTCAAACGTTCGAGTCAATACCAAAAACAAACGTTGGGGATAAATGAAACAAACGTTTGGGCGACAAATGAAACAAACGTTTGGGTGATGAATGAAACAAACGTTTTGGGGACAAGTGAAACAAACGTTTGGGTGATCAATGAAACAAACGTATGAGGACAAATGAAACAGACGTTTGGGGGATAAATGAAATAAAGGTATTGGGGGTAAATGAAACAAACGTTTGGGGGATAAATGAAACAAAAGTTTGGGGACAAATGGAACGAAGGTTTGGGGGATAAATGAAACAGACGTTTGGGGGACAAATGAAACAAACGTTTGGGGAATAAATGAAACAAGCGTTTGGGTGATAAATGAAACAAACGTTTTGGGGGGACAAATGAAACAAACGTCTGGGGGGACAAATGAAACAAACGTCTGGGGGATAAATGAAACAAACGTTTGGGGCGTAAATGAAACATACGTTTGGCGGGTAAATGAAAGAAACATTTTGGGAATAAGTGAAACAAACGTTTGAGGATCAAACAAACGTTTATGGAATAAATGTAACAAACGTTTGGGGGATAAATGAAGCAAACGTTTCGGCCTTAATGTTAGAGGTCTTATCGGGAGCCATTAGCGGCCTTGGTAATTAATTAACAGTCCAGGTTAATTATACACTCCACATTAATCGAGCCTTGGGGACCCGAGGGGGGAATCACCTACACTTAGTTTAAGATAAATAAAAAATAAAAGTGATATGATCCTGATCTACGACAATAATTCAAAATTACTCTTTTGTTCAAGGACTCCTTAACATATAACGTGTTGAATTTACACTTGATTTCTCTCCCTTTCCACTGACTCTCTCTCTCTCTCTCTCTCTCTCTCTACTACTTGTTGTGGACCTCACAGTCTAGGGTTCGGTAATTAAACCTCTCTCTCTCTCTCTCTCTCTCTCTCTCTCTCTCTCTCTCTCTCTCTCTCTCTCTCTCTTTGTTGTGGACTTCACATTTTAGGGTTTGGTAATTAAAGCTCTCTCTCTCATGAAAATGTTTAAAAAGTTTAAATTTCAATAATTCGGTTGTAACACCGAGTTGTTCCTTCTCTCTCTCTCTCTCTCTCTCTCTCTCTCTCTCTCTCTCTCTCTCTCTCTCTCTCTCTCTCATAGAAATTTGAAAAATGTTTAAATTTCTAAAACTAGGTTGTAATACGGACATGGTCCTTCTGTGAGCACGTGCGCGCTCGCGCGTCACATTTTAATGTCCTAATGACTTGAGCCGAAACGGCGCTGATTTTAAGCTTCGCCTGATCCTATTATTGAGTACGATTTTTTTTTTTTTTTTTTACCTCTGCAGCTCTGAACAGCTACCTTAGGGGGGAGTTTTTTTTCCCCACTCTTTTTTTTTCAAGTCGTTTCTTTTGGAAAGGTGAGGCAACTGAGGAGGAGGAGGAGGAGGAGGAGGAAAAGAAGGAGAAGAAGGACGAAAGTCTCTCCATTACTTAATTCCACGAATTCATTTCCACGAATTCATCTCCATTCAGCATTTTTTTTTCTCTAAAGTAATTTTTTTACGACATTCCCCTTTTAAGAATTCGTTCTAATTCGGGCTTCCTTTAACCAGGAGTTGGAGTACGGACATGCTCTCTCTCTCGCTCTCTCTCTCTCTCTCTCTCTCTCTCTCTCTCTCTCTCTCTCTACACACACACACACACACACACACACACTTACACACACAAGGAAATGTTTAAAATATTGAAATGTCAGTAAATAAGGTGTAATACTAATTCTTCTCTCTCTCTCTCTCTCTCTCTCTCTCTCTCTCTCTCTCTCTCTCATTGAAATGTTTTTGAAATGTTTAAATTTCAATAACTCGGTTGTAAAACGGACATGGTCGTTCCTCTCTCTCTCTCTCTCTCTCTCTCTCTCTCTCTCTCTCTCTCTAGCTGATGGGAACATTTTATATAATTTATATTAGCTTGAATTATCATTGTTAAAATTGGTAGTTGCAAAAAAAAAAAAATCCGTATTGTTGTTCAGGAAGGGGTGAAGGTCACGTAAGAAAAATCAGGATTTAATTTGTTTAAAATAAATGAATTACTTGATTTTAAAGCTTTCGCAATTACCATTCATCTCAGGATTAAGTAGCAACTTAATGAAATTATAAAAATAAATTTCAAATAAAACTATTATAAGAAGTAGTTTCAAATGAAATTATAAGGATAAATTTCAAATAAAAATAAATTTAAGGTGAAGTCATAAAAATAAATTTCAAATGTAATTTATAAGAATAAATTTCAAATTAAATTATAAAAATAAATTTCAAAATGAAATTATAAAATTATATTTCAAATGAAATGATAAGAATAAATTTGAAATGAAATTATAAAACGAAATTTCAAATGAAATGATCAGAATAAATTTCAAATTAAATTATAAAAATAAATTTCATATGTCCGAGCTCAGACATTGGCTCTGGCATCCGTAATTTTGCCTTTTTCTTTATCTTTAATAAGTTTTATGTCTTTCTTTGGCATTGTTTGTTGTTAGTTGCATAGTAAATTCATGTTAGTTATGTTAGGTTTATGACCCTGTACTGTCAAGTCACGTTGTTAGTTATGTTAGCTTTATGACCCAGTACTGTCAAGGCATGTTGTTAGTTATGTTAGCTTTATGACCCAGTACAGTCAAGTCATGTTGTTAGTTATGTTAGCTTTATGACCCAGTACAGTCAAGTCATGTTGTTAGTTATGTTAGCTTTATGACCCAATACAGTCAAGTCATGTTGTTTATGTTAGCTCTATGACCCAATACTTCGATACGGCCTTGCTTTATTTTCAGTAGTAATATTCCGGCCGACTCTTTACGTAACATTTTAATTGGTTCTCGATTCTATGACCACGCCGTTGTTGAATCAACCTTTGTTGCATAACTTTTCAATTGATGATGCTTTATTGCAGTGTGCTGGTTCGTGACATCTTTTTGGACGCGCAGTTTTAATTTGATTTCATTTTTTTTAATTGCACCGAAATGTAGGCCAGTGTACGCGAGGTTCTGATGTTTTTGTCCCGTGAAAATTGTTATTTGTTACGCAGTGTCAGAATAGTGTTATATAACCGGTTTGTTTAGGTTAAGTTGGCCTTATGCCAGCACGATGCCTTACTCGTCAGTGTTGTAAGGTGTAAAATGGATTATGAGGCCTGGTGTACGGTAGACCTCGGAAATCGGTCCAAAGCCTCTGTCTTCCGTATTTATTTTATTTTTTTTATTGTCCTGGCATTGTGTTATAGATCCTGACATTACAGTTTTCAAAATATTACAAAATGGCATATCAACGTATTTAGAAATGTTAATGTATCACTTCTTGTTCCCTGAATTTTCCTTTGTTTTGTAACTTTTTTTTTTTTAATATTACAGTGTTCTTCGTTCATCCTCTCTGTATTCTGTTATCCCATTCCATTCACTGTTGCATTAAGTCGTCATATTGTTCCTGCAGCCGTCAATATTACTTTTAGTAAATCCATACTATCGTATTATGTGATTTAATTTTATCCGTGGATATTACTAGACATCCGCTGTTCAGTATAAGGTTCCCGGATTGAAAATAATTTTGTAAGAGTTAAAACTCTTTTTCTCGGATTTTCTACCGGATTTTCTATCGCCAGGTCTGCCTTTGACACTGTAATTATGTGCAAGGTGAGCCTGGATGGCATTATTTATCATTTAGTCCTTTTTTGCAGTTTCTTAAGACGCTGGCACCTAAGTGGTCATTAGCACGCTAATTAGGTGTATAGGAGTGGTTGGGTGATTTTATATCAGATGCTGGTGTCGCGACTAGATAAAATATTATTATTATTATTATTATTATTATTATTATTATTATTATTATTATTATATTATTATTATTATTATTATTATTATTATTATTATTATTATTATTATTATTAGTAGTAGTAGTAGTAGTAGTAGTAGTAGCAGTAGTAGCAGCAGTAATAATAATAATAATAATAATAATAATAATAATAATAATAATAATAATAATAATAATAATAATATTATTATTATTATTATTATTATTATTATTATTTGAGGTGAATATCTGCTTATGTAAATGTCTATGGACTTTATTTTGGTATTGATACTTGGACCGCCCCTTCTTTTTTTTAGTTGGTATTTGTGTATACATCAGTAATTATTATTAGTAATTAAAAGTTGTTTCTAAAGAAATTTCTTAATTTGTTAAGTAATTTTAGCATGTGTGTACATCATGTAACCATTAGTACTTATCCGGTGTTTGTAACGTTATTACTTAATTCCTGAAGTAATGCAAGTTACATTGACAATTAATATAGAAATATTACGGATTTTTAGTTTTCTGTAAATGAAAACTACTGTGCCGGATTTGTCTGTCCGTCCGCACTTTATTCTGTCAGCACTTTATTCTGTCAGCACTTTTTTCTGTCCGCACTTTTTTCTGTCCGCCCTCAGATCTTAAAACTACGGAGGGTAGAGGGCTGCAAATTGGTATGTTGATCATCCACCCTCCAATCATCCAACATACCAAGTTGCAGTCCTCTAGTAGTTTTGATTTTATTTAAAGTCAAAGTTAGCCATAATCGTGCTTCTGGCAACGATATAGGATAGGCCACCAGCGGGCCGTTGTTAAAGTTTCATGAGCCGCGGCTCATACAGCATTATACCGAGACCACCAAAAGATAGATATATTTTCGGTGGCCTTGATTATGCGTTGTAGCGGCTGTACAGAATACTCGATTGCGCCGAAGAAACTTTGGCGCAAATATTTACTGTTTATTTTTTTTTTTTTATTCTGTCAGTGATTTAGTCGCTGCCTGATTTAGATAATAGCATACCGATGTGTTCGTCAGGAAGTCTATAAAATAGTATGAACTTTTCAGGATAAAAAAAAAAATAGGAAACTTGAGAAAGGAACAAAACTTGGTTCTTTCAAGTTCCGTTCAAGTTGCTACGTAGCAAAGTCAGATATAGGAGTTACTAAGTAATGAGGAAAAAAATAAATAATTGTACGGTTAAAAAGGAAACGGCCATCGTTCTTAGAACTCTCTCTCTCTCTCTCTCTCTCTCTCTCTCTCTCTCTCTCTCTCTCTCAAATATTGGGCGACATTTGTAAATGACTAAATAAAAATGAATGAGTGGATTTTTTAAAGAATTCTCTCTCTCTCTCTCTCTCTCTCTCTCTCTCTCTCTCTCTCTCTCTCTCTCTCTCTCTCTCTCTCTCTCTCTCTCGTAGCTTACGAAAACGAAGCAAAATCAGGTGTTACGTAACTGTTACTAAGTAACGAGTAAGGAGAAAAGTTTAAACAGCTTATACAAAGGTTGACAGTCTTAAAATCTCTCTCTCTCTCTCTCTCTCTCTCTCTCTCTCTCTCTCTCTCTCTCTCGTAGATTATGACTCTCTCTCTCTCTCTCGCTCTCGTAGAATATGACTCTCTTTCTCTCTCTCTCGATCGTAGATTATGACTTTCTCTCTTAGATTATGACTCTCTCTCTCTCTCTCTCTCTCTCTCTCTCTCTCTCTCTCTCTCTCGTAGATTATGGAAACGGAGTAAAGTCAGGTGCTACATCACTGTTACTAAGTAACGAATTAAACAGAAGTTTATACAACTAATATAAAGGTTAACAACCCCCTCTCTCTCTCTCTCTCTCTCTCTCTCTCTCTCTCTCTCTCTCTCTCTCTTCCCGAGTTGTTAAAACGAAGCACAAGACTGAATTATCGAGTATTTTGGTTCGGAGCCAAAGGGTTAAATGGATAGGAAAAAAATCAAGGAGGCTTTTGTCCAGGATTTTTTTGGTTTAGATTTTTTTTTTATTCTACTTCCGTGTCATTTTTGTCAATTCTTGTGTAATATAGAAAATATATAAATTTATTCTTGAGGTCGAGTGTCAGTTTTGTCAATTCCTGTGTAATATAGAAAATATATAAATCTATTCTTGAGGTCGAGTGTCAGTTTTGTCAATTCCTGTGTAGTATAGAAAATATATAAATCTATTCTTGAGGTCAAGTGTCACTTTCGTCAATTCCTTTGCGATATAGGTTTAGTAATATAAAAGATGTAGAAGTTTCTTAACCTTGACGTATCTTGACTAGGACTTTTTATTTATTTATTTATTTACTTTTGTATATTCTACTTCCCTGTCAAATTTATCAATTCTTGTGTAATATAGAAAATATTGTTTTATTCTTGAGGTCGAGTGAATTACTGATTTCATCATATATCAGGTTACTCATATTAAATAGAAGATTATGCTTATTAATTTTGATGTATCTTGAATTGGCGACCATCTGCTAATATGAGTATCATTGTTAAATTATTACAAATTAATGAGCATCATATGAGTATTGATAAATTTTTACAGATTGGTGGCAAATAACACCATGCATTCAAGTAAAATTCCATGTGAGGTCATCTTAGCGTGGCAACTTGAGAACTGACATTCTCAATACATAAGGTACTGTGGACCAACTTACTTCCCCCATATAGGATGTTTGGGAGTCGGGTGGCTGGCTCCTGTCTCCCCTGAGGTTGACTCAGTTGAGTAGGGGTGTGGGGAAGGAGGAGGTTCCTTCTACCTGATCCCCCAAGGGCCTGTGACTCCCTGGAGTAGAGTGGCTAACTCCTTTGTCTAAGCCTTTTACTTTCCTGCTAAGCGCCATGACTCAATTACAGCCTAATAAAGCATAATAGTAAACTGATCGCAAAAAGCCTTGATAGTCTCCGAGTCCCAAAAATATTACGACTTTGTTGTTTTTGTTTCATTTGAGAATTATCTCGCTTTTCTTTCACTGTTAGATGTGGCTGTTGTAAGTCCCCAGTAATTGGGTATTTTCAGATTCCCAAAGTGTTACGGCAAGGCTGGATTCAGAGGTCTCTGTAGCACAGTTGGCTTTTGATTCAACATATCTACCACCAAGCAAGAGCCCGTGCTGGTATCTTCGTCTAATATAACAGAATGTCTTGATTAGTATAACATTATTGTTGTTCCCCTTTTTTCAACAAGGTAGCCTCCTGACAGTCGGCCTGTTTCGTAACTTTTGCATAAGTTTGTATATATATATATATATATATATATATATATATATATATATATATATATATATATATATATATATATATATATATATATATACCTCGGAATAAATACCAAAGGGAAATTTATGATTGATAAGTTTAAGGTTTGTGAATGTAGAAAATGTCACAGTGTATGCCAATATATATATATATATATATATATATATATATATATATATATATATATATATATATATATATATATATATATAAAGACAGTGCCACAAAGGAAGAGGAACAATGGAGTACTGCAAGGCCTTTCGACCTAGTCTGCTAAGTACAGGACTATAAGTCGAAAGGCCTTGCAGCACTCCATTGTTTCTCTTTCCTCAGTGGCATTGCCTTCATTTGTATATTCATCACGTTCCATATTTTCGTGATTCAGTTATATATATACATATGTTTGTATATATATAATATATATATTATATATATATGTATGTATATATATTATATATATATATGTATGTTTATATATTATATATAATATATACATCGAAGATTTTCCCTCGCAAAATCGTCAGAAAAGGTGTAGAGAGAACCACTCAGTACGGATCGTTTTAAAAATTTAATATCCTAATTTCTCGTTGGACCCAATATCGGGTTTTACTGTACATTCCGTACAAAGTACAAACCTTTTACACTCCCTGAGTAGCTCTTTAGTACTTAATCATAGTTCCCGCTGAATATTTTTTCGTTCCCCTGAACGCTTGCAGAGTAATTGAAGCACATACGGTTAATGTTTTTGATACACGCACGTTACCGAGTCCAGCGCGCATGCACACGCGCAGGCACCTAAACATTTGAAACATTTGCAGTTGGGTACGTGAATCTAATCTTGCGAGCGTGTGTAAACGCGTAGTATTTTTATATTTATGCCGGAAATTTTGCATTTTATACATTGATTCTAGACAGGAAACGTATAATTGCTGGCCATTTCTACCCATCGTTTAAAACTCTCCCTGAATTTTGAATAATGAATTATGCCAGTGTTATTTTAGGAAGAAATGTTATAATGTATTTTTTTTTATGTCAGAATCACGTGCAGAACTCTAGCTTTGGATTTAGCTACTGGCTCAGTTTATTACTTTGCGACAAAAAGTGACAAATGTGTTGCTGTATTGTCTAGCATGTCGGCAGAAATAAAATAAAAAAAAAAAAGGTTAAATATAACTTCACAGTTAC
>NC_089782.1:28909235-28921735 GCF_040412425.1 Macrobrachium rosenbergii
AAGAGAATAAAAGAATAAAAAAAAAAAGTGGTGGAAATGGAAGATTTAAAGTACTAGAAAAATGGGCAGTCAGTTGTAACGAACGAGAATTAATGATTTAACAGATAATTGATTACAAAGAGTGTAGATTTAAAGTATGGATTAAAAAGACGGGATATAACGCAGTAGAAGTGGAGATAATAATAATAATAATAATAATAATAATAATAATAATAATAATAATAATAATAATAATAATTTCACAATATAGTGATAAACTGTTAAATAAAAACCTACATTTATGTAAATAATTGCGTATTAATACAATTTATATTTATTTAATAATTGTGGATTTGTGTTACATAATAATAATAATAATAATAATAATAATAATAATAATAATAATAATAATTCAGCTTTTGGCCATACACAGAAAATTCTTCAGAGTGATAAAAATTAAGTAGCTATTATTATTATTATTATTATTATTATTATTATTATTATTATTATTATTATTATTATTATTTAAAGCACGAAGAAAATTTAACAGCCAGAAAGAGCATACACAAAATACGTAACAAGTGCAGACCTCGAGTACAGAGCATAAATAGGGGATACAGTGTAGATACAGCATCCAAACCAGAAAGAGGGGGATGGATGACACGTAGATGCAATTTCCGGCCCACGATGAGGGGAGGCAATGCAGATACAAAGCCCTGCCGAGAAGGGGGATACAATGTAGATACAACGTTTGGTGCTGAGAGAGGTGATACAATGTAGATGTAGTGTCCGGAAGAAGAAGATGGGATACAATGTAGGCATATGTTTTGGCTTGGTGAAAGGGGATGCACTGTGGATAGGGCGTCTGGCTCTGAAAGGATGGAATACAATGTAGATGCGACGTCGGGGTCGGAAAGAGGTATAGATTATATATAGAACTTACGAACAAAAGAGGGGATACAATGTCTGGACCTGAAAGAGGGAATACAGTGTTTGGATCTGAAAGAGGAGATACAGTGCAGATACAATGTCCTGGCATAGGAGAGGGGATACAGTGTAAGAGCGAAGTCTGGATATAAAGCAGAGGGTGCAATGTAGATACCACGTCTGGGCCAGGGAGGAGTAACAATTTAGAGGGGGTACAACGTAGATACAAAGTCTGGGCCTGAAAGAGGGGGTACAATGTAGATCCAACGCCTGGAGGTGGAGGGGGATAGAATGTAGATACAATGCCTGTGCCACGGAAAGAGATACAATATAAATATAACACCCGGGCCTGAAAGAGGGGATACAGTGAAGGCACAACGTCTTGGCCGTGAAAAAGGGGTTACAATGCAGATACGACATCTAGACTAGAGAAAGGGATACAATTAAAAAATATAACGTCTGGACTTGAAAGTGGGATGCAACGCATACCAGAGAGAGGGGGATACAATAAAAAATATAGCGTCTGGGCTTGAAAGAGGGATGCAACGCAGACCAGAGAGAGAGTGATACAACGAAAAATACAACGTCTAGACCTGAAAGTGGGATGCAACGCAGACCGGAGAGGGGGATACAATAAAAAAATATAGCGTCTGGCCTTGAAAGAGGGAATGCAACGCAGATCCAACCTCTGGGCCGGAAAAAGGGGGATACCATGATGTCGTTGCCAGCGGGCCAAGAGGAGGGGATACAACATGGATACAACGTCCGGACCAGAAAGAGGGGAACGCGACAGAAGGCCTCTCGAGGGCTTGACCGAGGGTAAAAGCCACTGACTCGGGGGCGATATGGATGAAACAGATGTACCCGCTGTCGCTGGTACTTTACTTTTAGGCCTATGAGGCTTACGCACACGCGAGCGCGCGTATATACGCAGTTACGCGCACAGACGTACACACAGGCACATACACACACACACACGCAGGGACCAGGCTAGAGGAAGGCGGAGGGGTCTGTGATGTGTAGAATGATGGCGCAGACGGGGCCCAGTGCTTGTAGAGACGATGTTTATTCGGTGATTTGGAAACGAGAGAGAGAGAAGAGAGAGAGAGAGAGAGAGAGAGAGAGAGAGAGAGAGAGAGAGAGAGAATGTCTAAATATGTCAGATTTTACTACATGATTATTTCGGTATAATTGGGTAAATGAGTGTGGTTTGGTAGCCAGTCTGTCTATTTAGAATCTATCAAGTTACAAGAATTATTAAGCTCTTCGTTGGGTGAGTCGGTAGAGCTGCGGACTGGTACTCGCTGGGCCGGAGTTCGATTCCCCGGCCAGCTGATGAAGAGTTAGAGGAATTTATTTCTGGTGATAGAAATTCATTTCTCGCTATAATGTGGTTCGGATTCCACAATAAGCTGTAGGTCCCGTTGCTAAGTAACCAATTGGTTCTTAGCCATGTAAAATAAGTCTGATCCTTCGGGCCAGCCATAGGAGAGCTGTTAATTAGCTCAGTGGTCTGGTAAAACTAAGGTATACTTAACTTACCAGAATTATTTTCGACAGATTTCAGCTATTTAACAGTTTTTTGAAGACAAGTTTTATGTACAATACATTCAACATTTAGGGTGTGTACATGTATGTATGTATGTATGTATGTATGTATATTCATACACTGGACATGTGTGTAACTTCTGTTTTGTAGGAAGAAAAATAAATCTCACACGACCATATAATCGCTAACCGATGACGCTGGGAAATCAATGGAAATGGGTTATATTTCTGACCCTTTCTCGATGCCAGGAGCGTTGGGTAGGCGTGAAGCTTCGAAGTGGGGGAAGGGGCGGGGAGGGGATATTTTGGGGGACGTCTGGAAGGGCCAGACATGTAGTAGGGGCTAAAATGAAGGCCTGGGGATTTGGGGAGGGTTCACGAAGGCCAAAGTGCATTAGGGCTGGGTTCGAATCTTGTGGCTTGAGGTTGGGGGGTTGGGAAAGGGGGGTTCCATGTGTACTGAGGCTGGAACTCCAGGGAGATAAATCTTCAGCATCCTTCCCCTTCCCTGTGCGACCAGATTTGCTGAACAGCAGCAGCACCAATGTGCAGTAAATAGGCGTCGCTGTCGAAATTCCTAGTTCCAGAGGTCCTTTATTCCCCATACCGCTCGACTGTGGAACAGCCGCCCTGAGGATTTGTAACTGGAACCAGAGAAGTTCGAGCGAAGATGTAATGAATTACTACCCTAATACAATACTCCTTGTATTTTAACAATTCACTTAAATTTTTTTCTACTTATTTATTAATGTGTTAATGTATTTTTTCTTGTGCAGTAACTGATTTCCTCTTTCTGTATTTCCCATTACCTTCAGTTCCGTGTTTCAAATGAACGCCGTAATATTCTTTGGAAGCTTGAATTTCAAGTCAGTGGCCCCTGTGGGCTAGTTCCATATAAATAGTGTTCATCATGTGGATAATAATAATAATAATAATAATAATAATAATAATAATAATAATAATAATAATAATATTCTTTGGAAGCTTGAATTTCAAGTCAGTGTCCCCTTTTGGCTTGTTCCATATGAATAGTATTCATCTTGTGAACAATAATAATAATAATAATAATAATAATAATAATAATAATAATAATAATAATAATATCATATTCCTTCCCCTTTCCTATCCCTCCTCCCCTTCCTCGTTCGTCTTCCATTGTCGTTGTGCAAAAAAAGATATATATATACATATATATTAAAAGACAACTGACTCCAGTATGGCGGTTGACCTCCGTGGCGAATTGGTGAATCGTTTCGTATTAACCGCAATTCACCATCTGCCTCCCCATCACGAGTTAAGAGGCTCCAGATTGGTTATTCAATAGGTCAGTGAATTGCGTGATAAATGTTAATGAAGCTGAAAATTAAAAATCCTTTCTTCTGACTTGCTAAGCTTAATATGGACAGGGTAATGATATATATGAATTATGCATCATACGGGCCTAAGATGAAATGAACTTGAACGCAAGTACAACTGGAAAATACGTATCGTCTTTATTAGCATAAAATATTGATGGAGACATGTTGCTGTTGCAGTGATGATCATAATAGTTTATATTTTTATTATGCATGACCTCAGTCAACTCGTGTTTCAAAGCGACCGAGTACTTGAACATATTTTATGTCAGTGGATCCTTGAGAAGCATTCTAATGGGAGACTTATTCATTGAGCATTAAAAGCACCAAGCTATTTATTCAGAACCGGTTTTGTATTGTATAATTCATTTAGGTTCGCCTCCCCGCTGCCTGTTCTTGCTGTTAAACGAGACAACTGATTCATTTTTTTTCTCAGCCGATTCATTTTCTCTCAGAGGAACGAGCAGCGATGACCGTTTTGCGTCGTGGTCGCGTTCCAGGCGAACGAGTCTGAACACGTTTATTATTAAACTGTTTACTCGTTAAGTATTCATCTTGTGTTCTGTATTTATCTTGCGTTTAAGGACGGCGCTGTAATGATTTTGCGTTTTATTTATGTACTTATTTTATTTATACACTTATTATTTGTTGAATGAGATGTTGATTTATGGAAATACTGTTTACCGCAAGTCTGTCGTAGAGCGCAAAAATAATCACAGCAACTTGAAGTATTGGTGTGACATTACACCAATCTCTCTCTCTCTCTCTCTCTCTCTCTCTCTCTCTCTCTCTCTCTCTATATATATATATATATATATATATATATATATATATATATATATATATATATATATGTATATATATATATACACATCTATAGCCTATATATAATATATATATAATATATGTAATATATATATATATATATATATATATATATATATATATATATATATCTATATTATATATACTGTATATATATTGTCACGGTAAGATTGTGGAACCAGGGTTTCACGAAATCCCTGAAATTTTCAGGGAATTCGTGAAATCACCATTTCATTAAGAAACATTTAATCCCCGAGGAGCTAGTACTAAACACGACGAAACACATTTGATCTCCGAGGGGCTGGTACTAAACACGGCGAAACAGTGTAAATGAATCACTGTTTCGCCGTGTTTAGTACTAGCCCCTGGGGGATCAAATGTTCCTAAGTGAATTGGTGATCTCACGAATTCCCTGAAAATTTCAGGGATTTCGTGAAATCCCTGGCTTCACAGTCTTACTGTAACACACACATTATATATATATGTATATATATATGTATATATATATAAGAGAGAGAGAGAGAGGGAGAGAGAGAGAGAGAGAGAGAGAGAGAGTGAGAGAGAGAGGCATGTAGACATCCTTACGACAAACAAGGGTGTAAGTGTATGTATTTTTTTCCTGTGTGCATGAATGTGTACATGCAAGGGAAGAAAAATTGAAATAGCTTCCATTAGTAACAATGGCGTTATATTATTTGCGTTTATTGCGTGTCTTGTCAGATTTCCTGATGGCTCGTATATATTATAGGCAGCACTCCCGATAGCTTTTTCTATATTTGCCGTGTGATGTAAAGTGGATGTGATTTTATTGCGCAGATTAAACGATCAGGAAATACAATGAGAATTCATCGTGATGTATTATTACTGAGCGTCGGGTTTCTTTTTTTTCCTATAAATCTAAACGAATTTGAAGCTAAAGTCACGTATCTTGATTTACTATTTAAAGCTGCGTGGTTAGTGTGTAAACCAAGGTATGTAGATGTATATACATTATATATAATATATATATATAATATATTATATATACATATTCATATATATACAGTATATATATATATATATATATATATATATATATATATATATATATATATATATATATATTTATATATATATAATTTGCGCGTTTAGTCGGTTCATCTGTGAAAATCTGCAGTTCGTTTATATACGTATTGTGTAAGTTGTTCTATGAAATTGTGTATTTTGTGTTTATACATATTTTGTGAATTGCGTGACAGAAAAATAGAAATGAGAATTTCAAATCAATAATAATAATAATAAATCCTATTAATGATGATAATATGACTAATAGGACCACTTTGGTTATTCTTACCGAAGTATGGAGGGTTTAACAATGGGATACTTTCTTGCTCTAAAATTCTCTGTATAGAATGAGTTACATTTCTGTGAATAGTGTGAATGCCTCATAACAAATGAAGCCCATTGAAGGCGGAAGATAAGGTCTATATAACTCCGTTAGACCAAGTGTATATGTGTAATTATATATAAACATATATGCATATGTATATATATGTATGTATATATACACATATATATGTCTGTATATACATATATATATGTATATATACACACGCATATATATATATATATATATATATATATATATATATATATATATATATATATATATATATATATATATATATTTATGTTTATATGTTCAGTTGCATTCCACGTAGGAAAATGAAAGCTGTTTTTGTTAGAATATGCCCAACAGTTTCGTCCCCAGTGGACCTTTTCTTGGAGCAGCGAACAAAAACCTTTCATTTTGCGATGTGGAATACAACTGAATAATATATCTTCGTGTCTAGGAAGATTAACAGTAATATATATATATATATATATATATATATATATATATATATATATATATATATATATATATATATATATATATATATATATATATATATATATATATATATATATATATATATATATATATATATATATATATATATATATATACATACATACACATATATATATATATGTATGTATGTATGTATATATGTATTTATTATATATTAGGCGAATTCTCCACAGGCCATTTCGTAGAATTTGTGGGATGAGAAGTCAAATAGTTAATTAGCTTCGTGTGCTGCGTGGTTTGGTCGGGTATTGAATAATATATACTAAAAGATTTTTGCTTCTTGTTTGCATAGTTTTTATTCAGATGATTTAATCGGAAAATTCTCGAGGTATTTGTTGAAATTGCCACAATGACCTCCTGACATCAGCAGTTTCTAATATATTTTTTTTAATGCACTTTCCACTGAAAGCCTTGAAATCAGAAAGGAAATATAGAAACGTTTCATCCAAGTGGGATTCGAACCTGTGTTGGTTTGAAAACTGAGAAGAGTTTTTTGCTCATTATACCATAAAGAAGCCTGCCGGGTTAAAATGTATAAAAAGAATGAATTATGAAATAGAGGAGCCAAGATAATCTTTGTGGCTATTAAATAAAATTGGTAAATGTGACCTGCAGATCAAGGTATTTTTTAATGTTGACTTGTTAATATTTACACGGGTTTCATTTTGATTCCCTGGCAGTGAGTTCAGTTCCGTCGCATGGTCGAGACATATTGCCTTTGCAACGGCCCCTCAGTTTGCTTGGTTGATAGTCCATCAGATGTGAGTTTCACGAAAACTGTCACCGGAAACATAAAACGTTTTCTTGTTAGTTTGTATTGATATTGTTGTTGCAGCCATTAGTAAAACTACAACAGTTATGTTTTTTGTTGTTACTTTTGGTACAAAACTGTATCCAGTACAGTAACGAAATCTTAACTTATTTTTCCTTGTTGTGGCTACTACCTCAGGACGGTCTTAAATAAAAACACATGATTCTCACGATGCCAGAACGAACTGCATCCTCCCTTCTCATTTCTCTTGTCTTTTCTCCCCTCTCTCTTATCTCCCTCTTCTTATTCCTCCTCCTCCTCCTCCTCCTCCTCCTCCTCCTCCTAGCCACTTCCTCCTCCTACCCACTTCCTCAACCCCCAACAGGAATTACAAGGATTCTCAGCCAATCCCAAACAGCCATTGGAAGGATTTTGGGGGGATCCCAAGGAAGATCCCAAACTAGTTGAGATCATTACTGAGGGAAGGGGGGTTGGCCTCATATTACCCTCCCCCCTCCTCCCCTTTGGGTACAGTCATGATCCCCCTCCTCCCCTCCCTCCCCTTCCCCCCTCACCTTCCCAGAAACTGCCACCACCCCTTCCCTCCCCCTTCCCTCCGTCCCTCTCACCTCTGCGTCTCCTTCCTTCCTTCCTTCGAGTGCCCCCTTCCCTTCCCCCCACTTATTCATTTCTTACCCCTTCCCAACACCCCACCCCCCACACCACAAGTCTCTTGAGTTCCTGAAACCTATTTTATTGGGTCGTTTCGTCTTGTCTTCCGAATCTGGAAATCCTTGAAGACTGATTGCTTCTGGCTAGTTGGAGAGGGCGCTGTTGTAACGTGGGAGGAGGTGAGGTAGGCGGGGTTAGGAGTTGGGGTCTCTAGAACTACATAATACAGCAGGCTCTGCAACTACATAATACAATAGGTGGAAATGTTGTTGGTTATGTTTAACGTTGATAAATGGGAGAACCAAAATAATATTGTGTGTCACACTTTTTTTCATTTGTTAAAAATTGTTTCTTGCATCGAATTTGATATGGATTATTGTTATAATTGTAAGTGTTAGTAGATTATTGTTATAATTGTAAGTGTTAGTGTCTTACAGTAAAACTACTGTAGAATAATTTGCGTGAGATAATAATAGTAATAATAATAATTATTAACAGGACCTAGACAAATTGTAGGTGAAATTTTTGTTTGAATTTTTTCGTTGTATAAACAATTTACAAAATAGTTCATACACAAAATACACAATTTCACAGATGAACAACTTGCAAAATACGTATATACGCAAAATACACATTTTCACAGATAAACAATTTACAAAATACATACATACATACACAATATGTGCATAACAATTACAAAATAGCAACAAATTTCACCTAATGAGGATTTTTCTCTCATTATCAACTGGAGCTTGAATCTTCTTCTTCTTCTTCTTCTTCTTCTTCTTCTTCTTCTTCTTCTTCTTCTTCTTCTTCTTCTTCTTCTTCTTCATTATTATTATTATTATTATTATTATTATTATTATTATTATTATTCAACAGGCACGAGGAAGGAATTCCAATCAAACCAGTTATTATTATTATTATTATTATTATCATTATTATTATTATTATTATTATTATTATTATTATTATTATTATTATTATTATTATTATTTAATAAGCACGAGCAGGGAACTTCAGTCAAGCCAATTATTATTATTATTATTATTATTATTATTATTATTATTATTATTATTATTATTATTATTATTTAACGAGCACGAGCAAGGAACTTCAGTCACACCCTTCGTAAAGAACAACAATTGTTACTGACAGTTTTGACTTCGCATAAAAAAAAAAAGACAATAAGAATTAAAAGTGGGAGAAAATGCAGAGCGGCAGAAACTCTTTCGGAGCGTAAATTGGAAGTTTTTAAAAAGCGCCTTATTATCATATGTCGTGATAATTGGACGGCTCATTCCGGAGTTTTACAGCTCTAGGCGGCGGAGGGAGGCACAGTGTTGATTAGTGCTTTTTTTCCTTCCTCGTCTGTGGATTCATTGTTGAAAGTAAATCTGTTAGGATGGCAGGGACTTTAATGTATGTATGTAGGTTTTACTGGCATTTTTTTGTACAGATGTTATTATTATTATTATTATTATTATTATTATTATTATTATTATTATTATTATTATTATTATTAAGAAGAAGATGAACCATATTCGTATTGAACAAGCCAACCACATGGGACACCGACTTGAATTTCAAGTTTCCAGAGATTATTATTATTATTATTATTATTATTATTATTATTATTATTATTATTATTATTATTATTATTATTATTAATCAGAAGATTATCCCTATTCATATGGAACAAGCCAACCACATGGGACATTGACTTGAAATTCAAGTTTCCAGAGATTATTATTATTATTATTATTATTATTATTATTATTATTATTATTATTATTATTAATCAGAAGATGAACCCTATTCATATGGAACAAGCCAGCCACATGGGACATTGACCTGAAATTCAAGTTTCCAGAGATTATTATTATTATTATTATTATTATTATTATTATTATTATTATTATTATTATTATTATTATTATTATTCACAAGACAAACCCTGTTCATGTGAAAAATAACCCACAGTGGCCATTGACTTGAAATTCAAGCCTCCAAAGAATATGATGATCACTAGAAATAAGTATCAGAATTAATGGGAAATACAGAAAGAGATCACCTCTTAAAAGGGGAAACAATAAATCAACAAATTAATAAATAAATTTTAAAAAATGAAGTAAATTATGAAAATGCGAGGAGAATTGTATTAGGGCAGGAGTGCATTGCATCTTCACATGAACTTCTGAAGTTCCAATTGTACATCATTCTCAGGGAGGATGTTCCACAGTCCAAAGGTGTGAGGGATAAAGGACGTTTTAAGTAATTTTGATAATCACAATGTCTTCTTAAGTTCTCGATTCCATATAAGAAGAGAAATGTGAGGTATTCTGATGCTCGGGCGAGATTCGAACTCGCATCCAAGTTCCTTGCTCGTGCTTGTTAAATAATAATAATAATAATAATAATAATAATAATAATAATAATAATAATAATAATAATAATAATAATAATAGTAATAATAAGTGGATGAACGTTCAACTTTCAGTTGATAATCGGTATCAGATCGAGATAACGTTAGCTGCCTCGTTCTGACACCTGGGTTGCAAGTTCGAATCTAGCCCAGGAATCAGAATATCTTCACTTCTTTCTAGGCTTAGTAGTCATAAGCGTTTGTAAAATGTGAAGAAATTGAGAAGTTATGAGGGCATTAAAATTATATATATATATATATATATATATATATATATATATATATATATATATATATATATATATATATATATATATATATATATATATATATATATATATATATATATATATATATATATATATATATATATATATATATATATAGTGTGTATATATGTATATATATATATATAAATATACTCATATATATATATATATATATATATATATAAATATACTCATATATATATATATATATATATATATATATATATATATATATATATATATATATATATATAAATATATAAATGTGTGTGTGTGTGTACTCTTTTGTACCCACGCTATCAGGAATGACTGCTAGCTCGGAATACTGTTATGCAATTGCATTGCACTTGTAATATATCAAGTACATTATGAACATTACCAGTTGAAATTCAATACTTCCTGAATGCTGATAAATGTAGGTGAAAAAATTTGAAGGTAAAAACGAAAACATTTACCGGATAGATAAAAATAAAAGCATTTACCGGCATTGCAATTAAACCAACTATTACAGGTATATTTAATGGCACTGATTTTTAATATTCGCAATTTGCATGTAGCGCATTCATGCCGTAAAAAATAAAAAGGGAATATGCTTTGCTGCACAATGGCTGACGTAAATAGCAATAAACTGTATATCATTGGAGAGGGAATCGTAGTTTTGCTGATGCAAAAAAAAATAAGTTATATTTCTGTATAGGCTAATATACTTTATTTTTGGCCAGTTTTTTTTTTTCACTGAATAGAGAATTTTGTTTTCAAATAACTTCATCTCATCGTGTTGATCTGTTATTTATGATACATCGATTTTTTTTTACCATACTGCAACATCGTACTTGTGCTGATGCAAAAAAGAGTTATATTTCTGTATAGGCTAATATAATTTATTTTTGGCCAGTTTTTTTTTCACTGAATAGAGAACCATGTTTTCAAATAACTTCATCTCATCATATTGACCTGTTATTTATGATACATCGATTTTTGTTTACCATACTGCAACATCGTACTTGTGCTGATGCAAAAAAAAATATATATATATATTTCTGTATAGGCTAATATACTTTATTTTTGGCCATTTTTTTTCACTGAATAGAGAACCATGTTTTCAAATAACTTCATCTCATCATATTGACCTGTTATTTATGATACATCGATTTTTTTTACCATACTGCAACATCGTACTTGTGCTGATGCAAAAAAATTGTTATATTTCTTAATGTATTTTATTTTTGGCCAATTTTTTTTTTTTCTACTGAATAGAGATTTTAGTTTTCAGATAACTGCATCTCATCATACTGACATTTTATTTACCGTATGTTATTTCGATTTTCTTTTAAAATAATGCAATATAGTTCAAATGTTGTTCTTTAAAAACAGCACTCAAGACAGGTGTCGAATGCCTATTAATATTATTATTATTATTATTATTATTATTATTATTATTATTATTATTATTATTATTATTATTATTATTATTATTATTATTATTATTATTATTATTTTGTTAAAGAGAGTGGCAGTCTCAGTGGAATTGATTTTATATATGGTCTTTTCAGTTCTTATTATTATTTTATTCCCATCAGGGCTGATATTTGCTGATAACTATCCGATGTTCATAGCCAGTTATTAGCAAATACCAGCCCTGAAGAGAAGAAAATGATAAGAAGAATTGAGACGACCATATATGTAAAATCAATTCCACTGATGCTGCCATTCTCTTTAGTAATACATGCTTGAGAGAGGGTCTCCTCTTCATATTATTATTATTATTATTATTATTATTATTATTATTATTATTATTATTATTATTATTATTATTATTATTATTATTACTCAGAAGATGAACCCTATTCGTATG
>NC_089782.1:28926735-28931735 GCF_040412425.1 Macrobrachium rosenbergii
GAGGAGGAGGAGGAGGGGGAATTGATCGATTGAAGAAGGGTGTAGGCGTTTTTAGCCTCCCACTCTCCCCCAGATATTAATATGAATGGGCCGTGTCAAATTGGGTTTTGTGGGCTGCACACAACCTTCCATCAAGGACCAAAGAGAATGCTTGCTTGCTTGCTTTCCCCAACGATGGTGGGAGGGGAGAGGGGGAGGAGGTCGTGTCTTTGCCTGCCTGCCTCTTTATTAAGTCAAGATTGATCGGGCTGGGTGTCATTGATGCGATAATAGATCGTAGAGGGCTCTGTCTTTTCACAATGGCTCGGTGCCGTGGTGGCACAAAGCCAGTTTTAATAGAAAAAATTTTTTTTTCTGTGGTTGGTCCTTTCTTTCAGTTTTTCAGTTTTTGGAAATTTTTGCATTCTAGTTTAGTTGTTAGGAAGGATTTGTGATAATTAATAATAATAATAATAATAATAATAATAATAATAATAATAATAATAATAAATTGAAATCTTACTACCAATAACTGATAATTAAAATCATGATAGGAATCTGGTGTTCTAATTGAAATTTTAACCCAGTCAAGGCCTGGATTGATAGGCCTACTGGAAAAAAAAATTTGACGAAATAATTGACTTGTGAAAAATGGAAGGAATTTTATTAATGAAAAAGTGGGTCGACGGTTTATTAATCATATATTCATCGATCATTACGTCCTCCCTATGGAGATTCGATCAGGCCTAAGAGGGAGTGTCACCGTTTGGGAATACCGATAATAATGAGAATAAGTTGACCTAGGGGATGAGAATAGTGAGAAATGGTAATGAGAAACTAAGAGAATGAGAGATAACGAGGCGGAAAAGTAATGATAGGTTGCCAGACCAGAGGACAACGACGGCCTTCACCTAGACTTTTTTATAGAATGTATATAGGCCGATCGTTCAGATGAAGTTTATAGGCCTATCGAGAGTTGTATTCTTCTGGAGTGTTAGCGGAGAGCGCGGGAGGGCCGCAAGTGAAGAGAAGGATTTATTGGGGATTATTTTTATTTTTGTGCTTTTTTCGTTTTGAGATAGACAATGGCCTTAGGTGGAGGATGAGAAGCATTTAAAGAAATGGGAAAGGAAAAGGTATTTGATGAAAATCGAAGAGGGCAAAACGGGAATAATTGTGTTATTTACATATTTTTTAATTATTTTTGTAAAATAGAAGCTGTTTTACGACCTAACTTTAAAAATAAGGGAATATTCAGTTAAATGGAAAGTTATGTTGTAAGTTCTTCAGTGTCAAAATAAGTTGGTCAATGAAAAACGAATGTTTAAGAATAAAAGATGCCTCTCTCTCTCTCTCTCTCTCTCTCTCTCTCTCTCTCTCTCTCTCTCTCTCTCTTTCTTTTGTTGGAGTTCACATTCCAGGATTTGGTAATTAAACCTCTCCCTCTCTCTTTCTCTCTCTCTCTCTCTCTCTCTCTCTCTCTCTCTCTCTCTCTCTCTCTCTCTCTCTCTTTTACGTGTTGTGGACTTCACATTTTAGGGTTTGTTAATTAAACCTCTCTCTCTCTCTCTCTCTCTCTCTCTCTCTCTCTCTCTCTCTCTCTTATTTTGATGTGAACTTCACATTCTAGGGTTTGGTAATTAAACCTCTCTCTCTCTCTCTCTCTCTCTCTCTCTCTCTCTCTCTCTCTCTCTCTCTCTCTCTCTCTCTCTCTCTCTGGGTGAATAAAACTCAATAGTCTTGATGGTCTTCATAAAATAAAAAAGGGAAAGAAAATGGATTCCATTGTTTAAGTTGTATTGTCTTTCGTAGCGGGAGATAAAAAAAACGGTTGACTTATGGATTTTAAGGCTCCAGTGTGTTCGAAGAGAGTAGCCAGTAGATAGTTTCAAGTTTTTCTTTGTGCTGGTGAAGTGATTCCTAGGATATACGATCGGTGAAGGTTGGTTAGTATTTGGAGAAGTTAAGAGGGCATTGTGGCTATTACAGTTACATACGTATCTGGTAAAAGTGACCAGTAGATTCTACCTATATATATATATATATATATATATATATATATATATATATATATATATATATATATATATATATATAGTATATAGTATATATACACACACACACACACACACACACACACATATATATATATATATATATATATATATATATATATATATATATATATATATATATATATAGTGGTGTTGGCCTTAAAGGCTGTCAACAAGTTTTCAGATGGCGTTGCTGTTCATGGCTACGACCCACTACAGTCGACTATACATCGTGTACTTAGTTGAACAGTGGTGCAATTATATTTTTCCGGGTATGGGGTCAAGTCGTTTCTCCCCTGTGGAATCGATCCTGGGTGTCAATGTTAAATCATTGAATCAGACTAATATTATATATACACACACACACATACATACATATACACATATACTAAAGCAAGAATTCTATATAAGCCTTCTTCACGCAGAGAAGAAAATAAGAGGAAGGAGAATATGAAAAAAAAAACGAATAAAAAAGAAAACAAAAAAGGACTAAAGGAAAAGAGCGACGGAGAAAAGACCGAGAAGAAATCGATGTAATATAGGTTCTGGAGCCTGGCAGCAATTCGGCTGCTGTGGTGTACCCCCTGGATTATTGAGGGCAGGATTGTTGGATTCCAATTTCATTAAGTGACATCTACAAGACGACTTCCCCGGGTGGGGGAGGGGAGGGGAGGGAAGCAGGGCCAAGGTGGAGATGGAGAGGGTTGTGAGAAGGGGGGGCGCCGCTGGCCATGGTGGGGATTGGGGAGGGGTCTGGGAGGAGGGGGAAGAAGGGGAAGGGGGTAGAGAGAGAGAGAGAGAGAGAGAGGGCTTGAGAGGAGGGGGGAGAGAGGGGTTGACCAAGGTGGGGATTGGGGAGGGGTCTGGGAGGAGGGGGAAGAAGGGGAAGTGGGTAGAGAGAGAGAGAGGTTTGGGAGAGGAGGGTGAGAGGGAGGGGGTTGGCCAAGGTGGGGATTGGGGAGGGGTCTGGGAGGAGGGGGAAGAAGGGGAATGGGGTAGAGAGAGAGGGAGAGAGAGTGAGAGGGTCGGGAGAGGAGGGTGAGAGGGAGGTGGTCGGCCAAGGTGGGGATCGGGGAGGGTGGAGGGGTGGGGGAAGAATGGGGAAAGGAGGGGCTGAGGAGAGAGAGAGAGAGAGAGAGAGAGAGAGAGAGAGAGAGAGAGAGATAGGGTTAGGAGAGGAAGGGGAGAGGGAGAGGGTTGGAAGAGGAGGGGGTTGGCCAAGGTGGGGATTGGGGAGGGTGGAGGGGTGGGGAAGAAGGGGGAGGGAGAGAGAGAGAGAGAGAGAGAGAGAGAGAGAGAGAGAGAGAGAGAGAGAGAGGTTCTGGAAATTGAAGACGGAAACGTATTTTTTTTTCTTTTTGTAAATTGGCTTTCGCTGTCCTTAAGTTAAGGGTGCTGAGTGTTAGCTAAAATTACGTGGTATTTGGCTTCGTGTATTTTTTTTTCCTGATTAGTCGTAGGTTTAGCTATATGTTTTTTCTGTGTTCGGTATTTCTTTTTTTTACTTTATTCACTAGATTTTTTTTTATTACGCGCTTAGTACGTCTTCTTAGTATTATTGTTAGTATTGTAGTACATAAATTCAATCGCTCCACTCCTTCAGGTTTGCGAATTAAGGGATTGCAAATAATATTTTTTATTTTTTGAAAACCCTTAACTGTATTTTTAAATTGGCAGCTCTATTGCTCTGCAATATAGTTATAATAATAATAATAATAATAATAATAATAATAATAATAATAATAATAATAATAATAATAATATTATTATTATTATAAAATACAAAATCCACATTTGGATTTTGTATTTTATAAACATATTCACGGGATTGTGAAGAAGATTTGCATTATTATTATTATTATTATTATTATTATTATTATTATTATTATTATTATTATTATTATTTTATATAATAATTCATAGACGTACAATTTTTAGTTTTCTGTAAAAGAACACAATTGTGCAGGCTTTGTCTGTCCGTCCGCAATTTATTGTCCGCCCTCAGATCTTAAAAAGTACTGAGGCTAAAGGGATGCAAATTGGTATGTTGATCATCCACCCTCCAATCATCAAACACAACAGATGACAGCCCTCTAGCCTCAGTGGTTTTTATTTTATTTAAGGTTAAAGTTAGCCATGATCGTGCTTCTGGCAACGGTATAGGATAGGCCACCACCGGGCCGTGGTTAAAGTTTCATGGGCCGCGGATCGTACAGCATTATATCGAGACCACCGAAAGATAGATCTATTTTCGGTGGCCTTGAGTAAACGCTGTATAGAAAACTCGATTGCGCCGAAAAAACCTCGGCGCATTTTTTAACATTTTAATTGTTATTTTTCTTCCTTTGTTTCAGATGTTTTAGCTCCTCTTTTGAAGTAAGCTTATTCTGGTAAATCTTAGGCAGAAAGATTCGCTTTCGTTTGAAAATAAATGTCTCAGAGCAATCAATTTAATCCTTCTCTTTTTAATTTCCAAACGTCTCGTGAATTTCCCTACTGGTTTCAATCATGTTTTGTTTCGTTACTGTCATATGTCAAAGTTTAGTGATTCTGAATAAAGCAAAAGTATTTTCTTCAGGCGTGTTTTTTATGCGTTATTGTGTAGGCCTACTCTACTATTTGTTAATAATGTTCTCCGTATGGGGTTAGTGCCGTCAGTGCACCTCATGCGGTGCACTGTAGGCATTACTTAAGGTTCTTTGCAGCGTGCCTTCCTTAGGCCCCTAGCTGCAACCCCTTTCGTTCCTTTTACTGTACCTCCTTTCATATTCTCTTTCTTCCATCTTACTTTCCACCTTCTCCTAACAGTTGATACATAGTGCAACTGCAAAGTTTTCCTCCTGTTGCACCTTTCAAATCTTTTACTGTCAATTTCCGTTTCAGCGATGAATGACGTCACAGGTCCCAGTGCTTTGCCTTTGGCCTAAATTCTCTATTTAATTCAAATTATGTTTCACTTCAAAACTG
>NC_089782.1:28939235-28946735 GCF_040412425.1 Macrobrachium rosenbergii
TCTCTCTCTCTCTCTCTCTCTCTCTCTCTCTCTCTCTCTCTCTCTCTCTCTCTCTCCCTAATTATTTATACATATATATATATATATATATATATATATATATATATATATATATATATATATATATATATATATATATATATATATATATATATATATATATATATATTATATATTCCACTACGTCAAGAGGCATATCAAACGTTTGCGTGGCTTCTGGAAATTTCACTATTTCTTTCAGGAATGAGTCTGTTAAAATTTGCAGACTCATTCCTTTTACATGCGTTGCTACGATGCATATATCCATCTGCACGAATTAATCATTTAACGCCGATGAATAATGCAGCGCCACCGAGCAGAGTGAAACGGTCAGCTGAAATATTCAACCAAACACGAACTCTTCAGGAAAATAGATCCCCGGCAAAAGACTGCGGCCTTTGGAGTCAACACTCGTTCTAGATGATGGCAGCCTTTCGAGACTTAATTGGGATTAATTGATAAAAGTGACTACAGCGTTCGCTTGGTATTGGACTTGAAAGGACTGGACTAGGTCCATGCTAAATGGATCGGTATATCGCGCAAGAATTGTCCGATACCGTTTGCTGATTGACTTGCGAGAAAGTATTTAAGATTTATGAAGTTTTGTCTTGTAAATTGGAAGGGGAAGAGCTATCTGTCTTTTGATTACCAAAGTTTAGATTGATATTGATGATATGGTGTGAAGCAACTGTCTTTCTTATTTTGTTAGAATTTGACAACCAAAATATAGAACGATATTAATGATATTGTACAGTAGTAACTGTTTTTTTACTAGAATTAGATTGGCAAAATATATATATTATTGATATTGTAGGAACTGTCTTTATCTTTTTTTTAATTAAATTTAGGTTACCACAATATAATTGATATTAATCTTATTGTAGAAATTGTCTTTACTGAACTGATATTTATGGTATTGTAGCAACTGTCTCTCACTTTTTTATAATTAGATTACCAAAATATCTGTTGATATTAATCTTATTGTAGCAATAGTCTTTATTAAATTATTATTGATGATATTGAGCAACTGTCTTTATTTTTTCATTAGGATTAGGTTACCAAAATGGAAATTGATATTAATCTTACTGTAGCAATTATCTTTATTATCTTAATATTAATGATATTGTAGCAACTGTCTTCATTTTTTATTAGGAATTAGATTACCAAAATAGGAATTGCTTTTAATGATTTTTGTAGAAAGCTTCTCTTTTTTTTTTATTAGGTTATGGTTACCAAAATATAAATTGATATCAGTGTTACTATAGAAACTATCTTTTATTTTTAATTAGAATATTTGTAAACTTACTGAATATTAAATGCTTTACATCTTAACACATTTGAAGAGCAGTCTACAATTATACACGGATGTCTCAGCAGCTCTGAAGAAATGAATTTCCTCAGAATGACCAATTTTTTTTTGTTTTTTGTTTTTTGTCGTGAATTATATAATGAATCCCGAATTTTTATGTCGTCATCATCACCAACTTCTTCTTCATAACACTATGTATTCTTGGAGGTCTACTTACCTTCCTCATTCGCTTCCTCATAACAACTTTTGAATAGGCAAATCTCTTTGTTAAGTGGCGAATCTCAAGTCTTTTGGGAAGTGTTGTGGGCTTTACGTTTCTGGGATCTGTGAGAAGAGATCAAGAGACAAGAGGTTTTTTTTTTTTTTTTTTTTTTAGGCGTTAGGCTTAGTTCCTGTTAGAGCCGTGGGAACGTTTGAAGAATAATTCAGGCGGTGGAAACGTTTTTGACAGTTATTGATTAGTAATCCTATGTATTTGATAGTATTTAAATATTATTATTATTATTATTATTATTATTGATTAGTAATCCTATTTATTTGATAGTATTTAAATATTATTATTATTATTATTATTATTATTATTATTATTATAGGGTGTGATGTAAGATACTGTACTAACCGAAATCTCTCTCTCTCTCTCTCTCTCTCTCTCTCTCTCTCTCTCTCTCTCTCTCATTAAAACAGTTTATTGGACACTTTCACTTAAAACTGATCCCGTAATTGGTTTTAGGCATGAGCAATGCTTATATAAAGGAATAATTTATATATATATATATATATATATATATATATATATATATATATACATACATACACATACACATATATACATATACACAACACTTGCTTTAATATCAGAACGTGTTAAGCCGCGAGAAGAGAAAACTGGGCGCGAGATACGTTTGAGAAATGGCCCGAACGTCTTTTGTAAATGTTTAGTGGAGCGTTGAGGAGGAGGGGGAGGAGGAGGAGGAGAGGTCGTAATGTTTGTTTATTTATGTGCGGCTCATTTCGCGAATATATTTACTCGTAAATAAGGCCGGGAAGAAAGCCTCGTGCGCTATTTGAGCGATGAACGAGAGTGACTGATGATTGCTGCTGTATTGATAAGAGAGAGGAATTCCGGACCAATTTCTGTTGGAATGAACAAAGCTTGAATTCCTCCGTCTCTCTCTCTCTCTCTCTCTCTCTTCAGACCCTTCCAGAAAGTATTTGTATTTACTACGATTTTCTCTTTCGACCTCTTTCGGTCGGTCGTGCTCTGAATGTTTATATGTGTTCAGTATGTATGTAAGTACAATACGTGCTCTCTCTCTCTCTCTCTCTCTCTCTCTCTCTCTCTCTCTCTCTCTCTCTCTCTCCGGAAGAGACAAAGAGAGAGGGAGAGAGACACAATGTGTTCAGTATATATGCAAGTACAGTACATTATCTCTCTCTCTCTCTCTCCGGAAGAGAGAAAGAGCGAGGGAGGGAGACACTGTGTGTTCAGTATGTATGCAAGTACAATACATGGTTTTTATCTCTCTCTCTCTCTCTCTCCGGAAGAGAGGAAGAGAGAGGGAGAGAGACACTGTGTGTTCAGTATATTTGCAAGTACAATACATGATCTCTCTCTCTCTCTCTCTCTCTCTCTCTCTCTCTCTCTCTCTCTCTCTCGGAAGAGAGGAAGAGAGAGACACTGTGTTCAGTATATTTGCAAGTACAATACATGATCTCTCTCTCTCTCTCTCTCTCTCTCTCTCTCTCTCCGGAAGAGACAGAGAGAGAGAGAGAGACACACACACACACAAGGGGTCCCTTATTTCATGGTGTCAGGTGATACGGGAGGAGGAAAGGGCCTCATGGCCCGAGGGCTTGCGTCAGATTGTATTATGGAGGACGTCTTCCCCTTAGATTGGTGTGTCCATTACCTTATTAGCTCTATCAGCCATCTGTTATGTCAACATTTTGGCCCTGAAGAGGAGAAGCGAGGCAGCAGAAGGCCCTGGAGGGGACGTTGGAGGAGGGAGGGGTCAGGAGTGAGAGGGGAGAAGGGGAGGGGGTAGAGAATGGGAAGGGGATGGGTAGGGGAGGGGTGGTTGGAGGGTGGGGTGAAGGGTGAGAGGGGAGGGAGATGGGGAAGGGTTAGGAAGGGTTAGGTAGGAGAGGGGAAGAATTAGGGGAGGGGGATGGCAATGGGAAGAGGCAGGGGATGAGGAGGGGATGGGATGGGAGGGAGAGAGGGATGTGGATGAGAGGGGGAGGGGATGGGGATAGGAGTGGGGAACGGGATGGAAGGGGATGGGGGAAGAGGATGAGGAGAGTGGGATGGGTAGGGGAAGGTGATAAAGGGGAAAGGGAATGGGGAGGGGAGGGGATGGGGTAGGGGATGAGGAGGTAGGGGAAGGTGATAAAGGGGGAAAGGGAATGGGGAGGAGGGGATGGGGTAGGGGATGAGGAGGTAGGGGAAGGGAAAGGGAAGGGGTCGTTTGCTTGAAATGGTATCCCAAGTCTGGAAGCGCCGGTGATATGTTTAGATGACTCGATTTGATTGGCGGCGGTTTTTATGCCTTTGTGGTCTGGTCGCGATTCTCTCTTGTAGGTATTCTGGTGTTGTTGTTGTTGGTGTTGTTGTTATGTTATGTTTGATGTTATGTTGATATTACTGTGGCGTTGTCCGTCTGTTTAGTGGAGGTGGTGGCTTGTACAGCTGCTGCTGCTGCATTTGTTGTTGTAATGGGCGAATGGTTTGTACTGTTTTCGATTAGGAATTGTTCAGTGTCATTCACTCTCATTATATATATATATATATATATATATATATATATATATATATATATATATATATATATATATATATATATACATATATATATATATATATATATATATATATATATATGTATATATATGTATGTATGTATGTATATATATGTATATGTATATATATTCATTTACCAATTAGCATTTTGAAAGGAGAAAAATGACGGCAGTCGCTTTATCCCCAGTGTGAAAAATACCTTTAATTAACCAGTCTACCCACCAGTAAACTTATAATCATTTCCCAGCTATCTGGTTATTTTTTTTAATACTTCTGCCACATCCAGTCCATTACTTTTAGGGCTCCGCCGTCCACCAGCCTTAAAAATTATACACTATTTCCGTTAGTGCATCCTCTTCCATTCTCACAACATACCAAGACCACTTCAGCTCCACAGTGATACATTTATTATCTTTTGGTAATCTGTCAGTCCTGCTTCCAACCTCTTGTGATTTCTTGTCCATTTACACATTTTGCAGTAAATGAATTCAGTCACTTTCTAATGTTGTCACCCATTCACTTTGGAAATTATACCTCACTTCTGTAAAGGGGTGTTGGCGTAAAATCCTGTCATGCTTGCCTTTTCAGCAAGTTGCTTGTATTCCACAACTTTTGCAGAGCTCACGCTGCCTCTTTCTAGCTCTGTAATTCTGAAACATTTGTTGAGAACCCTCTTCCTTTGCCTCACGCTGTATTCCACAACTTTTGCAGAGCTCTCTTTGCCTCTTTCTAGCTCTGTAATTCCGCAACTTTTGCAGAGAACCCTCTACCTTTGTCTCACTCTGTATTCCACAACTTTTGCATGGCTCTCTCTGCCTCTTTCTAGCTCTATAATTCTGCAACTTTTACAGAGAACCCTCTACCTTTGTCTCACTCTGTACTCCACAACTTGTGTAGAGCTCTCTCTGCCTCTTTCTAGCTCAGTAATTCTGCAACTTTTGCAGAGAACCCTCTACCTTTGTCTCACCCTGTATTCCACAACTTTTGCAGAGCACACCTTGCTTCTTTCTAGCTCTGTAATTCTGAAACATTTGTAGAGAACCCTCTACCTTTGTCTCACTCTGTATTCCACATTTTTGCAGAGCTCTCTCTGCCTCTTTCTAGCTCTGTAATTCTGCAACTTTTGCAGAGAACCCTCTACCTTTGTCTCACTCTGTATTCCACAACTTTTGCAGAGCACCCCTGCCTCTTTCTAGCTCTGTAATTCTGAAACATTTGTAGAGAACCCTCTACCTTTGTCTCACTCTGTATTCCACAATTTTTGCAGAGCTCTCTCTGCCTCTTTCTAGCCCTGTAATTCCGCAACTTTTGTAGAGCATCTTCTTTCATTTTCTCGAGCTGTGATTCACCGTGTTGCTCTGTCACCTTTAACATGTACCATTACAAGTATGTGTTCATTTTTTACAGGTTATTGATTAAATATCCTGAGTCGTCTTTGCGAGATAGAATTTTTAAGTGTACCAGGTCAGCCATAAATCTTGTACACAGACAGCGACGGCTTTGATCTCTTTCGAGCATGTTGTCACGCACATGTTGATGACATTTTAATTCAGTTCTTCGTGTACATGATTTAGGATTCACTGGTGAAATATACTGAAGGACAGCCAGTTCCCTGTAGTGCACAACTCCCAGCTGGCTAAGTCCAGTGACCCCTTCCTTTGTCTGTTACTTTACTTTTGACCAAGGTCGTCCCCCAGGCGTCCTGACTCGAAGCCAAGGAGACAAAGCACTGAACTCCTTAAGTCTATCCATCATCCTGCTGCCATTGATTTCTGGAGTTCATCCGGAGCAAGCCCTCAATTTTAGATAACGGATCTAGCCCTTACCTAAAGAGGTGTCAACCTACAAGACAGCAGGTGCTCAGGTCCCAAATCTAGCAGCTGGAACTGGTGTTTCATTAAGGGGCAGGGACGCAAGTCCCTTAAGGTATTTATATAACATACCCCTAAGAGCATTGGAGGCGATGATGATGATGATATACAATGCCATTTGATTTTATTATCTTTTTCTTTTATAATTAAAATCAAAGATTTCAAAGAGTTTACTTATGCATCTGGGTCATTATGCTATGAATATACTCTACTGATTCTGTATGCAAATATTTTATTTCGCAGATAAAAATTTAATATTTGATAAAAGTAGTGTAAATACCTAGACATGTTATGTGGGCCGAGTTTTAATTTGCTGTGAAATATTTAGTTTTAACTTGTACCGGATATTCAGTTTTAAATTACTGAGAGAGATATTTCGAGTTTTTACTTTGTATGAGATATATAAGAGTTTGAAATTACTGAGTGATGTGAAGATTCGACGTGTTATTAGGGAGTTTTAAATTGCTGTGAGATATTTTAGGGATTTAACTGAGAGAGAGAGAGAGAGAGAGAGAGAGAGAGAGAGAGAGAGAGAGAGAGAGAGAGAGAGAGAGAGAGAGAGAGAGTGTGTTTTACTTTGATTTTAGATTATGATAACTGAATTTGTTGGACTTTTTTTATAAGAATCTCTCTCTCTCTCTCTCTCTCTCTCTCACACACACACACAAAACTGAGGTCCCATATGTTTCAGTCCGGCTTACGGGGGACATCCCATGTACAGTATATATCCTATCTGAGGCGCCTTAACTTTCCGAAAGTGGATAGAGAGAGAGAGAGAGAGAGAGAGAGAGAGAGAGAGAGAGAGAGAGAGAGAGAGAGAGAGAGAGAGAGAGAGGGGAGGGGGGACAATTACAAGTAACTTCTGTTTTCTAGATAGATGCGGATATCTGAATTTGTTGAATTTATTTTATGTAAGACTCCCTCTCTCTCTCTCTCTCTCTCTCTCTCTCTCTCTCTCTCTCTCTCTCTCTCTCTCTCCCTCTCTCTCAGGGTTGAGGCCCTGATGATTTCAGCTCTAACTTTATGGGGGACATCCCTTATATCCTATTACGTGACACTGTTGATGTGCAAATACATACTGTGTTAGATACAAACCGTGATTACCTGTCATGGTAGACATGGAATATTTGAGCCCTTTAATTTTTTCTTGTAAGACACAACTTTGTACTTAAGAATATTAAATATAGAGATGTTAGTTTTAGTTATGTTCTTTTTTTATATATATTTTTACTTTCGAAAAAGTGTGGAGTTCTATATTTGCATATATTTTATATATTTTTTAAATTTTATATTTGCTTGATTTTTACATACAGGTATATACTGTATTTTTTTTATTTTCATAAACGTTTTGATTTTATATTTTGGCCTTTTTTTACTCCGTGTTTATCGTATATCCACATGTGCAATTAATGGATATATTGACTTGTTGCTTGTAGATATGTGTATCATAATATTAATGACGATTAATATTTTCTCTATAT
>NC_089782.1:28951735-28964235 GCF_040412425.1 Macrobrachium rosenbergii
GGCCCCCCCAAAAAAAAAGACTAGTATTATGCATCTTTTTGAATTTGCACTTTTCTGAACGATCATTATCCCATTCTCGAATGTATGGCTACTGTCAGAGCCTTTTATAGAAGAGATATTCTTTTGCAGGGGACATTTTATTAAGCTCCAGGTAGTCTTTAGTTCCTCAATTTCTTTGACACAATATTTTGCGAAATATAATACTTTGTGAAGCATTGCTTTGTCAGTTACAGGATAAAATTTTTTTGACGCAATATTTTCCGTGTTAATAAGTTTTTGTATCAGTATTGCTTAAGAAGTTACACTATACCAAATTTTTTGACGCCATATTTTATGGTTTAATGAATTTTTGTAACAGTATTGCTTAAGTTACAGGATCAAAATTTTTTGACGCAATATTTTGCGCGTTAAATTTTTTTTGTGATGCAGTAGTGTTGCTTAGTAATTGACACGATCAAATTTTTTGACGCAATATTTTGTGCTTCAGGAAGATTTTGCCTCAGTACTGTGTTAAAAGCCCTGAATATTCACCGTGAATGATCAGAATTTTTGTGCAAAAAATTTGATTTGTGGTTGACAAAGCTTAGTGTTAACATTTATCTAATAAGCATTTATATGTCATCAGCCGTCGAGTTGTCTTGTGTTGTGTACATAGACGCACATAGGATCTTGTCTTCATATTAGATAGTAGTCAGCCCTTTTTTTGCTCATGACGTCACGTAAAAGCTGAATAGGGAAGCGTTTTCAACGAAGGAATGAAAGTCCGTTTTTAAAAAATTCTTATAACGTAAGATGGGAGTCCTTCTGTAAAAATACTTAAAACCTAAGATTAAAGTCCAGTTACAAAAAAAGACTTAAACGTCATATGAAAGTCCATCTATAAAAAACTTAAAACCTAAGATGAAAGTTCATTTACAAAAAAAGACTTAAAACCTAAGATGAAAGTCCATCTACAAAAAAAGACTTAAAACGTCATGTAAAAGTCCATCTATAAAAACTAAAAGCGTAAGATGAAAGTCCATCTGTAAAAAACCTAAAACCTAAGATGAAAGTCCACTAAACCTAAGATGAAAGTCCACTAACAAAAAAGACTTAGAAGTCATATGAAAGTCATCTATAAAAAACTTAACGCGTAAGATGAAAGTCCATCTATAAAAAAACTTCAAACCTAAGATGAAAGCCCATTTACAAAAAAAGACTTAAAACGTCATATGAAAGCCCATCTATAAAAAACTTAAAACCTAGGATGAAAGTCCATCTGTAAAAAAACCTAAAACCTAAGATGAAAGTCCATTAACATAAAAAGACTTAAAACGTCTTATGAAAGTCCATCTACGAAAAACTTAAAACCTAGGATGACAGTCCGTCTGTAAAAAACTTAAAACCTAAGATGAAAGTCCATATATAAAAGAAAAGACTTGAAACGTAATATGAAAGTCCATATATAAAAATTACTTAAAAGCAAGAGAAATTGGTATTAAATGTACCTTCCAAAAAAGTCCGCAAAGTCCAAATTTGATTTCGTACCAAATGATTGTGATTTACTGGCCGCCTCTCCTTGTTCCCCAACCAGTCCATTAAAAATTTAATCTTTTTATCTGTGTACCACTTTCCGGAAATAAATTTGTGGAATCTCTCTCTCTCTCTCTCTCTCTCTCTCTCTCTCTCTCTCTCTCTCTCTCTCTCTCTCTCTCTCTCTCTCTCTCTCTCTCTCTCTCGCCTGCTTTCAGGCGTTTGGAAGGGGACTCTCGTTTGTTTAATTCTATTCGCAAAAATATTTAGGGTTAATTCTGAATTTTTTTTTGTTTTGTTTGCTCCCCTTTTCGTTGAAAGCTTAACTGTGCATTTTTATTTTCGTAGGTATTATTATTATTATTATTATTATTATTATTATTATTATTATTATTATTATTATTATTATTATTATTATTATCGATGACAAAATCCACACTAATGTAAGTGTAAATATATATACGGTATATTTAGAAATGTATATTTACACTTACATAAAATATGGATTGTTTTTCACCATTTTACTGACATGTGAGTATCAGATTTTTATAAATCATTATTATTATTATTATTATTATTATTATTATTATTATTATTATTGTGTAAAAATGATGATTGGATATTATTATTATTATTATTATTATTATTATTATTATTATTATTATTATTATTATGCAGTAATGTTAATTTGAAAGAGCCCATCTGGTACTCAAAAGTGCTTTCGTTTTTTGTAGTCACCGTCACCACCTTAGTAATAGTAACAGTGGCAATAATAGTAATATACAATCAAATCAGGTTCCCGAAACCACACACGCAGACACGCGTGGCCGAAATATCGAACACAACCGATGCCCAGACCCGCGTAAAATTAGAGGAGAGTGAGTCAATGGAATTCTCGCGGGCCACGCACCTGCCGCCCCCCCCCCTCCCCCTCACCTCGAACGAAGAAGGAGGTACCGGTGCCGTTCCGTATAATGAAGATATAATGAAATTATATACAGCCTCCGTTGCCCACCTGAACTTCGCTAGTGGAACCCGCTCTGTTTGTGAAAGGGATTGGCTATAAATAATATTTTTTTTTATTTTTGCGTTTTGTTTCGTTGTTAGAAATTATTTTATTTTTGTTTTGCTGTTTTGTTTTTATTAGTAATATTTTTTTTTCGTTTTCTATTTTTCGCATTTTTGTGTTTTATTCGTGGACTGATATGGAGTGACAGGTGGGAGATGTGGGTAATGGGTTTGTAATTTGCTTTATTTATTTTTTTCCCCTTTTCCTCTTTACTCTGTAAAGTTAGAATGTATGGGTGAAGTAATTTTAAGTACTTTCTCGTGGGACGCGTATGATATGATGCCTTACGTAGTATATCTGTCTGTCTATCTAAGTATATATATATATATATATATATATATATATATATATATATATATATATATATATATATATATATATATATATATTATTCAATTATGTTTTACTCCTTCCCATTGTATATATCTTTTCCCGATAAGAAAATGAATGGCAGCTGAAAAGGAATTTTGCCACCGCCGCTTTTGTTCTCTGATCAAAATATCTGACGTTCCGATTCGTATGCTTTTTACGACAGACAGACAGACACACAGACCACGGAAAATATTTGCCAAAATATAAATAATAATATTTTTTTCGGGATGCTGTTAGTACCTCCGTTTTTCGGTCCAGTTCTTAGTCTGATCCTTCTGTCAGTCACCGCGGTCATATGTGATTCGCTTAGTAAATTTCGTCCGATTGATTCTGAATTTTAAATGTACGAGTAGCCTTTATATATTCGTGTGTGTGTGTGTGTGTGTGTATGCGTGCGCGCGCGCGCGCGTTTGTGTATGCATATATAAAATTAGAGTATAAAAAAAAAAAAAAAAAAAAAAATATATATATATATATATATATATATATATATATATATATATATATATATATATATATATATATATATATATATACAGTACATAGGTTATATCTAACGTGCTCTCCTTCTTAGTTATAAGATGGTCCAAGTTTGATGATCCATTTTGGGAAAAATCTCATTTTTCTGTAGCGAAATGATTGTTTTTATATATGTACAGATTTATGCATGATTTCATTCGTTATTATTATTATTATTATTTTTATTATTATTATTATTATTATTATTATTATTATTATTATTATTATTATTATTATTATTATTATTATTATTATTTGCATTTTTTCTTCAAGTTGATTATTTAAGGTTAACTTTGTCTTCGGAAATTCATAAATTTTGGTAAAGGTTTGACAAAATGATTGTCCTATCGAACGCCTTTTGTTCCGTTTCTGTAAATACAATACCAACTATTTTAAGTTTTCAAGTTTTTTTTTTAACTCTAAAATGTAAATTTAGTACAATGTAAAATTCCAGCATAAACGTCCCGTCTTATTTTACGAGGCCCTCCTATCGGCAGTCGTTTTAGTGGTCAGTTATAGTTTATGGCGTTCCTGAATCACTTACTTATATGGGACAAACACTATTTTGGACGAAATAGGCATTGAACTTGTTCTTTAATATATGTTTAAGTTTTAATATATTTGTAGGCCTTGGGACAACTTACTCTTCAGGATATGGTTAATTTTTACTATATTTGTAGGCCTTTGGACAATCAGTTGAATCTGTTGAGACGGATTTCTTTTTTACAATTTTCTTCTAAGCAACAAACCCTTTTTTGAATAATTGGGTATATATATAATATATTCTTTAATATGTGTTTTTTTTTAATCTTTGTAGGCCTTTAGGCAACAGCTTCAGTGTATTTTTAGGCCTTTCGTCAACTTACTGAATATTCCTTTATCATTTAACATTAAGAAAACTGTCTTTTTATAACCTTCTCCTATCCCACAGACCATTTTTTTAATAATTGGTCTTTAATTTGTTCTTTAATATTTATTTTCAGTTTTCAAATCTTTGTAGGCCTTTCGGCAACCTACTGAATATTCTTTTATCGATTAATATTAAAATAGCCTTATTTTTATAACTTCTTCTCTGGCAGAAACCCTTTGTCGAATTTATGTTTCTTGAATTTATTCATTGATATTTGTTTTCGGTTTGAAATCTTCGTAAGCCTTCAGGCAGCTTACTGAGTATTCGTATATCGCTTAGTATTGAATATATTTTTATAACTTTCTTCTATGCCACAAACCCTTTTTTTAAATAAGTGGTTCTTGAATTCATTCTTAAATACTTGTTTCCAGTTTTAAATTTTTGTAGCCAATTTGGCAATCTATTAACTGTTCCTTTATCGTCTAATATTGAATATATATTTAATATAACTTTTTTCAATGCATAAACCATTTTTTTAATAAATAGGTGTTGAATTTATTCTGTAATTTTTGTTTTCGACTCTTTGCAGGCCTTTAGGCTACCTACCGACTATTCGTTTATCGTGTAATATTGAATACCTTCCCTTTCAAAGAGAGCGTCAATGAAAAGCAGCTTTTTGCTGAGAGAGAGAGAGAGAGAGAGAGAGAGAGAGAGAGAGAGAGAGATGATTTTAAAAAGAGGGAGAGAGAGAGAGAGAGAGAGAGAGAGAGAGAGAGAGAGAGAGAGAGAGAGAGAGAGAGAGAGAAAATCAAAGGGAGAGAGAGAAAATCAAATAGAGAGAGAACAAATCAAAGAGAGAGAGAGAGAGAAAGAGAGAAGAGAGAGAGAGAGAGAGAGAGAGAGAGAGAGAGAAAATGACAGAGAGAGAGAGAGAAATGTGTTCCCTCTCTCCCCACCAACTCTCCTCCCATAAGAAAACGCGTGTTTTAGACATCTTGGAAGTTTAATTGAGATTTATCCCAAAATTGTGAGTTAAGAAAAAAAAAAAAAAACCCTTCGCTCTTAAGTTTTGAGAGATTTTCTTTTTCCTCTCTTATGAAGATTTGCGACAAGTTTTTTTTTTTATGTGCCGGAATAGCAGCGATGTCTTAAAAAATATTTTAGTTTGGTAATTCTGATGAGATATGAGCTTAATATTTTTTCATATGCAGATCGTGAACAAATATGTAAATAGACACGGAGAACTTAAAATTCTTGAAATAAAAGGAATTATGCTTTATACGTGGGCAGTTTTTTTTTTTTATGAAACTTTGGTTTCTTAAATTAGCATTTTAATAAAGAAAAGATGTAAGTTATTGGTTATCAAAAATGATTTTTTAAGGGTTATGTAATTAGTAATGTTAAGTGTTATTTCATGTTATCGATTGAAAATATTTTTTTTATTTATTTGCCAATTTTTTTCAGTACTTATAGACATAAATTTTACTTTGATGTTGAGTTCTATAGTTAAAGTCCTCCTGAGCCTCTGTAGGCTCATAGGGCAGGCGCTGATCTCCCGTTTCTTAGGCCGACAGCCAGTGGGGGACAGGTCCCAGTGCCTGTGACACGTGGCCAGTTAATGAAACTGTAAAATGTAGAAATGACTTTAAAAGAAAATTGTTTTAAGTATAACTCTGGCACGTAATTAAGCAATAGAACACCTTAACATTGATGACAGGAGACGAGGAAAATATTAAATTTAAATTACATTTCATTTGTTAGCCTTCATGTTGCGTCATTCATAAAGTCATATGCAGGTGTAATAACGGAAAAATGAAAGGCTGGGTATAAATTCTAACCGGTTTCGCCTTTTCGAGGACACCGTCAGGAGGGCTCTTGAAGATGCCTTATAAAATTGAAGGGGAAACCGGTTAGGGTTTATACCAAGTGAATCATTTTTCTGTTTGGTACATCTGCATATATATATATATATATATATATATATATATATATATATATATATATATATATATATATATATAGTGTGTGTGTTTGTGTATTTATACTATGAGTATATATTATAGGTATGCACGTCACATAAAAAAGTTGTACGATAGTTATAAGTAATGATATTTTCACCATTCTCTATTTTTGAATTAATATGTTAATAATAAGTAATGACAGTTTCATTATACATTGAATTTGCTTTTGTATTATCATTAGGAACGATAATTTTCTAATGTGATATGCTTTGTGTGCTTTGCGTGTTTTTATTTGTTTATTTGTTCATTTATTTATTTACTTGTGTATTTATTTATTTATTTATTTTGCTTTTGCGCCCTGATGGTTAATCGCAGTTTTTGTAGACGTAATCAGCTCTACAGCTTTGGCAGGTGTAATCCGTCTGTATAATATTAACACGCGTAAAAACGCGGTCGTTAGAATTAATCAGTTTCCATATTAAACATAACTGTCCCGATATATATTGCATTTCGTCGTGATGACATTTTATATGAGATTAATCCGACTGCTGTCAGTTTCACAACATTTGATCTTTATTGATAGGAGCAGCATTTTCATTAAGCTACGTCACATTGTTGTATTGATGATACTTGTCATTATGCTTAATCTGCTTCGGGATATACAGGAAACACTTGATTGTTTTTTTTTTAGTTTGTTTTGGCTGATGTCATGCATGTTGTCATAGGGTTGCTGACAGTTGACTGTCTAGGTCCCTGTCTGGTAAATATTATGGGGTACTTTTGGAAAGTGGGCCATATCATTTTCTTGAGAAGGGAAGCAAAGGAAGGAGTAAGCTTAGAGAAGATTGCGGAATAATAATAATAATAATAATAATAATAATAATAATAATAATAATAATAATAATAATAATAGTAAAAAAGGCAATGTAAATCCACGTATTTTCGTGTATAATAAATAATAGTCTCCGGGTAATAAACCTTAAAGGTTTTGATTTGCCTGTGTCTATATAATATATATATATATATATATATATATATATATATATATATATATATATATATATATACACACATATATACATACATACATACATACACACGCATATATATATATATATATATATATATATATATATATATATATATATATATATATATATATATATATATATATATAGAGAGAGAGAGAGAGAGAGAGAGAGAGAGAGAGAGAGAGAGAGAGAGAGAGTCTTGGACACATTCATATGATACATCCATTATTAATATTAAGCCAAACTAACCCATTCATTTGTATATTCTCACCAGTGAGTAAATGTATAAGTTAAGATGTCTTTGAGGCTAAATAATAATAATAATAGATATTTTTTCAGCAAGAAGAAAATAAACAACCAAATAACCAAAGCCCCGAACTCTAAAACAATGTCGGATTCGGAACGTCACCGTTTCGTGAAAACACGGATCCTAAAACTGTCGTCAGTTCGCCCACCCCCATCCAGACACCCCCCCCCGCGCCAAAAGACCCACCCACCCAAGGAAATTTAAGAGTTGAGAAAATCAATGGCAGGAAACTCGTAAATAAACAAAGAACGGCAGTAAGAGGCAAAGGGAGCGATGACGATAACGGAAGAGAATCTACGGCGTTGTATATCAAGCTCCTAGGGCCGTTATATACCGGGCTCCCCTGTTCTTAGCACGCTCTTTGATAAACACCATCTCTGCCTCTCGCCTTTTTAGGCTCGTTTGCGGGAAGGAAGGAAGGAAGGAAGGAGCCTCCGTAGGCTTTTGATAAGGGATAAGTCTCCGCTGGGGTAAGGGACGGGAGAGTCTCCGTTGGTAGAAGGGAGCGGAGGTTTCCTTGAGTTTTAGATAAGGAAGTGTCTCCACTGTAATAGGGGAAGGTAGGGTCTCCGTTGGTTTTAGATCAGAGTCTCCACTTTGTAAGGGAAGGCACGGTCTCCATTGGCTTTAGATGAGAGAGTCTCCACTTTATTAAAGGAAGGTAGGGTCCCCATTGGCTTCAGATCAGAGTCTCCACTTTGTAAAGGAAGGCAGGGTCTCCGTCGGTTTTAAATGAAAGAGCCTCCACTTCAGAAAAAGAAGGTAGGGTTTCCGTTGGTTTAAGATGAGTCTCCACTTCAGACAAAGAAGGTAGGGTTTCCGTTGGTTTAAGATTAGTCTCCACTTCAGACAAAGAAGGCAGGGTTTCCGTTGACTTAGGATGAGTCTCCACTTCAGACAAAGAAGGCAGGGTTTCCGTTGACTTAGGATGTGTCTCCACTTCAGACAAATAAGGTAGGTTTTCCGTTGGTTGAAGATGAGTCTCCACTTCAGACAAAGAAGGCAGGGTTTCCGTTGACTTAGGATGAGTCTCCACTTCAGACAAAGAAGGTAGGGTTTCCGTAGGCTTAAGATGAGTCTCCGCTTCAGACAAAGAAGGTAGGTTTTCCGTTGGTTGAAGATGAGTCTCCACTTCAGACAAAGAAGGTAGGGTTTCTGTTGGTTCAAGATGAGTCTCCACTGTAGGAAGGGAAGGTAGGGTAGGGTTTCTGTTGGGTTTAGGTGAGAAAGTCTCCACTGTAGCAATGGAAGGTGGGCTCTCCATTGGATTTTGAAAGGAACATTCTTCCTTGTTCTAGCAGGTTCCACAACATTGTTATTATTTTGTAATACAAAAATTATGTAATTTACAACATCTTCGTCTCTTTCAGCGTTCTGGTATCCCCACCCATTCTCTCCCCTTTCCCCTTCCCTTCTCCTCCTCCCCTCCCCCCCCCTCCCCTTCTCCTCTTTTTGGCAGGTTCCACAACATTGTTATTATTATTTTTATAACAATTATGTTATTCACATTATCTTCGCCTCTGAGCTCATCAGTATACCCCTAACCCTATCTGCTCCCCCTCCCCTTTCCCCTTCTCCTCCCCCCTCCCTTCATTTCTGGCAGGGTTCCCAACCCACCATTCTTTTATCATTCGCTTAAGCCTTAATGTATAGCTTCCGATTGCTTAGGTGTCTGAACCGAGCGGGAGATATTAATGGGTTGGGATTCTATATTTATGAAGATTTCTGTTTACACGAGGAAGGAGGAAGGTTTCGCCGGCGCTTGTTTTTGAGAATTCGGCCATTACGGATTTATGGTTCTAAGTCTTTGTTTGCTTTTTTTTTTCGTTGCTTCTTTCGTTTTGTATTTCTCTCTCTCTCTCTCTCTCTCTCTCTCTCTCTCTCTCTCTCTCTCTCTCTCTCTCTCTGTGTGTCTCTGTCTCTCTTCATTTGCTGTGGACTTCACATTATAGGGTTTTGTAATTAAACCTCTCTCTCTCTCTCTCTCTCTCTCTCTCTCTCTCTCTCTCTCTCTCTCTCTCTCTCTCTCTCTCTCTCTCTCTCTGTATTTGTTGAGAAGTTTGTTTCCTAGAGTTCGGTAATTGAACTTGGATGAAGGCGGCCGAGAGAGAGAGAGAGAGAGAGAGAGAGAGAGAGAGAGAGAGAGAGAGAGAGAGAGAGAGAAGGTCTGAATAATTTCACACACTGTTGCTCTTATATTCATGAAACACCGTTTTGAATAATAAACCTTTACAGGTGTTTTAATGTTAATTTTTCTTCGGTCGTTTGCATATTACATATATATATGTATATATATATATATATATATATATATATATATATATATATATATATATATATATATATATATATATATATATGTGTGTGTGTGTGTGTGTGTGTGTGTGTGTGTGTGTGTGTGTGTTTTTCATTCAGTGAAAATCCTTTTTTACTTGAATGGAATGGCTTCATAAAATGATAGGATGACTGTCAGTGTCTCATTTGCAACATAATTATTATTGAGATAAAGTTAATCGACTTCATTTTATTTCCAATTTTGCAATTTTATACGATTAATCTTTATTTATGTACTTGCATGGCCTCTAGTAATTATTACTGACGTAAGTAAACATCCGCACTGATTTCACTTACCAAAATATCACTATTTGTTTACTAACTTTCCCCCGAGAGATATTTCGGGGCTTGGGCCATTCGGCCCCCCTTCCTTCCTCCCTCCCTCCCTCCCTCCTTCCTTCCCTCCCTCCCTCCCTCCGTTCCTTCCTTCCCTCCCTCCCTCCCTCCCTTAGCCATTACCGGCAGAGGATTATTTTCGCGTCCCTTAAAATGGAACCTGATTAATTTTGAGAAGTTTTACGATATAATCCTGAACTTCATCATCCGAAATCTGGCATTTTTATATGGAATTGCAGAATTTTAGCTGAAGTTTCGCCTCCGGCCGGTCGCCATTCTCAAAGCGCGCGCGCGCGCTCGGCGAGAGAGAGAGAGAGAGAGAGAGAGAGAGAGAGAGAGAGAGAGAGAGAGAGAGGGGGGGAGAAACTTAGCCAGCGCTTGAGGTTCCTATTCCAAGTCACGACTTGAGGGTTGGTCTTCCTGATCGAGATGATAGCAACGGCTGCTAGGAATGGGGTGAGGGGGAGGGGGATGGGAGAGGGGGAATGGTTTCTGCTATGAATGGAAGGCAGGAGAGCAGGGGGAGTGGGGAGGGAGTAGGAGGAGGAGGAGGAAGTGGCAGCTGTGGAGAAAGAATAGGATGGGGAGGAGGCGGTGGTAGCTACTTTGGATGAAGAAAAGAAGTAGCCAAAGCAGCGTCTGCTATGGATTAAGGACAGGAAAAGGAAGTGTCTGCTATTAAGGATAAACAGGAGGGGGGAGGAGGAGGAGGAGGCTTCTATGAATGGAGAACTTGAAAAGGGTTGAGATTTTACTTTTAGGGTAAGTGTAAAGCTTACAAGGTTTTATTGCGAGGGAAATTGTCTCTTTACCATTCACGGGCAAATTTATAATGTCATCAAATTTTGATATAAATTCCTCAAGCCATGAAATGTTTTGTAGAAGACTGTCCATTAAATTTCCAGATACTTTAAACTCACAGACGTCCGCTGAGTAACATCCTGATATAATTTTAGTAAAGGCATCAATAAAGGAATTATTAAACACGGAATTGGTAAAGAATTCAGTTTGTTTTGATTTGGTAGTTTATGAAAACTACTGAAGCACTTTAAATGTTATGTAGGGGTTCACGTTCTCAGTATTGCTTATTTACTTGGGATCGTAAAGCAGTATTGGTCAAATCTAATTTTAACCATGTAATAAGGTCCAACCTTAAATCAGATTTTCTTTCATTTACGTTACTTTTCCATTCCATCGTACAGTTCGTGTGGTCTCTGTCTAAAAGAATATATATATATATATATATATATATATATATATATATATATATATATATATATATATATATATATATATATATATATATATATATATATATATATATATATATATATATATATATATATATATATATATATATATTATTGTCAGCGATATTTGAGTGAAGCTGAACATTACCTCTTGTTTTTCTTATCTAATTTAGTGTTAGGTTTTGTACCCTACTGTATCCGCCGTGTGCATCTCTGCAAATGTCCCCGAGATAAAATCAAGAATATTATTATTTCCTCATCACTGGCGTCCTTGTGTTCAAAAGAGATGACCCTTTCTTGTTGTTCTTGTGTCCTCCTCCTCCTCCTCCTCCTCCTCCTCCTCCTCATTTCTCCCTCCTCCTCCTCCTCCTCGTTTCTCCCTCCTCCTCCTCCTCATCTTTTCTCCCTCCAATCTTCCTTGTCCTCCTCCTCCTCCTCCTCATCTTTTTCCCCTCCCATCTTCCTCCTCCTCCTCTTCTTCTTCTTCTTCTTCTTCTTCTTCTTCTTCTTCTTCTTCTTTGTATTCAAAAGAGATGATCGTTTCTTGCTCTTGTGTCTCTCCTCCTCCTCTTCCTCTTCTTCTTCTTCTTCTTCTTCTTCTTCTTCTTCTTCCCTCCCCTTCCCCTCCTCCTCCTCCTCCTCCTCCTCCTCCTCTTCTTCTTCTTCTTCTTCTTCTTCTTCTTCTTCTTCTTCTTCTTCTTCTTCTTCTTCTTCTTCTTCTTCTTCTCCTCTCAGGAGCCAGACCACCAACTTGAAGAAACTTGATAATCTTACCTCTGATTCCGTATGGTAAACATGCAGAGCGCCTACGTATGACTATATTAGAGGAACTGATGACTTTGTACCCTTCGTGTTTGTTTGTTTTTCTGTCGGAGAGAATTACTTCAGATGTTTGTATTTATTTTTGTCATATTTTTTCTGTGTAGTGTAAATGTCTCTAAAAATGGTCGCAGACAACC
>NC_089782.1:28969235-28976735 GCF_040412425.1 Macrobrachium rosenbergii
GTACTCTGTCTGTTTCAGGTGTTGTTGTGGATTTGGTTGAGGGGAACAGTTTTCTTTCTCTTGCCGTGTTTGAGGAAATTTGATCCAGTTGTCAGCTATTTGTACGAGTCTCTCACATATGTAGTGAACCGAACGGCAAACTGAAGATTGGTCTATTCCTAAGTCTTCACCAACTCCGACTTGAAAACCTGGATCGGACACATACCTAAGAAATGCTTCAAGTCGCTGTTTTGTAGATAATGCTCCTCCTCTGGTCTCAACATCATTATTGTCCAGTAGTACGTTTTGTACAATCCAATGTACGTTATCCTCGTCAAATCGGAAAAGACGTTTGTAGTCATGGACATGATGGCCTGAGCGACGAACGTTATATATTTTAGGTTTTCTAATATTCATGAACGCAGCCATAATGCACGACGACCACCACCGGCAACTGCTCAAAGACACCTGATGGCCTGCCTTTCAAATGTGAAGCATATTCTTCAGTTTTTAAGAATAATCTATTATTATGCATACGTACGCTAAATTTGCTAAGCGTGTGGAGAATTTTCTTCGGAGAATATTCTTCGGATGAATTGTCTACTTTTATGCATACCAAATAAGAATTTTCTTCTCAAAAAGAGTAGACAATAGAATATTCTATTTTTATACATTCCAGGGATTGTTTTTGAGAGATTTCTGTTGCATTCTATGAAAAATCTAGTTTTTCATCACATAACATCAATTAACATGTGTTGGTTCAGGTATTTAATAATAATAATAATAATAATAATAATAATAATAATAATAATAATAATAATAATAATAATAATGAGAAGGAGAATCGAGCAGGTTGTCGAAAGCTTTCGTTTTGAAAATATTTTTAATATATATTTTCACTTAACTCTGTTGTGGATGTCTTCATTAACAATAATAATAATAATAATAATAATAATAATAATAATAATAATGATAATAATAATAATAATGTTCACTTGCTGGTCAGCAAAACACGCTGCTTTTCAGAAGGAATATTGGGATGTGACTCTTATCTCCCGTCTGCCTTTTTTTATTTTTTTTATATTTTTTAACGTTATTATTCTTCTTAACGTCTACATACGTTGATTACCGACTGAAACGTACGCCTGGAAGTACACTTGTGTGCTATACTTCCCAGTTAATGTAAGGTGTAGATATTCATATAATGAGACACAGAATATGTGATTATTTATGTCAAAACTACTGCATTGTTTTTCTTCTAAGAAATGTTTGTTAATGTTTCATGTTACGTTGATGTGTTTGCTTTTTTTTTTTTTTTTTTGGTTAATGTTTTTTTCCTGTACAGGTAAACCAGGGAGACTGCTATTGTTTTTTTTTGTTAGTGTTTTTTTTTTAATGAGAAAAAAAAGGGCCATTGCTACTCTGCATTAAACCATAATTTTAGTTTAACTTTCCAAGCGCTGAAAACCGTATAATTTTACTTTCATCCACTTCTCCAAGTTTGCCTTGCAAAGGAAGCCCCAGAGAGAGAGAGAGAGAGAGAGAGAGAGAGAGAGAGAGAGAGAGAGAGAGAGAGAGAGAGAGAGAGAGAGAGAATACTCACCTCGTTAAGCTAGCTGGGAAAAAACACCACCGCTTTTAGTTCCAGCCATTGTGGTTGGAGGTCCATCTGATTGAAGTCGGAAATATTTCCAAATATTTAATTCTCTCTGTCTCTCTCCACTGATTGTATTTATTCATTTATTTATTTATTTATTCATTTTATTTCAGTCTTCGTTTATTTATTCATTTATTTATTTATTTATTTTCTGTTTCTATTTACTTAATTATTTATTTTTTTAGTCTATTTTATTCTTTAATTGTTTATTTACTTATTTATATATTAATATATTTTTAATCACATCTAAAATTCTCTCCTTGCTATTTATTTATGTGTATAATTATTTATTTTTTAATTTATTTGTTATTTCTTTTTGATCACATCTCTCCTTTCATGTTACTTAACTGTCATCCAATTTCTCGCCAAGTATATTAATTTCTGTGTTGCTTTCTTTCTTTATTTATTAGTTTATATGTTCATTTATTTGTTTTTAAGCATATCTCAACTTTCATGTACAATGTATAGTTATCGTTCAGTTTCTCGCCTAGTTTATTTATTTATTTGTTTAATTATTTATTAATTTACTTGTTTATTGTGAATCTTGCTTTATCTCCAGTGTTATTTATGTATCATTCAAACTCTCGACCAGTTTATTCAAGATATCAGTGTTATTGTATCACTTATATTTCAATTTGTTTATTTTGCTACGCTCGAAGTTCTAATTTGATATTTTGTAAAAATTTCTGTCTGGTCCGAAATAAAACAGTTTTTTTTTTCTGTATTTTCCGTCTTTCAAGTTGGTGTAAAATGAATGTTTTATTGCGGACCCAGGAGCAGTTTCCCCCTCCCCCCTTATGAATTTTAATTGGTTTCCTTTTCCTCATTCCTTTGTGGAAGTAGTTTTTTTTTCCCGTCTTACTTTTTCTTGAGCGTTTTGGAAAAATAACACCTTTGTGTGTGGTAATTGGAAGATGGTGTTTCTAAGTTCATATTTGGTGATACGGGTACTTCATTTCTAAAAATTGATATTTCTGACGATGTGGTATTCTCTAAATTCATATTTTATCTGGCTTATAGTCTGCCTTAAATTTAAGGGCATTAAATATGAACATTTTCCCCGCTGAATTCATTCAAATCATATGGCTCGTGATATGAGTTCTGCCGCCCATCACTCAAAACCTGTTATAGATCATCCTATGATGACGGCCGTCCATTCAGGGTTAATTTTTATATTAATTTTTATTAATATTTCGTCTTATGTATTGGAGATGTCTCACATGTACCTGCCTTATTTTTGTTTTTACTTATCCCAAAATTCCTGTTTTTTTTTCTTTTTTCACCTCAGTTCTTATCTGAGTGCTGTTGGGCAGGAATAGATTCTCAAGTTAAGTTCCTGTTTGTGTTTACTAAATAGGCTTTAGCAAGGATTTGTTCCGTCAGTGAGAATGGGGTTTATATCTTTGTGTTTGTACGTTTGCGTAACATTAACATTTTGTACCTTGAGTTTATATGCCACGCCAGCAAAATAGCTGTAGGTTAGATTGGTTAAGAGGACCAGACGTTGTATGAGCACAGAGAGAGAGAGAGAGAGAGAGAGAGAGAGAGAGAGAGAGAGAGAGAGAGAGAGAGAGAGAGAAAGAGAATGATATCCTGGTATTAGTAGGGCAGAAATTATAATATAATTGTCTCCATATCGGTGACGAAAATTAGGATTCTGTATGTCGACTTAATATTATGAAAATTACAAATATTTTGTAGCACTCCAGCTAAGTGACACATAATAGCAATTACCTTTTGAACAGATCATCAAGAATTCTTTTGACGTGCCAAGAAAAAAAATAATACAATTACTTTCAAAGGTGGAGACAGAACAAAGGATTGCAAGATTCCAAATAAGGATAACCAAAATTAGAATAATGTTGAAGTGGTAGAACACACACACACACACACGCACACACAAAGTCGCGACTAATCTTTAAAAAAAAAAAACAAAGGAATGCAGAGTCTTCAATCATTCATCATCCGAGACTTGAGAACTCACTGATGGTTGTGTAGCTAGCCTTTTTCAAGGGTTGTAAGGCATGAAAGCGAATAACAGGTCTGCCGTGGACCTCTGGATTCTGCTGGCCAGTCATCCAGAGAAGAGTTTGGGCCAAACGAACAAACATTAGTGACTTTATCAAAGCTGTAAATAATGAATGACCAGATTTAGAAGCTGAGTGGGAAGTTTTATTCACAGAATATCTGCGGATGAGTAAGATCATGGGATGCTGACAGATTCAGAGATAAAACTACGTAAGTGCTCAGTTTTTCTATCAGCCCACAGATCTTAAAAGTTACTGAGGCTAGAGGGCTGCAAATTGGTATGTTGATCATCCACCCTACAATCATCAAACATACCAAATTGCAGCCCACTAGCCTCAGTAGTTTTTATTTTGTTTAAGGTTAAAGTTAGCCACAATCGTGCTTCTGGCAACGCAACAACACAGGCCACCACGGCCGGCTGAGAGTTTCATGGGCAGCGGCTCATACAGCATTATACGAGACCACCGAAAGATATAAGCTGTACAGAAAAGTCGATAGCGCCGAAGAAACTTCGGCTCATTTTTTACTTATTTTTAATTACTAATAAACTTCAAGTGGTTGGTAATTTACTTATCGATGTGTCTCGTTAGAAAAAAAATTCTTGTAATTTGATCAACGTGTGAAAACTCAGATTATATGGAAAGTTATTAGTCATGAGATGTGTTTGGTGAATGGGTATGTCTGCTACCCCGTTGGTGTAATAGCAAACACATGAAAATATGTCTGTTTGTAACATGGAAAGCAGAAACTGGTATGTCACAAAAAAAAAAAAAAAATAGAAATAACAAAATAAGAGTGAGAATATACATGAAACGGTTATCAAACAAGTTGTGACACTTAACAAGTAAAAAATGCGCCGAAGTTTCTTCGGGGCAATCGAGTTTTCTGTACAGCCGCTACAGCGAATGATCAAGGCCACCGAAGATAGATCTATGTTTCGGTGGTCTCGGTATAATGCTGCATGAGCCGCGGCCCATGAACTCTCAGCTGGCCGTGGTGGCCTGTCTTGTTCCGTTGTCAGAAGCGCTATCATGGCTAACTTTAGCTTTAAATAAGATAAAAACTACTGAGGAGGCTAAAGGGCTGCAATTTGGTATGTTTGATGATTGAGGATGGATGATCAACATACCAATTTGCAGCCCTCTAGCCTCAGTAGTTTTTGAGATCCGAGGGTGGACAGAAAAAGTGCGGACGGACAGGCAAAGCCGGCACAATAGTTTTCTTTTCAGAAAACTATAAATCAGTTTCAGACAGTGTACCAAATTCCGCATCTGCTCGCCTCTCGTTTGTTTTGGCTCTAGAGAAAAATAGAAATGAAATTAAGTTTCGCATTATTTCGTAATCGGCTCTTGCATAAGTTACAGTTACTTTATTGCGTGCTTTTGTGTTTTTATGATTGAACACTGAGGTGGAGAAATAAACTTTATTGGAAATAGAAAGTCTATAAAAGCGAAAGCAATCAGAATGAAAAAAAAAAAGATTTAGATATAAAACAATAAACATTGAAATTGTAAAAAAAAAAAAAAAAAATATGGGGAAATGGTAACAAAAAAAAAGCCAACGTGGAATGGGAGATTAGAATATTGCTGGATCAGTGACACTGAAAATGTGGCGAGAAAGAAAAGCTGTTCGTGTGAAAAAAAAGAGGAAAAAAGAGAAGGCCGTGGAGGGTGGCACCAGAGAGAGAGAGAGAGAGAGAGAGAGAGAGAGAGAGAGAGAGAGAGAGAGAGAGAATTAGTCAGTCAAATGAACCAAAGTTGATTTATTTGCTCATTTAAAACGTCGTGCTATACTTGAGAGAGAGAGAGAGAGAGAGAGAATTATTCAGTCGAATGAGCCAACGCTATTATTTTCTTTTAAAAATTGTACTATATTTGAAAGAGAGAGAGAGAGAGAGAGAGAGAGAGAGAGAGAGAGAGAGAGAGAGAGAGTTAGCCGGTCAAATGAACCAAAGTTGATTTATTTGTTCATGTAAAAAGTCGTGCTATACTTGAGAGAGAGAGAGAGAGAGAGAGAGAGAGAGAGAGAGAGAGAGAGAGAGAGAGAGAGAGAGAGAGAGAGAGAGATGTGTCACGTGCTGATATTCTTTCAGGAATACCGTTAGTTATGTTTCATTCAAGTGTTACGGTTGAAATGTGTCATCTAAAGGACGTAGATTTTATTGTTACATAATAATTTGTCTGAACAATTTGAAGGAATTATTGATGATATGGAATAAAAATAAATTGCTTATTTATCTAAAATGTATTATGGAGAATATATTTTATATCATATCAAGAAGGTTAGCTTTGCATTGATTGATTAGTTTATAATATTCATCAGCAAATGTCACATTTACCATGAAAATCATGACAGTACATATAAGTTTTGGTCTTGGAAGTAAATAAACATTGATGAAAAAAAAAATTTTATTTCGTTCTTTTATATAGACCACTGTCCCCCATTTTCTGAACCTTTTAGGCTGGGCAAGTCCTCCAATTTTTTTTTCATTTTGACAATTTTTTTTTTTTTTTTTTTTTTTACCTTTTTCCATCTATGGCCCTTTCAATCGCATTTCGGCTGTCTTTCATTGTTTCCGTTTCCAAAGGTTTGTTTCGTTGCGCCGTTTATTTTTCCTGTCTTTTCTTTCCTTTTCATTTGTTTTTATTGTTCTTGTCGTCGTTGTTTACTTTTGTAAAATTCTGACGGGTAAATGAAATTATGAATAGCCTTAATTTCTGAAAGGATTTTTTATGCTTACTGTTTCGATAATGAAAATTAAAATTATTGCCTTACTTTATTTATTTAATCATATATAGTACACACACATATGCGCGCGCTTACACACACACACACGCATATATTTTATTTATTTAATGTACATATATATATATATATATATATATATATATATATATATATATATATATATATATATATATATATATATATATATATATATATATATATATATATAATTTTTTTTTTTTTTTATTTCATGCACAAATGGGTTGCTGTGGTGCTGTTTTGAATAATGTAATATGGACTTTTTAATTCATTACTAAATATACAAAATTTTTGTCAGGAAAATTGATAACAGGAAATTGATAAAACTGCTCATCATAGATTAAGCCTCTTTTGATTCACATTTCATTTGTTTTTATTTTATTTAAGCAGATATTTTATAAACCTTTCGTCCCTTGAGTAACAAAACCGTCAGTCTGTGTAGTATTCGGGACTGAAATTCCTTCGTTCATATCCCAGTGATTTAAATTAATACCTGCTGCAGTTTTAAGTTTCATGATTGACGAAGGTTGAAAGTTAGTGTTTTAAGACATTTATTATTATTATTATTATTATTATTATTATTATTATTATTATTATTATTATTATTATTATTATTATTATTATATTTTTCAGGTGAGTGTTGACAAGGTTCAGAATCTTCATCGGGCAGCGCGGTCATAGTGGAGTTAATGTCTGCCTGATCTTGAAGAAGAAGAAGAATGGTGAGTTGCCAATTCATAGAATTATTATATAAAAATTACAGCTTTTGCTGGGAACTGGGATTCGAATAACGTCATGTAATTTAAATAACAAGCTATTTAGTCTATCTTAATAGTTTATTAAGGTAATGTTATGGCACGATGTCTTGACGTTAGTCAAATTCGGTGTAATCACTGACAGCAGTGATAATATCCTAACTGTCAACTCTTGACTCCAAACGGTTTTGTGCATGTGGAGCGAGTCGCAGAACCCCGTTACTGCGACTCTCTCTCTCTCTCTCTCTCTCTCTCTCTCTCTCTCTCTCTCTCTCTCTCTCTCTCTGTTGCTGAGGTCTCTCCCTCTCCCTTGTC
>NC_089782.1:28981735-28989235 GCF_040412425.1 Macrobrachium rosenbergii
CTCTCTCTCTCTCCGATTTATCAAATAATTTTCCCTTTCACTGTCTCCCTTTGCTGTCAAAATTTTTCTCTTCATACGTTATCTAAGACGACGACTTCTCTCTCTCTCTCTCTCTCTCTCTCTCTCTCTCTCTCTCTCTCTCTCTCTCTCTCTCCTTCCTTCCTTCCTTGGCCTTTCCCCCTCTTTTGTTCATAAATACGTGATTAAGAGGGATTAAGTTATATAATTAATTCCTCGAGCCCTCCTTCTCTCCATAGGGTAATTAGAGTCATGGAAATCCAAGCTTTGTGAAGACTGATCGCCGCTGTCAGAATATTTTTCGTGCGTCCTTTTATTATCATTGTTATATTTAGGGGGATTTGCGGGAGGCATATATGGGAGAGGGGGCTGTGACGCGCATTGACTTGTGGGTTTAGAATGCTGGGTTTGATGTGGGTGACAGGTTTGTACATCCACAAAAACACACACACACACACACACACACACACATATATATATATATATATATATATATATATATATATATATATATATATATATATATATATATATATTTATATGTATATATTTATATGTATATATATATACTGTATATATGTGTGTGTGTATGAGAGAGAGAGAGAGAGAGAGAGAGAGAGAGAGACCTTACTACCTTACAGACCTTACAATTCGTTCAGGTTGCCCCAGGTCCCCAGTGTGAGGCACCTTTGATGTCTACCAGAGAGTTGCTAACGCATCTTCCGGTATATTTTGCATCTTCCAGTCTTGGATGGTCTGGGATGCATCTTAGATATTTGTCGAGCTTATTCTTAAACACATCTACGCTCACTCCTGTTATGTTCCTCAGATGAGCTGGTAGCGCATTGAATAGACGCTGCATTATCGATGCTGGTGCGTGGTGGATTAATGTCCTGTGTGCTTTCCTTAATTTTCCTGGTATAGTTTTTTGGCACTATTAATCTACCTCTGCTTGCTCTTTTTGATAATTTTAGTTCCATGATGTTTTCGGTAATTCCTTCTATCTGTTTCCATGCTTGAATTACCATGTAGCGTTCTCTTCTCCTTTCAAGACTATATAAATTTAAGAATTGTAGTCTTTCCCAGTAGTCAAGGTCCTTAACTTCTTCTATTCTAGCTGTAAATGACCTTTGTACACTCTTCTATTTGTGCAATATCCTTTGGTAGTGTGGGTACCATATTATATTGCAATATTCAAGTGGACTACGTACGTACGTTTTATAAAGCATAATCATGTGTTCAGCTTTTCTAGTTTTGAAGTGCCGAACAACATTCCCATTTTTGCTTTGCATTTTGCCAATAGAATTGCTATTTGATCATTGCATAACATATTCCTATTCAACATCACACCAAGGTCTTTAACTGCTTCCTTGTTTGTGATTGTCTCATTATTAGGTCCTTTATATGCATATAGCATTCCTACTTTATCACCATAGTTCATTGATTCAAATTTATCAGAGTTAAATACCATCCTATTTATCTCTGCCCATTTATATTTTTGTTTAGGTCTCTTTGTAGCGAGTTCCTATCTTCATCACAATCAATTTCTCTACTTATTCTTGTGTCATCTGCGAAACTTCTTACTACTGAGTCCTTAACATTACTGTCTATGTCTGCAATCATAATCACAAACAGCAATGCAGCTAACACTGTACCCTGTGGTACACCGGATATTACCGTAGCTTCATCCGATTTCTCATCGTTTGCAATCACTATCTGTTTTCTATTTTGCAAAAATTCTTTTATCCATCTTCCTACTTTGTCAACAATGTTATGTTTTCTAATTTTTTCGCTAATATATTATGATCTACCTTGTCAAAAGCTTTTGCAAAGTCTAGGTAAACCACATCTGTATCTTTTTCATTTATCATATTTTTATATATGCTTTCATGATGGACTAACAGTTGGGTTTGTGTACTTTTTCCGGTACAAAACCATGTTGTCCTATATTGAACAATCTATTTTTCATTAAATGTTTCATTATATTTTTTCATTACCCTTTCATATACTTTCATAATATGAGATGTCAGACTCACAGGCCTATAATTACTTGCCTCTAGTCTTGAACCACTTTTGAAAGTAGGAGTAATATATGCTAATTTATGCTCATCATAAATCTTGCCTGTATCTATACTTTGCCTTAATAATATTGCTAAGCGGCTTTGCGATTGAATGAACCACTTTCTTTAACAATATGGCAGGTACTCCATCTGGTCCTGCTGCTGATCCATTTTAATTTCATTAATAGCCTGCACAATATCGGCTTCTGTAATATCTATATCTGATAAGTATTCAGTATTTTCATCTCTTATTTCTGTATCATTATCTTCATTGTCAATTCTAGGTGTAAATTCACTCTTATATCTTTCTGCTAATATGTTACATATTTCCTTTTTTCATTCGTTAATCGCCCTTCAATTCTTAGAGGGCCTATTTCTACTCTTATTTTATTCATCTTTTTGCATATGAATACAAAATTTTAGGGTTTTGTTGATATTTTGTAGTGTCATTTCTTCTAGGTTCCATTTTCATTTTCTTTTGATTGTATAATCTTTTGTTCTGCATTTTCTATCTTACTTTTTAGTTCCATCACTTTCCATGCATTCTTTTCTTTTGCAAGAGCTTTTTTCCACTTTCTAATTTTCTGGAACAAGATCCTTCTGTCTCTTGGAATTCGTGACTGATGCTTACTTTTTTTCTTCGGTATATATTTTCCACTATTTCCTCTAATATTTTATATAATATATCGGTATTTACCTGTATATCATCACTTACAAATATGTTTTCCCATTCTTTGTTTAATTCTTCATTTATTTTTGACCAATTTATATTCTTACTATAGAAATTGTATTTTCCATATCCTTCCCATTTTTTCGTCTCTTGCTTTTCTTTGTTTTCGTATGTTCTGGAGAGAGAGAGAGAGAGAGAGAAAATCTTGTTAGACAATTTGTGAATAGAAAGATTGTGACAGCAACAGGAGACAGTGAGAAAAAGTTATCTAAGAGAGAGAGAGAGAGAGAGAGAGAGAGAGAGAGAGAGAGAGAGAGAGAGAGAGAGAGACTTCCTTATATCCCACATTCTCCTCACCCGCCTCCTCCTGTTCCTCTTATTCTACCCCTCTTCTTCTTCTCTCACCCGGCCTGATTTAAATCCTATGTTTCCTCCAAGTTTAAATCCCGGATTACAACTTCTTAAATCCCCCTTTGTATTAACGCTCATTGAAGAACTGACCGCTAATTGGTTACTGTGATGGGGGTTTGAATAATTAACCGCCGATCACCGTCGATTCCATTAATGATGGCCGAGGTGTTGAACCCTTATAGACCTTTTAAGAAGGGTTTCGAGGGGCGGGGGAGGGGAGAGGGGTGGCTCTGGTCCTTGCTAGTCCCCCTGGGGTGGGGAAGTTTTTTTTATTTTATGTTTGTGTTTATTCAATGTAATTTATTTAGTGTTTGATAAGTTATTTTTTAATAATTCACTATACATATTTCGGGGGTGGGGATGGTGTCCTGGCCCTCGCTAGTCCCCTGGGGTGGGGAAGTTGTTTTTTTTTATTTTAAGTTTGTGTTTATTCAGTGTAATTTATTTAGTGTTTGATAAGTTATTTTTTATATTATTCGCTATACATATTTCGGGGGGTGGGGATGGGGTCCTGGCCCCCGCTAGTCCCCTGGGATGGGGAAGTTTTTTTTTTTTATTTTATGTTTGCGTTTATTCAATGTAATTTATTTGGTGTTTTGATAAGTTAGTTTTTAATCATTCACTATACATATTTCGGGGGATGGGGGGTGGGGTTCTGGCCCCCGCTAGTCGCCTGGGGTGGAGAAGCTGTTTTTTTAATGTTTGTTTATTCAGTGTAATTTATTTAGTGTTTGATAAGTTATTTTTTAATCATTCACTAAACATATTTCGGGGGTGGGGATGGGATCCTGACCCCCGCTAGTCCCCTGGGGTGGGGAAGCGGATTTTGTTTACCTTGCTGCTGCTGTTTTTTTTTTTTAATTTATGTTTATCTATATTCAGTGTAATTTATTTAGTGTTTGTTGAGTTTTCTTTTTTATCATTCACTATACATATTTTGGAGGTTGGATGGGAGGGGGTCCCGACCCCCTCTAGTCCCCTGGTGTAGGGGAGTTTTTTTTTTTTTTTACCTTGCTCTGGTTTTTTTTTTTTTCAATTTCATGGTTGTCTTTATTATATGCAATTTGTTAAGTTTTTAGTGAGTTTTTTTATCACTATACATTTTGGCGGGGGACGGGATGGGGAAGGGTTATGACCCCCTCTAGCCCCCTGGGCTTGGAGGGCGGGGTGGGGAGTTAAGTTGTTTAACTCATTGTGGTGTTTATTTTTGTCCTTGTTTTTTTTTAGTGTAATTTATATAGTGTCTAATAGTTATTTTGTTTTACCTAGCAATGTACATAGTGAGGGTGGGTGTGTCATGTATATATATATATATATATATATATATATATATATATATATATATATATATATATATATATATATATATATATATATATATATATATATATAATACATGCTGTGTTCCAGCCTATCTGAGTAGCGAGCCATTTGAGCGAGCCTATCAATAGCATCGGGTAGGCCTCCGGAAGTCCTTGTCACTGAGGTAAGGGCGTTCGGTCTTGTATACGGCCACTTCTAAGACAAAACATGATAGCGCCAGTCGATGAGCAGCGATTGTTTTTGACCGAGGAGAGAGAGTGAGTGGCCTAGGAAAATTGAGAGAGAGAGAGAGAGAGAGAGAGAGAGAGAGAGAGAGAGAGAGAGAGAGAGAGTTTTCATTAAGTGCCGTATTGTGTTGGAGCGAGTATTATTTTGGGAGTCCTTGCAGTTGTTCGGAGTACTGGGCATTATGAAGAGATGGTTCACAAGGGATATACTTGTACACACACACTCACACATATATATACAGTATATATATATATATATGTATATATATATATATATATATATATATATTTATACATATGTATATATACACATGAAATGTATGTAAATATATACATATATGTATATATATATATATGTACATATATATATACATATATATATATATATATATATATATATATATATATATATATATATATATATATATATATATATATATATATATAGTATATATATATATAGTATGCATGTGTGCATATAAGAGAGAGAGAGAGAGAGAGAGAGAGAGAGAGAGAGAGAGAGAGAGAGAGAGAGAGAAAGTTTAAATATAGTACGGCGTTTGGTGCATATAGCACTTTTGTGACCAACGCTTTCATTCCCCAACCACAACTATTCGGGCTATTTCCTGCTACTCATCCAAACATGCATCTTTGCCCAATACCTTCATCCGTGCCAACATTTATTTGGAGTTGTTATTTATTCTTTTCCCAAACCCGTTCTGCTAATCTCCATTTGAAAACGTATCATGCTCCGACGCTTCCAGAGATCACGAAAATTCTTGTGAAAAGCTGTACTCTCTCTCTCTCTCTCTCTCTCTCTCTCTCTCTCTCTCTCTCTCTCTCTCTCTCTCTCTCTCTCTCTATGTTTCTTACTATACATTATATATATATATATAATATATATACATATATATACTGTATACATATATATTTATATATATTATATATATGTAAAAATATATATACAGTATAGATATATAAATATCAATACCTTGTTTCCCTCCTGCAGAACGTGTGGTGGTGAGCTAGTACTGCCCACGCCTGAAATACCAAACCCAAGAGATTCTGTAGTAGTAGATTTTGTAGGCACATTCCTGCCAGTAAAGAAATTCTGTAGCAGGTATTGTAGACCTTCCTACCAGTAGGGGGAAATGTGGCACGTGAATCCCCTTAGGATATCAATACACGACCACCATTTTTGTGTCTTTTTTGCGTACGATTTCGGGTAGGCTGTGTGTGTGTGTGTGTGTGTGTGTGTGTGTGTGTGTGTGTACGTGTGTGTATATGTTCTTCCTTCCTATAAGTGTAGTGGAAAAGGTGGCAGGGTGAATGTGGTGGCGTCCCTCCATTGTTCTGGGTCCTTTTGTAGGATACCAGTACACAAATGGGATTACTCGTAGAGAGAGAGAGAGAGAGAGAGAGAGAGAGAGAGAGAGAGAGAGAGGAGATGGCCATAGATGCCTGATGCTGCTCCTTCAGCTGTTCAGGGCGTATATACGCGTCTATACGCCGGTGATGAATCGGTTTTGTTTTCTTATTGTCTTACGCTTGTGGTGTGTTTGAGTTTGTTTGCGGGTTGTGTTCCTATGGTTTTTTTTAATATTTATTGTATATTTTTTGTATTTTTTCAATGTTTCATTTCGTTGCTTCTAGCTTATTATGTTTTTTAAGGTTTCTTTTTTTATTTTATATTTTTCTCAAGATTTCTTTTTTTTTTATTAATGTTGGATTTCGTTATTTCAAGCGTATTGTGTTCCGTTTTTTTTTTGAAGATTTTTTCCTTGGATATTTTGTTTTAATGGGATTTGATGTTTTGATGTGACTTTGATGAGGAGACTGCATTGATGTGATGAAACTCGTTGTCATAAAATGTTTTATGTCGATGAAGAGAATCGTGAAAAGATAAGAAATTTTTAAGGTTTTTGCACGTGTGTGTATATGTCTGTGTGTGTATGTATGTGTGTGTGTGTGAGAGAGAGAGAGAGAGAGAGAGAGAGAGAGAGAGAGAGAGAGAGAGAGAGAAAATATCTGTAATATCATTATTATTATAATTTGTTTTGCTCAAAATGCGAGTTTTTAGGTGGAATAGGTCGTCCTGTATTATTATTATTATTATTATTATTATTATTATTATCATTGTTGTTGTTGTTGTTGTTGTTGGCTTCGATGCTCCTGGTGTTATGCTTCCTCGAATATTACACAATAAAAGGAAAGTAGCACATATGCGTGGTTTCTTAAGTAGCAATTATTTATTTATTGTTAATAGAATGTTGAGCTCAGCATTTGAAAATTCTGTTGAGTACTTTATGCGAAAGTGTAAATAAAAAACATAGTTTCCTTTTTATTTTTTTATTTATTTTTTTAGTCTTTTTTTTATTTAGTTCCTGATCGTAAATAGTGCAGTAATCTGCTTCTGCCTAAATATTAACTGGGACTTATATATTACTCTGGTTTTATAAATAATTTTATTTGAAATTTCAACTGTTTTGTTGTCAGTGGATGGATAATTTAGGTAGTTTATGGTTTTGGATAATAATAATAATAATAATAATAATAATAATAATAATAATAATAATAATAATAATAATAATAATATATTACTCTAGTTTTATGAAAAATTTTATTTGAAATTTCAACTGTTTTGTTGTCAGTCGATAATTTAGGCAGATTATCGTTTTTGGGATAATAATTATAAAATATTAATAATAATAATAATAATAATAATAATAATAATAATAATAATAATAATAATAATAATAATAATAATAATAATAGCAACAGTATATTAACC
>NC_089782.1:28994235-28999235 GCF_040412425.1 Macrobrachium rosenbergii
GAGAGAGAGATGGTTTTAAAAGCAGCTCGAAATAAACCACAATTAAGCCTCAATTCTGAGGAAAACGTTTTGCAAAAGTTCCTTCCCTCTTTCCCTCTCTGAGAAACGTTAACTCGGATAATTTCAAACGTTTGCTTAATGCAAGCTGCATCTCAAGAAGCGGCCAGACTTCCCTGGGGCCTCGTGTGAATAGATTTAATTTTTTTTTTATTTCTACTTGGGAAAGCAAGGAAATATATTTTTAAGATTCAGTTTTCAGAGTATGGAATTAATGAAGGGTTGGATATATAACCAAAAAAGGATTCAGTTAATGTCTTAAATTTCTAGAATTAAAACAAGTTTACATATATATACATATATATATGTATATATATGTATATGTATGTAAATATATATGTATATGTATATAAATACATATACTGTATATATGTATTAATGAATAGATTCACAAATATTAGGGCACAAATCTCATTTACTCTCGAATTTTTGATATTTAGACATGACTTACACCCAATTTGTGTACATAGTTATGTATGTATGTATATGTATGTATGTACATACATATATATGTGTGTGTGTATTTGTCTGTGCTTGTGCATATGTACCTTAAATGGAAAAGAAAATATTAGCTGCAGGTCCAGTTTTAAAGTGTTCCACCATAGCATTAATCCTCCGTTCAAGCCTGCCTCTTTTGTCTAATGCAGACGCCCTTAAGAAGCTTATTGGCCCTGGTATTGCCCGTGTTGACTGATAAGAAAAAGCTAGTGGACAATGATCGAATCAAAAAGACTTATAAATTGTGTTGTCGGATTAGCGTGATTTTATTTATTTATTCTTTTTTGTTGATAAAAGAAGCATTGTATGTTTTCCAAGATTGTGTTGTCGCGTAATTGATTTTATTTATTTATTCTTTTAGATGATACAGGAAGTATTGTATGCTTCCCAAATTTATGTCGCATAATTGATTTTATTTATTTATTCTTTTAACTGATAAAGGAAGTATTGTATGCTTTCCAAATGTATGTTTTCTGGTATTTAAATATTTTTGGTAAGTGGTTAATTGATTGCAGTGTAAAAGTAATCTTGTAAGCTTTTTTTTTAAGGTAAGTAAATATGAAAAAAGGTTTTAATTTTGCTGCACTAAACCAGATTCATATTGAAACTTTGGTAGACATGATACGGTCATGTAAATACTATGTCATTTTGTACGTAGTAAAATATTCATAATTATTTATTGTTATTGTTCCAGCTGGTATTGTTGATGTTTGAAAGACTGAATGTAAAATGGATCGCTTTTAATCTGTTTTCCTGTTCTAGTTCGTCGTAATCACTTAATTATGTGCTTTCCTGTGACTGCGTGATTGAACAAAAAAAGAAAAAGAAAAATTGTTCAGAAATTGTGGTTATAGTTTTCTACATTTGATATAACAGGAGAGATAGGTCCTTTTACATCCAGTGTATTCGTTTCTAATGAATGTGTTGTGGACTATTGTATTTGTGTGTGTGTTTTTGGAGAGAGAGAGAGAGAGAGAGAGAGAGAGAGAGAGAGAGAGAGAGAGAGAGAGAGAGAGAGAGAGAGAGAGGGTACCTCCAGTTCCTCTGCGATTGTCCATGTTTAGCATTAGTCTTCTTCTACAATGTCTTTTGTGTTCGTAATAATTATTCTGCGTGTGTGTGTGTGTGTGTATGTGTGTGTGTGAGAGAGAGAGAGAGAGAGAGAGAGAGAGAGAGAGAGAGAGAGAGAGAGAGAGAGAGAGAGGTTTTCAGTGCTATTGGGAAGTCCATGTTTAGCACTGTACGTTTTCCTTTATACTCGTATATATTTTTTTATTATTTCGCATGTGAGAGAGAGAGAGAGAGAGAGAGAGAGAGAGAGAGAGAGAGAGAGAGAGAGAGAGAGAGAGAGAGAAATAAATTTCCAATACTTTTGTGATTCCCCATGTTTAGCTTTAGATTTTTTCCCAAATATCTTTTCATGATCATTACTTATCATTCACAAATTCTTAAAAGAAATACTACATAACAAGTGAAAAATGCTCCGAAGTTTCTTCGGCGCAATCGAGTTTTCTGTACAGCCGCTGCAGCGTATAATCAGGGCCATCGAAAATAGGTCTATCTTTCCGTTGTCTCGGTATAATGCTATATGAGCCGCTGCCCATGAAACTTTAACCAAGGCCCAGTGGTGGCCTATCCTATATCGTTGCCAGAAGCATGATTATGGCTAACTTTAACCTTAAATAAAATAAAACTTACTGAGGCTAGAGGGCTGCAATTTGGTAAGTCTGATGATTGGAGGCCGGATGATCAACATACCAATTTGCAGCCCTCTAGCCTCAGTAGTTTTTAAGATCTGAGGGCGGTCAGAATAAGTGCGGACAGAAAAAAAGTGCGGACAGAAAAATGTGCGGACAGAAAAGTGCGGACAGAAAAAGTGCGGACAGAAAAAGTGCGGACAGAAAAGTGCAGACAGAAAAAAGTGCGGACAGAAAAATGTGCGAACAGAAAAAGTGCAGACAGAAAAAAGTGCAGACAGAAAAAAGTGCAGACAGAAAAAAGTGCGGACAGAAAAGTGCAGACAGAAAAATGTGCGAACAGAAAAAGTGCAGACAGAAAAAAGTGCGGACAGAAAAAAGTGCGGACAGAAAAAAGTGCGGGCAGAAAAATGTGCGGACAGAAAAAGTGCGAACAGAAAAAAGTGCCGACGGACAGACAAAGCCGGCACAATAGTTTCCTTTTACAGAAAACTAAAAAAAAGGGGAAACTGAAGGTGAAACTCTCCCCACATTATTATCAAGTGCCTAATGTTCCCCTTTCTGGCTCCCCGAGAGTGTGTTTTCCCCCTCGTTTCCCCTTTCTTTCGGTGTCGTGTTTTATTTCCCCGGAGATGGCCCGGGGGCAAGCTTTTAAATGCTAATTCCACATGCTGAAGAAGACTTTGCTTGCGCATAATTTAAAGAGGCCGGCTGAGATTTGTGCTTGGGTGTGCTTGGTCATTTTTCTTGGGTGTATATTTGCATTTATCATTTTTATCTGCTTACTCGCTGTTATATATACAGTTGAGTGCCTTTGGTTATTTTCCTTGTGTGTATATTTTTATTTATTTTTCATGTTATTATTCGTCGGTATATATATTCGTGCGTGAATATATTTTGTCTTCCTTTTGTCTATGTACAGTATATGCGTTTGTCCTTTATTTTGCTTAATAATACAGTTATTTTCCTTGTGCGTATATTTTTTATTTATTTTTTATTTTATTATTCGTTGTTATATATATTCGTCTGTGAATATTTTCTTCTTCTTTTTGGCCATATACATTATTTACACGTGTCTTATCATTTGTTTAATACAGTGCTTAAGAATGACTATATTTTACTTATACGTATGTGTATATAAATATATATATATATATATATATATATATATATATATATATATATATACATATATATATACATATTATATATCTGTCTTATATTTTTTAATACGTAATAATTATGTTAATTTTTTCATGATTATTCAGTACTAATTTATTGACAGGTAATACTGCCGTTGATTGCTTGAACTCGGTTCATTTCTTTACTTCAACACTGTATAGTATATTATTACGTGTAATTTAGTACACTCGTAAAAGAATGACTGTATACTGAAGTTTTTTTTATGGGGAATATTTAGTACTAACTTACTGACATAATATTACCGCTTTTTGTTTAATTAAATCCTATTCATACCTACTTCAGCACTGCGTAGTACAACACTGTGTAGTATATTATTACTTGTAGTTTAGAATACTCTTAAAAGAATGACTCTATATTGAATTTTTTTTTATGGGGAATATTTAGTACTAACTTATTGACATAATATTACCGCTTTTTGTTTAATTAAATCCTATTCATACTTGCTTCAGCACTTTGAAGTACATTATTACTGTTACTACAGTACAGAAGAATTACTGCATATTGAGTAGTTTTTTGTTGTTGTTGTTTTACTATTCAGAACCTACGGTATATATTGATGGATAATCCTGTTCACACTATACTTCAACGTTACGTAGTACATTAGATTAGTAATAAAGCACAGAAGAATGACTGTATATTGAGTAGTTTTTTGTTTGAGTATTCAGTATTATTATTATTATTATTATTATTATTATTATTATTATTATTATTATTATTCAGAAGATGAAACCTATTCATATGGAACAAATCCACCAAAGGGGCCACTGGCTTTAAATTCAAGCTTCCAAAGAATACGGGAACAGGAAATACAGAAAGAAGAGATCAGTTATTAGATAAGATCAAATAAACTAACAAATTAATAAATAAATAAATAGATAAATAAAAATTGTGAGCACCAGTATATTAACGGATAAATATCACCAATGACTGCTTCAATCCCGTTCAGATTCAAACTTCAACACCACATACAACTTTATTGTTGCATAAAGCAAGGCCAAGAGAGACAAGGTCTACCCAGTGGGGTGGAATCGCCTCCCACCTGGGGTAACTACGTAGGCGATGACGTACTTTCGAGGTACCAGCTCATTGCGACATTTCACCTGCTGACGCAGTAAGGAGGTAGACGAAGCTCCGCCTACTTGGGCTTGGCATAAAGTATCGTAACTACGCGATTCGGCGGAGGGGCGCCCCTTCCGAAATTAAATGATCTTTCCCCCGATCTTCTTCCGGCGGAAGCCTTTTTTTATATTTCACTTCGTGCTGCTCAAAGAGAGTCGAGTAAATTTCTCTTAACGAGACGTTTATTCAAGGAGCTGTGCTGCCCGTCTCTCATGAATACCGAATACACACGAGAGAGAGAGAGAGAGAGAGAGAGAGAGAGAGAGAGAGAGAGAGTAGCTCTGGGAGGAGTTAAGGAAGATACATACGAGCCTGGATCTGGACTGGACACTTTCTCTCTCTCTCTCTCTCTCTCTCTCTCTCTCTCTCTCTCTCTCTCTCTCTCTCTCTCTCTCTCTCTGTAGTGCTCATCAGTTCGTATTTTTA
>NC_089782.1:29004235-29006735 GCF_040412425.1 Macrobrachium rosenbergii
TCCTTCAAAGATTTTGTAGTATATATATATATACATATACATGCATACGTACATATATATATACCTATTAATATGTTCAAATATATACATATATATGTTTACATATATAAATGTATTTAAATATATACATTATATATATATATATATTTATACATATTAGTATATAATAATTGTATATATAGATAAATTATATAAATAAATAAGCATATATATATATATATATATGTACTGTATGCATATATACGTATATATAAAATATTTGAGTGTGGGTGTGTGTGTGTGTGTGTTTGACAGTAGATAATGAAATTCATAATTGCCTTACTTATTTGGGAGGTTTCTCTCGCCATCAAGTGAAGCACTTTTTCGGGGAATGTGAAAATCATTTTATGAGGCTTCCGCACATTATGTTCATTTTGTTCTAGAAAATCTATTTATAGATTATGATGGACGAATCGCTGTGAAAAGTTAGGCATTTTAATTAGAATATGTCAAGGCATTAAAATTACTTTGCGTATATATGTCTGTTTTCTGTTTACATGTATGTTTTATTTTGGGGGTGAAATTTTAGTAAAACAGGCGGACGGACATACACTGTATATATACACACATGTATGTATATATATATTAATATATATATATATATATATATATATATATATATATAAAATATACATAATATATATAGTGTATATATATATTTATATATATATATATATAAAATATACATAATATATATATATACTGTATATATATATTATATATATATATATATATATATATATATATATATATATATATATATATATATATATATATATATATATATATATATATATATGTGTGTGTGTGTGTGTGTGTGTGTGTATGTATGTATGTACTGTATGTATGTATGTATGTACAGCCACACTCAGACACAAATATATTGAAGTATATTATGAATAAGTTAAGGGACATTGAGCCTTACACCTAATGTAAATAAAATACATATGGCAGAAGGCTATGTCTTATATTCTTGAACCTGGTGAATATTGTAATCCTTTATTTTATTTTATTTATATTTTTTTGCCACAGGCCTTCAAAATTCAACACCTCTTCCTCCGTTAGAAAATCGTTGTCACACCCCAGAGTGATTTCATTACAAGTTTTTAATTAAATTGTTTGTGTTTCATTAATCAAAACAAATTGGGCAGTTGATTAATCTTAATTGCCTCTGATAAGCTTGGTATGATGACATTGCTAATACGGTTTTAATTATTTTCACAAAAGACAAACGTTGTCAGAATGAAATAATGTCTCAGTTTATATAAAGCTCAATTCTCCCCCTCCCCCCCCCAAAAAAAGAAATAATTGACTTTTTACTGATAGAAAAATTCAGTAAAAAGCAAATGTTCTTTCATCAGACCAAAAACTATTGGTTTCAAATTTCAGAGTTCAATAAATATAATGCTCATAAAAAATTGTATTTGGTAAGCATTGTATTCCGACATTTAGATACCTCTTTATGTTAAAAAATTAATATCCTTTTTCTGTGGAAACAGAAATCAAATACAATTATATATATATATATATATATATATATATATATATATATATATATATATATAAATGTATAGATATAAATATATGTATATATATAAATATATGTATATATATAAATATATATGTGTATATATTATATATAATATACATATATGTATATATGTATATATATGCATGCATGCATGCACACAGACACGCTCGCGCACTCGCACGGTGTATAATGGCGGCAACAAACCCGCTGTCAATAACATCCGCCAAACACGAAGGAAACATTAAACTGATAATTAGCCCCTCCTCAACCCCCCACCCCTCTTACGAGTGGCCCAAGAGGCGGAGGAGAAGGATGCCACGTGTGAGTTCCCAGTGGGAATTCCCCGCCCGAAACCATGCGGTAAACAGCTGTGGCCAAACACTGCTGTTCCCCCAAAGGTCCCCCACCTCCCAACCCCACCCCCTGCGTGTGTTGCCGCGTCTTGTTAATGAGCAAACACGTATTAATCATTGCCTCTTGCCAGCGCGCATCCATCTCTTTATTAAGAGCGTAAAGGCGAAACCTCTAGGATTTCGGCTCATTCACGAGGTATTTTTTCCTTGTTGCGATTTTCTCTGATGTCTTTGCGTACCCGCGTTAGGATGGTAATTGGCGTCTTTCCGTATGCTCGGGGGTAATTTTATAATTGACCGGATGGTGTAATTCGACCGTCATCAGGTTTTGCTGATGGACTTAACTTTTATTTGAATGAGTGGTACCATAGTGAGCCCCTTAAAAGATGGATATAGACATTATAGAAATAATCAACACACAACCACGGTGGGAACAGAAATAAATTTCCGACTCACATGAGGATCGAACCCAGGTCTTTCAGTTGAAAGACCTGGGTTCGATCCTGATGTGAGTTCCTTGTTCATTCGATAGTTATCAAATGTTCAATCAGATATGTTACTTCTCATGGTGCAAATG
>NC_089782.1:29009235-29016735 GCF_040412425.1 Macrobrachium rosenbergii
CTTTCAGTTAGGGAGAAATTTATGTTGGAAATAAGAAAAGGGGCTTCAGTTAAGGATGAATATGGTTGGAAATGATAGAATGGGCTTCAGTTACGGGTAAATATTGTTGGAAATGACAGGAGAGGCTTCAGGTAGGGAGAAATGTTGTTGGAAATGACACAAGGGACTTCAGTTAAAGAGAAATATTGTTGGAAATGTCAGAAGAGGCTTCAGGTAGGGAGAAATGTTGTTGGAAATGACACAAGGGGCTTCAGTTAAAGAGAAATATTGTTGGAAATGTCAGAAGAGGCTTCAGGTAGGGAGAAATATTGTTAGAAATGACACAAGGGCTTCAGTTTAAAGAGAAATATTGTTGGAAATGACACAGGGGCTTCAGTTAAAGAGAAATATTGTTGGAAATGTCACAAGGGGCTTCAGTTAAAGAGAAATATTGTTGGAAATGACACAAGGGGCTTCAGTTAAAGAGAAATATAGTTGGAAATGACACAAGGGGCTTCAGTTAAAGAGAAATATTGTTGGAAATGACACAAGGGGCTTCAGTTAAAGAGAAATATTGTTGGAAATGACACAATGGGCTTCAGTTAAAGAGAAATATTGTTGTAAATGACACAAGGGGCTTCAGTTAAAGAGAAATATAGTTGGAAATGACACAAGGGGCTTCAGTTAAAGAGAAATGTTGTTGGAAATGACACAAGGGCTTCAGTTAAAGAGAAATATTGTTGGAAATGACACAAGGGGCTTCAGTTAAAGAGAAATATTGTTGGAAATGACACAAGGGGCTTCAGTTAAAGAGAAATATTGATGGAAATGACACAAGGCTCTTCAGTTAAAGAGAAATGTTGTTGGAAATGTCAGAGGAGGCTTCAGGTAGGGAGAAATATTGTTGGAAATGACAGTAAGGGCTTCAGTTAAGGGGAAATATTGTTGGAATTAACAGAAAGGGTTCCAGTGAAGGGTAAGTAACATTGGAAATGACAGAATGGCTTCAGTTCAGGAGAAGTTCATGTTGGAAATGTGAGACAAGGCTTTAACGTGAATACTCGTATTGGAAATGACAGAAGGGGCTTCAGTTAAGGGGAAGTAACACTGGTAATGAGAGAAGGAGCTTTAGTTAAAGACAGATAATGTTGGAAATGACAGAAGCAGCTTCGGTAGGGAAAGAAACATTGTTAGAAATATGAGAAAGGTTTAAAGTTAAGGCGAAACAAAAAAGAATGTTGGCAATGAGTGAAGGCACCCTAGTTAAAAGAGAAGTAATGCCAACTGTTGGAAGAGGAGTATGCGCTTTTTATTTTATATCATTATAGCATCCTTGCCCGCAGGTATGTGACGCCAGTTTACCTCAATCAACTAGTCCTCCTATAACGCATTTTGTCAACTTTGTAGCTCCACCAATGGGAAATTTTTCTTATATGTTACACCACAAAAACATTCTTGGGAAATTCTCCTAATATGTCACACCACAAAAGCATTCTTAGAAAGACGCTGACGCCTGCGTTAGTCATGCTTGCATGATATGACGTAGAATTGCTCTCGGTCGTTAAATTGTATAAGTACAGGTTTGGGTTCTTTTATCTCTAGTGGTCCTTTATGTCGTGTGATTGGCCACTTATCGTTGGACTTTCGCCTTTGTGCAAACTGGACGCAAGGTCGTTTTTGCCTCGTTCGACTGATTTCAGACTGCGTTGGCTTTCGTCTCTTATCTTTCAATAAAGGCAATTTTTTTTTCATTCTGTTATGCCGTTGTTCGTTGAAGGTCGACTTTTCGTTATAGATTCTTTCGGTTCGCTACTACGAATTTTTTCTCTTGTTAACAGAAAATTGCGATGCATTTTTTTTTCTTTTCTCATGACTGATCTCTTCCTCCTGTACTTCCTGTCATCTTCTGCAAGTTCTCTCAAATATACCACATATTCTTTGGAAGCTTGAATTTCAAGTCAGTGGCCCTTTTGGTGGGCTTGTTCCATATGAATAGGGGTTCATCTGCTGAATAATAATAATAATAATAATAATAATAATAATAATAATAATAATAATAATAATAATAATAATAATAATAATAATAATATAGGTGGTAGACCCTCTTTCAAGCATGTAGTATTGAAGGTGATAGCTGTATCAGCTAGAGAAGACTCTAAATTGAATGCTACTGATGCAGCTACCACCTACAATAATAATAATAATAATAATAATAATAATAATAATAATAATAATAATGACTGAAAACGAAGATTTATAATAGCTTCTATCATTGGTATTTCCGAACCTGGAGGTAATTTGTTATAGAATAAGTTGGCTCAAACAAAAAAAAAAAAAACAGAAAGACTATTAGTAGTACGTGAATCCCCTTTACACATACTGTGTTAACCTCTTCTATATTACACGCACTTTGGAGATTCTTGTCATTTTAACACTTGTAAAGCTTCGTTAATCCAGAACGTAATATTACTCATTTTACTCCGCAGCTGCTCTGCTTCTAGTATATTACTGTGAATTTTTATAACAGCCTGTTATTATTATTATTATTATTATTATTATTATTATTATTATTATTATTATTATTTAGGAGATTTAATTCCCATGCAATAACCTCACATTTCCATAAACAGTTTTTCATTTTCTTCTCTTTCAGTCCTGTTATTATTATTATTATTATTATTATTATTATTATTATTATTATTATTATTATTATTATTATTATTATTATTATTGAGTAGATTTCATTCCTATTCAGGAACCTGATATTTCAAGAAACAGTTTTTCATTTTCTTCTGTTTCAGTTCTGTTATTATTATTATTATTATTATTATTATTATTATTATTATTATTATTATTATTATTATTATTATTATTATTATTGAGTAGATTTCATTCCTATTCAGTAACCTGATATTTCAAAAAAGTTTTTCAATCATATATTATTATTATTACTATTATTATTATTATTATTATTATTATTATTATTATTATTATTATTATTATTATTATTATTATTATTATTATTATATTCTCTCTAGTAAAATCAGCACTTTAAGCAAATTCCATAAAAAAATAGGATTGAAAATGACCCCTTTGTCCTCAGTTTTATTCGGGTGACGTTGAGGATCCTCTCGTCTCGAGTGGGATGACCCTTCACCCCCACCCCCTCCTCTCCAGAAGTCCCCCTAAACCTCACACTCTCCCGTATCCCTCCCCTATCCCCCTATCCCTTTCCCCCCCCTCCTCCTCCTCCTCCTCCTCCTCCCTTCCCCCTGTCTCTCAAGGCAAAGTCAGGAGGAGCTGGCATCCAGTGAATCTGTCTTATTGTCCTGTCTGGTTTCGGCATGACCACTGTGTGTGTGCTTCATTGTCGTCTTGAGGGGGACAAGTTGTTGCTGGCCGTTTGTCACATTTGAACCCTAGTCGGGTTCTGTTTGCCGGCTGTATTGTTTCATGAGAATTGGGTTAAATCTCTCTCTCTCTCTCTCTCTCTCTCTCTCTCTCTCTCTCTCTCTCTCTCTCTCTGTGGCTGGCTGGCTGGGCCTAGTTGTGCAGGGGGTCGTACTCTTTGGAAATTGTTAGTGGTTTGGCCGAGAGAGAGAGAGAGACGAGTAAGAATGGTAGAGAGAGAGAGAGAGAGAGAGAGAGAGAGAGAGAGAGACGGGGAAGAAGGGTATATATATATATATATATATATATATATATATATATATAGAGAGAGAGAGAGAGAGAGAGAGAGAGAGAGAGAGAGAGACGAGGAAGCGAGAGAGAGAAAAAGAGAGAGAGAAAAAGAGAGAGAGAGAGAGAGAGAGAGAGAGAGAGAGAGAGAGAGAGAGAGAGAGAGAGAGAGAGAGTTCAAGGTTGGTAAAACTTGCAAATTTACCTCTGCAGTCAGTGGCACTGTTGCTACATTGGTCTTTGAGCTGTGGTATGGAGAAGAGATTATTAAAAGTCTCTCTCTCTCTCTCTCTCTCTCTCTCTCTCTCTCTCTCTCTCTCTCTCTCTCTCTCTCTCTCTCTCGCACGCTTCTCCTTCACCACGCAAGGGCTATTCAAGGCACCGGCCATGAGAGACCTCATGTACATAACGAGTTTTGTAATAGCATACTTGCAGCGTTTCTATTACCTGAAATCTTCACACTACTGTAGCTGGCAACTTTGTATTTTTCTGTTATTCTTTGCTTTATTTATTTGCTTATTAATGTTACATTTTATTTACAGGTAAGGAGTGCCAATGGTGATCTTAGCCGGATATTAAGACGGGTGTCGCTTCGTAAGTAATGGTGTATTTTTGTTAAAATATATATTCTTAGTCTCATAAATCCTACGAGGAAAGTTATTGTGTACGCACGATAACATTCTGCTTCATCGTACGATGTTCTTCAGTGATGCATGCGAGAGTCCGCGGCCGATGTACGATAATGATTGCGATGCTTCGATGCCGTGTGACTTATTCATGTCCGGTGGTGTAGTTCCGATAACGGTGATAAGTGGAACAGACCCGTTGTGCCTCGGAATATGTTCGAGAGAATATGGTGGTGGTCGCTTAGAGATTCCCCTTTTGTCTTCTTCGTTTTTGTTGTGTTTCCTTACTTCTTTTTCATTGTCTTTCCTTGTTTATTCTGGAGTACTGTTAGTGAAAAAGACGGGGAAAGGCGAAGCGGGGGTCATCTTGCCGAATATAATAATAATAATAATAATAATAATAATAATAATAATAATAATAATAATAATAATAATATTAATAATAATAATAATAATAAGAAAAAGAAGAAGAAGTTAGTGGCTGGGGATAGTTCCATATGAATAAGGTTTATCTGCTGAATAATAATAATAATAATAATAATAATAATAATAATAATAATAATAATAATAATAATAATATCTCCAGCAGTTTTGACTGACATACACAATTGTGAGTTACCCCTTCTTGTCATAAGTGTGCGCCTGATCCTTCCTCCCCCTCCCCCGCCTTTCTCCCCCCCGCCCGCCCCCTACGACCCTTCGCCTTCGCCTTACGTATTCATGACGTAGGCGTGAGGACCCGTCCTATGTAGGACTTCGGGGCGTACGCCTGTCAGCAGGAAATAAACGTCGAGATGGTATCTCGTTGTGTCCGTCAGCGGGATTCTCTCTCTCTCTCTCTCTGTATTGATGCTGCGGCTGTGAGATACTGATTTATGTTTATCTGCCGAGATCGACAGTCTGTGTGTGTGTGTGTGTGTGTGTGTTTTTGGAGTTGTGTTACTAGGGATGGTTTTGTTTATGCTGTTTTAAGTTTTCTGTGAAAGAAAACCGTTGTGCCGGCTTTGTCTGTCTGTCAGCCCTCAGATCTTAAAAACTACTGAGGCCAGAGGGCTGCAAATTGGTGTGTTGATCATCCACTCCCCAATCATCAAACATACCAAATTGCAGCCCTCTAGCTTCAGTAATTTCTATTTTATTTAAGGTTAAAGTTTGCCATAATCGTGCTTCTGGCAACGCTTTAGGATAGGCCGCCTCCGGGCCGTGGTTAAAGTTCAATGGGTCGCGGATCATACAGCATTATACCGAGACCGCCGAAAGATAGTTCTATTTTCGGTGGCTGTATAGAAAACTTGATTGCGCCGAAGAAACTTCGGCGCTTTTTTTACTTGTTTTTGCGTGTGATCAGCTACAAGAAGTTTATGCTATTTTAGTTATTGTAAATATTTATATTCGTTCCGGTGAAATTTGTTTTTGTTATGGTTCGTTTTTGAGGTTAAATGTATCATGATTTTTTTTTTTCCCAGAATTCTCTTCGAAATGCTTGTTCGTTTACCATTTTCCATCATTGCTTTAATCTTATTTTTGTGATTATGCTTCCGGTTTGTTTAAGACGGTGTGTTATGCCCTAGTCGCGATAATGCTTATCATGACTTATTTTTGAAAATATTATTAATACGTGTTTTTTTAATTGTATAGACGAATAATTCGATGTCATGATTTCTAAGAGGAGCAGCGTGTTTGATGTTCCGCGTGCGGGTCCGATTCCTTCACAGGGACATCAGGTTCCTTCCCTGGATCTCAGGCTTGCAATGACAAACGTATCCAAAAAGTATGAAGAAATCGAAAAGTTAAGAGGGCACTGGGTTACAATCACACCCAACCATACACACACACACACACACACACACACACACACACATATATATCTATCTATACATCATACATACATACATACGTACGTACTACGAAGAAATCACAAAATTAAGCGCGTGATTTTGTTTATTAGCTGAAGCCACTTGGAAAGTTCAAAATGAAACGACAGAGTGCCAAGTACTTTCGTGTATTTTAACGCATCTTTGGGGCACAAGATGTGTTAAAATTCACGAAAGTACTTGGCACTCTGTCGTTTCATTTTGAACTTTCCAAGTGGCTTCAGCTAATACATACGTACAAACAATGCTTACGCAAACCCCATCTCTATTTTAATGACAGTAAGAACCTTTCTGTTCTTAAGTGAATCTTTGCTCCTTATTTAAAAATTATCAAATCTAGAAGTTGACTTTTTTCTAGAATAGAGACCCTCTTCTTCCCCCCATCTCTCTCTCTCTCTCTCTCTCTCTCTCTCTCTCTCTCTCTCTCTCTCTCTCTACACCCTTGATTTTTCACATGTTACGTATTCACGAAAAAATCATTCCAACGGGCGTTGTCTCATTTTTCCCAAAACCAAACCAAACCCCGCCCCCCGCCCCCAAAAAAAAAGGCAGAATAAAAATCCCTTCAATGTGGCAGTGTCAACCCGTGGCATAATAAAGTGTCGTGTTTTGAGCTGATGTGTTCATTCATTGAACAATTACATATTTGATTTGTTGTTTATTTATCCCCAGATTGCTTTGATGGATGACTGTATTTTGGGAATGTGGCGTCCTGTTTGTTTCCTCGCTTGGAATATACACTCAGTAGTTTTTCCGTTGTATGGTGTTTTGTGTGTGTGTGTGTTTGTGTAGCGTGTTTTTGTGTATGTCGTGTTATGTCATCATACTCTTGCTTAGGTAAATGGTGTTTGGATTTAAGATTGCAGGAGAGTTTGCAATCCTCGTAGCCGTAGTGTCAGTGATCTATGTACGTACATAGTTATATATATATATATATATATATATATATATATATATATATATATATATATATATATATATATATATATATATAATAGTACGTGGTCTTTACATCCATCTGCCTGTACGTCAAAAACCTATTAAAAAGTGAACTGAAATTTAAGAACGTACACAGGTGAAATAAAAAAAACAAATATGCGTAGAACTGTATTACAGTTTCTGCACCGCACTGAACAATATAGGAACCGCATACCTGAAGCACAGAGGAAATCAGAAAATCCGAGAGAGAGACTAGCAGATTTTTCACACACACACACACACACACACACACACACACACACACACACACAAGTACTTTTAATACAAGTACTTTTATCTCCGCCACAAAACAGGTTACGGTCACGTTTATTGATTAATATAGATATAAGGATATGTGTGTGTGT
>NC_089782.1:29024235-29031735 GCF_040412425.1 Macrobrachium rosenbergii
TATATATATATATATATATATATATATATATATATAAATAAATAAATTCAGTGCTTGCAATCGGAACTATCTCTTGAAAGGCAGAACATGCTTGACAAAAAAAAAAAAAGCAAAGAGAAAACAGAAGTCAAGAGTCCAACCCCGTTTATTAACCAGCCAAAGGGAACGGTGTCAAACTGGCAATAAAAGCACTGCTTTATTTTCTTTGCAAAAACAAAATAAAGCCGTAAAAATGGCCAAAGAAAACGGGCACTCTGTCAGCCGTAGCTGCCAAGTCTTGTCCGCACGAACTCTCTCTCTCTCTCTCTCTCTCTCTCTCTCTCTCTATTTACTGTAGGTTTGATTTTTGAGCTCTTGGATAAATTTAACATATTTTCCTTATAATGAAAATTTCTCTCTCTCTCTCTCTCTCTCTCTCTCTCTCTCTCTCTCTCTCTCTCTCTCTCATCATCGTTTGTTGTGAATGTTCTTTTTCAGCAACCTGATAAATTTCATTTATTTTCCCTATAGTTGAAAACTCCCCCCCCCCTCTCTCTCTCTCTCTCTCTTCTTCATTTGTTGCAGGTGTTCTTTTTGAACTCTCTAATAAATTTCTCGTATTTTCCTTATAATTGAATACTCTCTCTCTCTCTCTCTCTCTCTCTCTCTCTCTCTCTCTCTCTCTCTCTCTCTCTCTCTCTCTCTCTCTTCCCTTTTACGACGTGGCGGATTAGAGGATTAGACACATATGAGGCCGGGCACATAGTCGACGAAAAAGGAGGAAAAGACACGTGCCGACAGCCCCAAGTGTCAAGGTATTGAAAGGCACTACAACCCAGTGGCCACCCTCTCTCTCTCTCTCTCTCTCTCTCTCTCTCTCTCTCTCTCTCTCTCTCTCTCTCTCTCTCTCTGTGCTTTAATATCCTGTGTTGGTGTTTTGCGTATTTGTAAATTTTGTTTTATTTCTTTTAAAAGTTAACAGTAACACACACATACTCTCTCTCTCTCTCTCTCTCTCTCTCTCTCTCTCTCTCTCTCTCTCTCTTTCTCTCTCTCTCTCTCTCTCTCTCTCTCTCTCTCTCTCTCTCTTTCTTTCTCTCTCTCTCTCTCTCCTATTTCAATCTTTTGGTATTTGTTTGCGTGTTTGTGATTTTGTTTTATTCCTTTATCTTTAAGTTAATATTCTCTCTCTCTCTCTCTCTCTCTCTCTCTCTCTCTCTCTCTCTCTCTCTCTCTCTCTCTCCCCACTGACATTGTATATGAATTTTTGAGTTTCATTATCTATATTTATTTTGATTTTGATTATGACATTTTTTCGCTGGATAAATATTACCAGTCTAGGCCACAACAATGATTCCGTCTGTATGTTGGGACTGATTTTATTTATTTATTTATTTATGTATTTATTTATTTATTTATATTTTTATTTGTTTATTTACTACCAGCATAGAAACCAAGGAACAAAGTGATTGGGTTTCTTCATATAATATTTGAGGAGTAACTTCAGATCCTTTATTTATTTATTTATTTATGTATTTATTTATTTATTTATATTTTTATTTGTTTATTTACTACCAGCATAGAAACCAAGGAACAAAGTAATTGGGTTTCTTCGCATAATATTTGAGGAGTAACTTCAGATCCTTTATTTATTTATTTATTTATGTATTTATTTATTTATTTATATTTTTATTTGTTTATTTACTACCAGCATAGAAACCAAGGAACAAAGTAATTGGGTTTCTTCTGCATAATATTTGAGGAGTAACTTCAGATCCTTTATTTATTTATTTATTTATGTATTTATTTATTTATTTATATTTTTATTTGTTTATTTATTTTTTATTTGTTTATTTACTATTTTTTTCTTCGTTAATATTTACTACCAGCATAGAAACCAAGGAACAAAGTAATTGGGTTTCTTCGCATAATATTTGAGGAGTAACTTCAGATCCTTTATTTATTTATTTATTTATGTATTTATTTATTTATTTATATTTTTATTTGTTTATTTACTAACCAGCATAGAAACCAAGGAACAAAGTAATTGGGTTTCTTCGCATAATATTTGAGGAGTAACTTCCAGATCCTTTATTTATTTATTTATTTATTTATTTATGTATTTATTTATTTATTTATATTTTTATTTGTTTATTTACTACCAGCATAGAAACCAAGGAACAAAGTAATTGGGTTTCTTCGCATAATGTTGAGTAACATAATATTTGAGGAGTAACTTCAGATCCTTTATTTATTTATTTATTTATGTATTTATTTATTTATTTATATTTTTATTTGTTTATTTACTACCAGCATAGAAACCAAGGAACAAAGTAATTGGGTTTCTTCGCATAATATTTGAGGATTTATTTATTTATGTAACTTTATCCAGATTTATTTATTTATTTATTTATGTATTTATTTATTTATTTATATTTTTATTTGTTTATTTACTTCACCAGCATAGAAACCAAGGAACAAAGTAATTGGGTTTCTTCGCATAATATTTGAGGAGTAACTTCAGATCCTTTATTTATTTATTTATTTATGTATTTATTTATTTATTTATATTTTTATTTGTTTATTTACTACCAGCATAGAAACCAAGGAACAAAGTAATTGGTTTCTTCGCATAATATTTGAGGAGTAACTTCAGATCCTTTATTTATTTATTTATTTATGTATTTATTTATTTATTTATATTTTTATTTGTTTATTTACTACCAGCATAGAAACCACCAGAACAAAGTAATTGGGTTTCTTCGCATAATATTTGAGGAGTAACTTCAGATCCTTTATTTATTTATTTATTTATGTATTTATTTATTTATTTATTTATATTTTTATTTGTTTATTTACTACCAGCATAGAAACCAAGGAACAAAGTAATTGGGTTTCTTCGCATAATATTTGAGGAGTAACTTCAGATCCTTTATTTATTTATTTATTTATGTATTTATTTATTTATTTATATTTTTATTTGTTTATTTACTACCAGCATAGAAACCAAGGAACAAAGTAATTGGGTTTCTTCATAATATTTGAGGAGTAACTTCAGATCCTTTATTTATTTATTTATTTATGTATTTATTTATTTATTTATATTTTTATTTGTTTATTTACTACCAGCATAGAAACCAAGGAACAAAGTAATTGGGTTTCTTCTTCGCATAATGTTTGAGGAGTAACTTCAGATCCTTTATTTATTTATTTATTTATGTATTTATTTATTTATTTATATTTTTATTTGTTTATTTACTACCAGCATAGAAAACCAAGGAACAAAGTAATTGGGTTTCTTCTGCATAATATTTGAGGAGTAACTTCAGATCCTTTATTTATTTATTTATTTATGTATTTATTTATTTATTTATATTTTTATTTGTTTATTTACTACCAGCATAGAAACCAAGGAACAAAGTAATTGGTTTTCTTCATAATATTTGAGGAGTAACTTCAGATCCTTTATTTATTTATTTATTTATTTATGTATTTATTTATTTATTTATATTTTTATTTGTTTATTTACTACCAGCATAGAAACCAAGGAACAAAGTAATTGGGTTTCTTCGCATAATATTTGAGGAGTAACTTCAGATCCTTTATTTATTTATTTATTTATGTATTTATTTATTTATTTATATTTTTATTTGTTTATTTACTACCAGCATAGAAACCAAGGAACAAAGTAATTGGGTTTCTTCGCATAATATTTGAGGAGTAACTTCAGATCCTTTATTTATTTATTTATTTATTTATGTATTTATTTATTTATTTATATTTTTATTTGTTTATTTACTACCAGCATAGAAACCAAGGAACAAAGTAATTGGGTTTCTTCTGCATAATATTTGAGGAGTAACTTCAGATCCTTTATTTGTTTATTTATTTATGTATTTATTTATTTATTTATATTTTTATTTGTTTATTTACTACCAGCATAGAAACCAAGGAACAAAGTAATTGGGGTTTCTTCGCATAATATTTGAGGAGTAACTTCAGATCCTTTATTTATTTATTTATTTATGTATTTATTTATTTATTTATATTTTTATTTGTTTATTTACTACCAGCATAGAAACCAAGGAACAAAGTAATTGGTTTCTTCGCATAATATTTGAGGAGTAACTTCAGATCCTTTATTTATTTATTTATTTATGTATTTATTTATTTATTTATATTTTTATTTGTTTATTTACTACCAGCATAGAAACCAAGGAACAAAGTAATTGGGTTTCTTCTGCATAATATTTGAGGAGTAACTTCAGATCCTTTATTTATTTATTTATTTATGTATTTATTTATTTATTTATATTTTTATTTGTTTATTTACTACCAGCATAGAAACCAAGGAACAAAGTAATTGGGTTTCTTCTGCATAATATTTGAGGAGTAACTTCAGATCCTTTATTTATTTATTTATTTATGTATTTATTTATTTATTTATATTTTTATTTGTTTATTTACTACCAGCATAGAAACCAAGGAACAAAGTAATTGGGTTTCTTCATAATATTTGAGGAGTAACTTCAGATCCTTTATTTATTTATTTATTTATGTATTTATTTATTTATTTATATTTTTATTTGTTTATTTACTACCAGCATAGAAACCAAGGAACAAAGTAATTGGGTTTCTTCGCATAATATTTGAGGAGTAACTTCAGATCCTTTATTTATTTATTTATTTATTTATGTATTTATTTATTTATTTATATTTTTATTTGTTTATTTACTACCAGCATAGAAACCAAGGAACAAAGTAATTGGGTTTCTTCTGCATAATATTTGAGGAGTAACTTCAGATCCTTTTTTATTTATTTATTTATTTATGTATTTATTTATTTATTTATATTTTTATTTGTTTATTTATTACCAGCATAGAAACCAAGGAACAAAGTAATTGGGTTTCTTCTTCATAATATTTGAGGAGTAACTTCAGATCCTTTATTTATTTATTTATTTATGTATTTATTTATTTATTTATATTTTTATTTGTTTATTTACTACCAGCATAGAAACCAAGGAACAAAGTAATTGGGTTTCTTCTGCATAATATTTGAGGAGTAACTTCAGATCCTTTATTTATTTATTTATTTATGTATTTATTTATTTATTTATATTTTTATTTGTTTATTTACTACCAGCATAGAAACCAAGGAACAAAGTAATTGGGTTTCTTCGCATAATATTTGAGGAGTAACTTCAGATCCTTTATTTATTTATTTATTTATTTATGTATTTATTTATTTATTTATATTTTTATTTGTTTATTTACTACCAGCATAGAAACCAAGGAACAAAGTAATTGGGTTTCTTCGCATAATATTTGAGGAGTAACTTCAGATCCTTTATTTATTTATTTATTTATGTATTTATTTATTTATTTATATTTTTATTTGTTTATTTACTACCAGCATAGAAACCAAGGAACAAAGTAATTGGGTTTCTTCGCATAATATTTGAGGAGTAACTTCAGATCCTTTATTTATTTATTTATTTATGTATTTATTTATTTATTTATATTTTTATTTGTTTATTTACTACCAGTATTTATTTATTTATTTATAGAAACCAAGGAACAAAGTAATTGGGTTTCTTCTGCATAATATTTGAGGAGTAACTTCAGATCCTTTATTTATTTATTTATTTATTTATGTATTTATTTATTTATTTATATTTTTATTTGTTTATTTACTACCAGCATAGAAACCAAGGAACAAAGTAATTGGGTTTCTTCGCATAATATTTGAGGAGTAACTTCAGATCCTTTATTTATTTATTTATTTATGTATTTATTTATTTATTTATATTTTTATTTGTTTATTTACTACCAGCATAGAAACCAAGGAACAAAGTAATTGGGTTTCTTTTTTTATAATATTTGAGGAGTAACTTCAGATCCTTTATTTATTTATTTATTTATGTATTTATTTATTTATTTATATTTTTATTTGTTTATTTACTACCAGCATAGAAACCAAGGAACAAAGTAATTGGGTTTCTTCTGCATAATATTTGAGGAGTAACTTCAGATCCTTTATTTATTTATTTATTTATGTATTTATTTATTTATTTATATTTTTATTTGTTTATTTACTACCAGCATAGAAACCAAGAACAAAGTAATTGGGTTTCTTCTGCATAATATTTGAGGAGTAACTTCAGATCCTTTATTTATTTATTTATTTATGTATTTATTTATTTATTTATATTTTTATTTGTTTATTTACTACCAGCATAGAAACCAAGAACAAAGTAATTGGGTTTCTTCATAATATTTGAGGAGTAACTAATTGCCTTTCAGATCCTTTATTTATTTATTTATTTATGTATTTATTTATTTATTTATATTTTTATTTGTTTATTTACTACCAGCATAGAAACCAAGGAACAAAGTAATTGGGTTTCTTCTGCATAATATTTGAGGAGTAACTTCAGATCCTTTATTTATTTATTTATTTATGTATTTATTTATTTATTTATATTTTTATTTGTTTATTTACTACCAGCATAGAAACCAAGGAACAAAGTAATTGGGTTTCTTCGCATAATATTTGAGGAGTAACTTCAGATCCATTGTGGAACTTATCGTCTGTGGGTCCCGATATATTTATCGTCTGTGGGTCCCGATATATTTGCCTGCCTTGTTAAGTTATCGGCAAGATTACATAAATCACCTTGTAACTGTATTCCAGGTTACCGTTATTGCACGAATTGTCTGGCGTTACAACCACCAGGGTCATTAAAGTGATTGGCCATTCGAATTTTGAGTTATTTTAGGGACGCAGTTGTGTTTCAAAGTGATTTCAATGATAAAGAATTGATAAAGTTGTGTTTTTAGACGCGATAAATCTCAGTGGGAGATAAGGAAGTGACTGGATAATAATATATTATGATGGGGAAAAGTGTGTTGACGCAATGATATTGGTTTTTTCAGTGTAAATAGTTTTCAGAGATAGTATTAGTTTTCGATAGGAAGGGTTCGTAGGGAGAGATGATATCCTGTTTTATAAAAAAAATAATTGGGATTACACTATTTATCGTGTTTTAAACGGAAATTATTCCTAGGGGTTAATATAATGATTGTGGTTATTTTACCTTTTATCTAATAGACTCAATCTTGCTCAGAGAGAGAGAGAGAGAGAGAGAGAGAGAGAGAGAGAGAGAGAGAGAGAGGAGTATGAATGTGATTATTTAACATTTTATATAATAGAATCAATCTAACTCAGAGAGAGAGAGAGAGAGAGAGAGAGAGAGAGAGAGAGAGAGAGAGAGAGAGAGAGAGAATTTTGTAACATTTTATCCACTGCAATTAATTTTACGCTTTATCATTCCTTAAACGTTTAACAAATGTCAAACTCATTGATGTCTTCCACCTCAGAATCATCTGACGTCACATCTTTTAAATCTCGTGGAGTTTGTGATACCGGAAGGACGATGCATTGTTGATGTCATTCAATCCTTCATACAGCTGTTGCAGCTGTCGCCAGGGGTTGCTCTTGTAAATTGTTTGTTGGCA
>NC_089782.1:29034235-29041735 GCF_040412425.1 Macrobrachium rosenbergii
TAAAGTTAGCCATAATCGTACTTGCTCTATAGGTACCAACAACATAGGCCACCACCGGACCGTGGCTAAGTTTCATGGGTCGCAGCTAAGAGTTTTATGGGCCGTGGCTGAAGCCACCACCAACAGAAAGTTCGATTGCATGTTTTACTTGTTTATGATAGGGATTTCGAATGACTCGAGTTCGTCTTTACGTAGAAACAACTTAATGTTCGAGTTTGTTTGTTTTGTTACTTTGCCTGTAGGTTAGAACCCGTCTCCTCTTTATTCTTACCTTAAATGTCCCGTTGCAGGGTATTACTGCCAGTGCACCTCACATGGCGCGCTGTAGGCATTACTGAAGGGTGTTTGCAGCGTTTCTTCGGGCCCTAGCTGCATCGGGTTTTTAGCTTTTTAACTAACCTCCGCTCCTCTTCTCTTTCTTTAATCTTCTCGTCCAACTTCTCTACTACCTCTTAGTGTATTTTTGGGGTTTTCTTCCAGTCCCACTTTTATGTCTTTGTTGTTCATCTCCTTTGTTTAATGGGTCTTGTTCCGCTGTCCAACCACTCACCCTGAAAGGGGAATTAAGAGCAGAAAGTTTTGAAAGGTGTAACCAGGACCCACCTTGGGTGTAACAAGAGGGAAACCTCGCAGTTGCACCATGAAACAATTATTAGGAATAGAGTTGAGGAACGTAACATGTAAGAGAGAGAACATGAACGGAGGTAGAGTAAAAAGAATGAAAGGGGTCGCAGCGAGGGGCCGAAGGAACGCCACCAAGAGCCTGTTGTACTGACGGCTCTACTACCCCCCCCCCCACCTCCCCCCGGGTCATGGATAGCATTCATTCAGAAGCATCGAAAGGCTGGAGTCCGTGTCTCCTCCATATATCACCTCATATAAGAACAAGGCCGATAGTTTGTGAGACTTGGTCTTCAAGGTTCAATATGAAGGTTTCTCAGAAACCCCAAATATTGGACGATTCTGTTTCCCCCCCCTCGGTCCTTCCTTGATCTCGGCAGGTTTACTCGTCCTTTGCCTTTTCTTTTTTAACTCTTTTCCTCTCTCCCTAGCCATCCTCCTCCCCCTCCTCCTCCTCCTCGCCACTTTCCTTTTCCATTCTCCACGCACTGAGGTGTGTGGCTGGACTGGATCAAATCAGTTTGTATGGCAATCTCTCTCTCTCTCTCTCTCTCTCTCTCTCTCTCTCTCTCTTACTCTTTTATACTTACTGTTTAGTTATTTTTTCGTTCTTTTCTCTCTTTGGTGTCCTTTTTCATTGTTTATTGTCTTTCTTCCCGTAAGTTTTTCTCTCTGTTTGTTCGCCCTATTTTCTATTATGTCTTTTTTTCTGGAATTGCGTCCATCTTTGAGCTTTCCCTTTGTCCATCTTCGTGCATGTATGTCTGTATTTCTTGTTTCGTTTGTGCGTGTGTGTGTGTGTATATATATATATATATATATATATATTATATATATATATATATATATATATATATATATATATATATATATATATATATATATATATATATATATATATATATATATATATATATATATTTCCATTAGGTGAAAAATAAGAGACGGGGTGTAGGTCTGACTGGTTTCGACTTTATTTTCAGTGGCTTGAAAATAAAGTCGAAACCGGTCAGACCCATACCCCTGTCTCTTATTTTTCACTTGTAATGTGTGATAAATGAATCATGTACAAAAGTGATTATAATCATCATATATATATATATATATATATATATATATATATATATATATATATATATATATATATATATATATATACATATATATATAATTTATATATTATGCACATGCATATATGTGTATATATGTATGTATGTATATATGTATGTAAGTAAAAGTCAGTTCTGCCGGCCATTCCCACGTGAAATTACAATTTTTCCTATTTTCGTTCCCTGTCACCGAGGAAGGTGTTTCATAGTTAGCCCCTTTCTGGGTAAGTTCGTATATGTCACTCTGGCTTCGTTGAGAGACTTGGGTGGAGATGTGTCTCGACCTTATGTTGTTGTTAGACTTAATCCTGTTAGGCTGCTTTTCTCTGTATTGCCATCTGAGGTTCCTCTTTTATATCCCCAAGGTGTGCTTTTCTTAATCAAATTGCCCCGAGAGAATTCCTGGCTATCTATCTATCTATCTATCTATCTATCTATCTATCTGTCTATTAGAAATATAAAGTTGATTGAAATAATTCTGGTGCAACTCACTTGCGCTCTGTTGACCTGAGATGTGGGTTAAGTACCTGGTCGTTAGTCTACTGCAGTGAGTTGTTGCTGAGAAATTAGAATGGCTGTAGGGCTTGCACCCTCATCCCAAGATATTAGCTGAAAATTTGAAGGGTAACGATTTCTAGAAGGGAAAAATGCTTTAAAGTGATATATATATATATATATATATATATATATATATATATATATATATATATATATATATATATATATATATATATATATATACATACATACATACATACATACATATATATATATATATATATATATATATATATATATATATATATATATATAAAACACGATATTTATTTGTTTATTACAATTTTGTACCGACACACAATAGCGTTTCAGCATAGGGAGGCATTTATAATAGTTAATCTCCATTAAATTAATTTTATGACAGTTGAAAATAGCTTTGTAGTCATACTGTTTAAAAAGTATTATGTACTGAAGTGTCAGTAGTATAAATATATATATATATATATATATATATATATATATATATATATATAAACACGATATTTATTTGTTTATTACAATTTTGTACCGACACACAATAGCGTTTCAGCATAGGGAGGCATTTATAATAGTTAATCTCCATTAAATTAATTTTATGACAGTTGAAAATAGCTTTGTAGTCATACTGTTTAAAAGTTTTATGTACTGAAGTGTCAGTAGTATAAATATATATATATATATATATATATATATATATATATATATATATATATATATATATAATACATATTGTAAATACATAAAGATATATATATATATATATATATATATATATATATATATATATATATGAAATTATTCTTTTGTGTACTATCATGTGTACCTTAAGCACACACACTCACAGAGCACGTTCTAAATGTCAAGCTTGTTAGAGATGAATAATTGAGACAGGTCTGGAAATGAGAAGGTTGGGTCAACCATCGAAATCTGAGAAGTCCTGGAAGATCTATAGATAGTACCGGCATCCAGGTCGTCTTGGAGAGAGAGAGAGAGAGAGAGAGAGAGAGAGAGAGAGAGAGAGAGAGAGAGAGAACAAGGGGGTTGGGTATCAGAATACACGTACATAATTAATGCACGCGTTCATTTTCATAAACATACCAAAGGCCAGCGTGGGTCATATAGTGTGACCTCGCCCCTTAACTGGGTCATATAATATGACCTCGCCCCCTTAAACCGGGCGGTGGGAATTAAACCGAAAAGAACGACTTGTTTTAGCTTAAACATTTGTGCGTGTCAGGGATCCTCATTGGGTTTAATTTCGAGTCTTATTGGTTTTATCGATCGTATTATTTTTTTATGTATTGATTTATTTAATTATTTGTTTAATTTTTGGGGGCGTATAGGAACGTGGTATTTTTTTCTGGGGTGGGGAAGCGGGCGTGTTGGAGGGTGCCGGTTGGGGTAGGGGGGGATGTGTATTAATGACTTTGTATTTGTATTGTTGCTTAACTTTCATTTCCACATTTCAACCATTTTGAATTCACGTAAGTTTGAAGAAGAAGATGAAGAAGAAGAAAGAGAAAGAGAAAGGGAAAGAGGGAGAGAGGGCGAGCGAAAGTCGAAAGTAAGTAAATAAGAATTTAATTACTTGGAAATTAATCACATGACAAGCATAAACCTTCCGTTGCTCCAGGGCGTGTCCGTTTAAGTCTCTCAAAGGCGATTAAATAGAAATACAATCCTCAGTCGTAGCCTCGGCGTTCTCAAGGGTCCGTTGGATCCGCCTCACGTATTTTTATTATATTAACGACTTTCCGAAGCTTTTCACGCTGTCATTTAACTTCGGATGTAATGGTTATTAATGTCATAGTAATTATCGCTGACGGGCTAAGGTGGGAATGTGATGTACTCTGTGTTTCTTAGTATTATTTGTGGTTTGATATATACGAGTATTTTTCTTTGTTATGCAGTGTTAAGTGTTTTTTGTGTAAAGTCTTCGTTTATGTGTGTGTGTGTATATATATATATATATATATATATATATATATATATATATATATATATATATATATATATATATATATATATACATATACATATTCACACACAGCCGCTTTATGTCCTCGGCATTATTTATTTGCTTTTACATTTTCTCTCTCTCTCTCTCTCTCTCTCTCTCTCTCTCTCTCTCTCTCTCTCTCTCTCTCTCTGCGGCCCACAACATTCAACAAACAATCTTATACCTAATTCACAGCTGAATTCAACAGAGGCACTGTAGATTTTGAATGGAGCCTGCCTGTATATACCATTTCTTTCCTCAGCAGTTTGGGAAACGAACTCTGGTCCACCCATGTACTATGGGAACCAGAAAGAAGGAGAGAGAGAGAGAGAGAGAGAGAGAGAGAGAGAGAGAGAGAGAGAGAGAGAGAGAGAGAGAGAGAGAGAAAAACATTGATGCCCATAGAGAAACATCTCTTCTGACAGCTTATTGAGAGAGAGAGAGAGAGAGAGAGAGAGAGAGAGAGAGAGAGAGAGAGAGAGAACTTTGGTCCTCATAGGGAAAGGATCTCTTTTGAAAGTTTATGGACAAAGAGAGAGAGAGAGAGAGAGAGAGAGAGAGAGAGAGAGAGAGAGAGAAATTTTGATACTCATAGAGAAAAATCATCTTTTTTGAGAGCTTATGGACAAATTGAGAGAGAGAGAGAGAGAGAGAGAGAGAGAGAGAGAGAGAGAGAGAGAGAGAGAGAGAGAGAATTTTGATACCCATAGGGAAACGTTATCTCCTCTGACAGCTTACGAACGAAGTGTGTGTTTGTGTTTGAAAGTGAGAGAGAGAGAGAGAGAGAGAGAGAGAGAGAGAGAGAGAGAGAGAGAGAGAGAGAATCCATATTTCATTTAATTAATGTAGCGGAGTTTTTGTCTCTAGATGCGGATGCTGGAGAAGTGGAGGAGAGATGAAACGCTGCCGGGAGTGTTTGGGACAGATGATTAAGCGATGTATTTTGGTGGGAATTCATCATTATTCATACGATTCATCATTATGCGTTCTCCTTTTTTTTTTTTTTTTTTCTCCGGGGGCCCGGGTATTATTATTCGTCATTAATCATCCGTGTCATTGCTCATTACCACTCGTTGTTTTCTTCTGCTCCTTCTCCCTGCATTTATTCATTTATTTTTCCCCAGGTGTTTGGGGTATCTAAACCAACTCTTAGTGTTTATTGGTGAAATTACTTTACTATTAGTATGATCACACTGCCTTACGAACTGTTTATGTAATTTCGCACTTGAACTAAATGTACTTTTTTATTAGTAATTTTGTGGGTGAATGTACAAATGTACGTTGGTACAAAGTGTGCATGTAATCCATTTTTTCCAACATTACCAAAACATCTCAAAGCACACTGAATCATCCTATCACCATGCATTATCCCCATTTCTCATTCTTTCAATTCCTTTTAGGCCACATTTACTATGCAAATAATCCTTCTTAACAGTTGTAATCTTCTCCCATTCATTTGCATTCAGAATCCACACTTCACTTCTATAAAGGAAAGTTGGCTCAACATTTCTTTCACACTTTTCTGCCTTGGCTTCCGTAGCCACTTAAGTCTCTTTCCAGTCTATTGCTCACTTTGAACCATCGTTGCTTTACTTATTGTCAGAATTGATTATTCTCTTAACCGTTATACTGATGCCCAAATACCTATGCGAGCCACCTGCTCAGAATTTTGCATAGTCCAGTGTAGAGTAATTGCTATCTTGTGGTTTTCATGCGCCTGTATAATATTAACACTTGTTAATTAATTTTACACTCGCTGTGTCTGACAACATTTGTTCAGTGTGTATGTATGTACGTATGTGTGTGTGTAGGGGGGGGGGGCGATTTTAATTAGATTTACTCATAGAAGTATGGAGTACAACTGGAAAGTTCACGGCTTTAAGTAATACATATGCGACGAATATTACCTCTCTCTCTCTCTCTCTCTCTCTCTCTCTCTCTCTCTCTCTCTCTCTCTCTCTCTCTCTCTCTCTCTCTCTCCCCCAAGTATAACACGAAATTTTGTAATGACAGCAAACAAAAGAAATTTTTGCCCATTTATGACGAATCCTCTCTCTCTCTCTCTCTCTCTCTCTCTCTCTCTCTCTCTCTCTCTCTCTCTCTCTCTCTCCCCAAGTATAACACGAAATTTTGTAATGACAGCAAACAAAAAGAAATTTTTTGCCCATTTATGCGACGAATCCTCTCTCTCTCTCTCTCTCTCTCTCTCTCTCTCTCTCTCTCTCTCTCTCTCTCTCTCTCTCTCTCTCGTTTTATTCTGAAAATGAAAAACTCCCAGATTTGCGGATGGAGGCTATATTTTGTAAAGGATCAAATTTTTTTAAGTTTAGCCACGGGCAAAAAAAAAAAAAAAAGAAAAAAGAAAAATGTAACAGCAATGCCTTTATACACTGGGGCATAAAAGCATTTACGGTATTTATCCCTTTTTCATACTTTATGGGATACCTGTTTCGGTTTTGTATTTGAGTTAGTGGGTTTATGTACCGCCTATATATAGACCTAAAGGTGAGGTGATTTTGGGCCGTCGGTACGCCCCCCCCCGAGGGGGCTATGCCTGCGCCCACTCAGGTTGGTGTTGGTGTCTTTCGGAAAAAAATAACTTCGGTGTTTGATGCGTTAAGGAATGATAGTTGTGTTGGGTATGTATGCATGTATGTATGTATGTATGTATATACATACATATATATATGTGTATATATATATATCTCTGGGTCTCGGCTAAACTTGGATGGGTGACCAGCAAGATGACAAACGTCTTCGGCAAACAAAACCTCTTGAACATCCAAGGAGACACTGTGGTTTCAACCTCACTTCAAAATTACTCGCACAATCTGCTAGTATTAATAAACTGCATGAAGCTATTCACGCAACGCTTGTCATTCCTTTACCTGTAAATTTATTGACTGAGGCTGACGGGGAAGGGGGGAGGGTCGAAGGGGGGGGGGATATCACTCTGAGGCACAGAACTGATGCTGACTATATTTTTTCTATGTGGCTTCTCGTATTTAATTTCACTTTTGTTTATGTAGATGCAATGGTTCCTAGACCTGTGATTTTCATTTAATATTGTATTCAGTGGAAGTACGTATTTCGGTTAGATTTTATTATTATTATTATTATTATTATTATTATTATTATTATTATTATTATTATTATTCTAACTGCATTACTTTGATTGTTTATTGCCTTCCATTTTTTTTTCTGAGGTACTTTGGCAAAAGATTACGATGACTG
>NC_089782.1:29044235-29061735 GCF_040412425.1 Macrobrachium rosenbergii
TTTGTGGTTAGACTGGGTTACATACAATATGAAGGCGTTTAAGATAAGCTAAAATCCGTATTAATTCACTAAAGAAAAAGAACCTACCAGATCTGGTTAGTAAAGCAAGACAGAAGGTTAATAGTACACCAGTCCCTTTCCTATCCAAACAGCTTCTTGTGTTTTTAGATAAGTTAGAGTTTACAGGTATTATTTAATGGTGGTCATTATTGTGTGTGAGCTTATTAGTGAATATATAGATTGTGTGTGTGTGGTTATAAGTTAATATATAGAATTGTGTGAGTTTATATATGAATATACATATAGAATTGTATGCGAGCTTATAAGTGAATATATAGATTGTGTGTGTGGTTATAAGTTAATATATAGAATTGTGTGAGCTTGTGAATGAATATATAGAATTGTATGCGAGCTTATAAGTGAATATATGGATTTTGTGTGTGGTTATAAGTTGATATATAGAATTGTGTGAGTTTATAAATGAATACACAGAATTGCGTGTGAGCTTCTGAGTGGTTGTAAAACTGCGTTTGATCTTATGATTGAGTGTATAAAATTTATGTTTGCATACAACTCAATATATACAAGTATGTGATAGCTTATAAGTGATTCTATAGAACTGCGTGTGAGGTTATAACTGAATATATAGATTTATGACTTATTCTATTATAAGTCAACTAATAGAACTGTGTCGTAACTTGTAAGTCAGTTTACAGAATTGTGTATGATCTTGTAAGTAAATCTATAGAACTGTATGTTAGCTTGTAAGTTAATTTTACAGAGTTGTGTGTGATCTTGTAAGTGTAATTATAGATTTGTTTGTGTGCTCCTAAGTGAATTTACACAATAGTGTGTGTGAGCACATGGAATGGAATATAGAATTTAGGCCAAAGGCCAAGCGCTGGGACCTATGGGGTCATTCAGCGCTGAGAGAAAAGTTGAAAGTAAAAGGCCTGAAAGGTGTAACAAGAGGAAAACCTCAAAGCAGTTGCACTATAAAATAACCTTTAGGAGAGGGTGGATAGCAAGATGGAAGAACGAGAATATGAACGGAGGTACAGTAACAGGAATGAAAGGAGTTGCAGCTAGGGGCCGAAGAGACGTTGCAAAGAACTTTTAGTAATGCCTACAGTGCAACCCGTGAGGTGGTATGATGACGTTACCCCCCTACGGGGTGTGTGAGCATATGTCACCGAATTATTAGTAATAATTCTTCGAGTGATTGTCAGGAAATTGATAGGTAGAAATTGTCCGACCATCAGCCAGTCACCTAATTATTAACTGGCCTCATGCGGTTTAAAATTTTCATTGGTGGAATTAAGTAGGTGTGCAAGAATTAGGCTCGTTTTAATTAGACGTTATTATTATTATTTTTTTTTTTTTTTGGGGCGCGGGAGTGGGGTGGTCTATCACAGTCATCCTATTCGACTGGGTGGTTTTATAGTGTGGGAGGAGGGGGAGGTTCCAGGTTGCATCCTGCCTCCTTAGGAGTCCATCACTTTTCTCACTATGTGCGCTGTTTCTAGTAGCACACTTTTCTGCGTGAGTCCTGGAGCTACTTCGGCATCTAGTTTTTCCAGAATCCTTTTCAGGGATTTCGGGATCGTGTCTAGTGTTCCTATGATTATGGGCACAATTTCCACTGGCATATTCCATATCCTTCTTATTTCGATTTTCAGGTCTTGATACTTATCAATTTTTTCTCTTTCTTTCTCATCTACTCTGGTGTCCAGATTATTATTATTATAATATTATTATTATTAAGATTAATATTTTTATTATTATTATGACTCGTATATGTATACCTTAGACTTTTTAATTTGAAATATTCTTTCTTCTTCTTCTTCTTCTTCTTCTTCTTCTTCTTCTTCTTCTTCTTCTTCTTCTTCTTCTTCTTCTTCTTCTTCTTCTTCTTATTATTATTATTATTATTATTATTATTATTATTATTATTTCTATTCTTCTTCTTCTTCTTCTTCTTCTTCTTCTTCTTCTTCTTCTTCTTCTTCTTCTTCTTCTTATTATTATTATTATTATTATTATAAACAGATATTTTTTTTGCTATCATCACGACTCTTATATTTACCCCGTCGACGCCAGTGAATGTAATTAACATCTTTTTCCATTCGCGTCGCTACAATCAACGTTAATGTTGTCCCTATCATCGTTCTAATGACCACTTATCCATTCAGAGCTTTTTAACGCGAGAGGTGGCATTTTCAATAGAACCCCAATGAGGTCGGAAGGATATCTCTTTATAAAGGTTTAAGGTTTAAGGGACTCTGAGAGAATTGATAAAAGTAAAGAAATGCGCGAATTAATCATTGCCCTCTCTCTCGAATTTATTGCTTACCTTTTGTCGTTTACGAGTTTTGGTTTTTCGTTTTTTTTTTTTTTTTCTATTCCGTTTTGGTTTATCATTTTTTTAGGTTTCTGTAAAGGAAAACTGTTGTGCCGGCTTTGTCTGTCCGTCCGCACTTTATTCTGACCGCACTTTTTCTGTCCGCATTTTTCTGTCCGCACTTTTTCTCTCCGCCCTCAGATCCTAAAAACTACTGAGGCTAGAGGGCTGCAAATTGGTACGTTGATTATCCACTCTCCAGTCATCAAACATACCTAATTGCAGCCCTCTAGCCCCGGTAGTTTTTATTTATTTAAGGTTAAAGTTAGCCATAAACGTGCTTCCGGCAGCTATATAGGATAGGCCACCACCATGCCGTGGTTAAAGTTTCATGGGCCGCGGCTCATACAGCATTATACCGAGACCACCGAAAGATTGATCAATTTTCGGTGGCCTTGATTATACGCTGTAGCGACTGTACAGAAAACTCGATTGCGCCGAAGAAACTTAGGCACGTTTTTTACTTTTTTTTTTGCCGTCTTGGAAAGGGTCGCTGTTGTTGTTAAGTGTCATTCAATTAAATAAATTGAGTTGCGATTTATTAGGAATTGTTTTGACCCGTGTTTTTTTTTTGCATTTTTTATATCTTTATTTGTATTTTGTTTTTACGTCTACTTATTAGGGGGTAGAGTTTTTATTTGTTTTATTTCAGTGACTTTCAGTGAAGTAAATTGCATTGCGATTTATTAGGAATTGTTTTGACCTGTGTTTTTTTGTTTTGCATTGTTTTTGATTGTCTTTATTGTTATTTCTTTGCTTTTTATCGAGCAGAGTTTTTTATTTGTTTTATTTGTTGTTTTTAGGTCACTTTCAATAATTTACATTGTGTTGCAATTTATTCTGAATTGTTTTGACCAGTGTTTTGTTTTGCATTGTTTCTAGATTGTCTTTGTTCTTATTTCTCTAGTTTTTAGTGGGTAGAGTTTTTTATTTGTTTTCTTTTCACTCCCTTTTTATTTCTTTACTTGCTAATGGGTAGAGTTTTTTTATTTGTTTTCTCTTAACTCCCTTTTGTGTTTTGCATTTTTGAATTGTGCCTTTTTATCGCTTGCAATGCTTCCAAGCTTTAAACTATTTAATTCACATGTATTCCTCCAGTACTATTTATGTTACTAATATTTTTATATATTTTTTTCATTGCTGATTAGTATGCGTACCATAATAACAGATAACCACCCTTTAAATTTATTACATTCATTCCATTTCTCGTTCTCTTTCAACAACCGTTCTTTATCTCATCTCTCTTCCTATTCGCTTACTTTCGTCGTCCACCGCTCCTTAATTCCCTTCGTTTATTTTATTTATCCATTTTCTCTTTGGTTCCTCAGTTCTCTCAGTCGTTCCCCCTTCCGTCTGCACTTTATTTTATTTTATATATATATACTGTTGCTAGGGTCTTCTCCCCTAAAACCCTTCCAGCGGGTTCGCAGTTTTATATATTTGTTTTCTCTATCTCCTCTTTTCCCCCGTTTGCCTCATTCCGTGCTCCGTTCTTTCTCCTCTTCTTATTTTTCTTCCCCTCACTAAACCTTTCAACTTTTTTTTTTTTTTTTTTTTTTTTGTTCTTACAAGGTTATCCCTGCCTTCAGAACTCCCTTGGCTGACTTCTTCTCTTCTTCTCTTCTTCTCTTCTTCTCTTCTTCTCTTCTCCATCTGGGTGTCTACATTTCTTCTTTTTGGTGTAGCCAGCCTCATTATTATTGACCTATAACTAGTTATTAAAGATGGGTAATAATAATAATAATAATAATAATAATAATAATAATAATAATAATAATTATTATTATTATTATTATTATTATTATTATTATTATTATTATTATTATTATTATTATTCAGGAGATGACCATCTATTTATATGGAGCAAGCCTACCAAAGAGGCCATTGACGTATTATTATTATTATTATTATTATTATTATTATTATTATTATTATTATTATTATTATTATTATGGAACAAGCCCACAGGGGCCACTGATTTAAAATTCAAGCCTCCAAAAAAATATGGCATTCACTTGAAAGAACTAACAGAAGGGAATAGGTAATACCGAAAGAAGAGACCAGTTATTAGAAAAGAAAAAATTAAATGACAAAAAGATTGATAAACAGACGAATAGATAGTATAGTATAGAAAGTATAGTTTTTCTCGTTTTCCCTAGAACCACTCAATATAGGTAAAAAGGCTCAGTCTTGGAAGTGTATATGTGTTTGTGTGTGTTTGTGTGAGGTGCAAGAGAGAAGAAGTTTATCATAGTTGATTTGTACAAGAGGAGAAATATTTGTATGTTTGGTCACTTGTGGGGCAAAGGTGAAAGGGCAGGGTGCGCAGGAATGGGAAGGATAAAGTGATTTTGTATGGGATAAGGAAGTAAGCCATGCTATGAAAGGGTTGACAGGGGAAGAACATTTTTGGATTTGCCAATTTAAAAGATTGTATGACAGAAGCAGCAAAGGATGCGGTGGTACGTGTAGGTGGGAGAGAGACTGGTTTCATGTAAGAATAGGTCTGATTATTATATTTATAGATGGAGTGATGCAAGACGCCAGAGAATGGACATTATATATAAGTGCAAAGTTGAATGCAATAAGAATGTGGACTGTGAATAGAGTTTGGTATGATTTATGTTTATAGATGCCTCAGTGCCGTTCAAGTGTTTGTGAAAGGACAAAGTTGAGAGTAACTGAATATAATTATGGATGGTGGAAGAATGGAAGCCTTTGAAGCAATGGAGCATACCAAGTTTGTGCCAAAGATTCTAAAGAGAATTAGAGTGTCTTTGAAAGCCAAAGGGGGAGTGTGTGTGAGCAGACTGTTAAGCCAACTCATCCATACGGAATTGAAGTGTGGTTATTGAGTGTGAACGCAAGGAAAGATTGAAGATGCTGTTGAGATGAAATGTGTATGTGTGTACTTTATGGCACATACACTGAAATGGTGAGAAATGTGGAGATAGACACAATTGTTGAAAAGGTTAGGGTAGGTGAAGGGATGGATCAGAGTGTTTTGAGATGCTTGGTCATGTGGAAAGATTGGAGGACTATAGATTGGTGAAGAGGGTGTATGATTAGGAGGTTTTAGGAGGGAGGAGTAGAGGAAGATTGTGAAAAAAACTAACTCAGATATAGGTATAGTTTAATGTTATTACATCTGTCATTTATCATGTGGTTTGGTGAATGCTTAATAAAGCCTTAAGCTATAAAAGAATGGGATATGGCAGTTCTTCCCAAAATGGATAAGATTCAGTAGTTATGGAGGTAATGAAAAAAAAAACAGAATTTAATAGGAGGGGATAAATCACGGCAGGATTATAGTAATAAATACTAAAAGCTACATTGAAAAGAACAACAGAACAGACGACTACATTGATAACAATAACAAGATTAATAACAATCCGCTCACCATTTGTAACAACCGAGAGATGAATGGGGGGAGACCAATGCCTTGCCAAGTGCCGTCTGAGCGACGAGATTCTGATAATGCTGATAAATAGATCAATGAATTAATATTAAAGGTAATATCTGTTTGCCCTCGGCGGCGCCGTCCCTTGCTCTGTGTTACGCTTCCTGGACGTGACCCTGTGACCTCTTTCCATGCATGTGACCTCTTTGCCTGTGATCGCGTGTTTGGTGGCTGGCTGGCTGGCTGGCTTACTCATTTCGCAAAAAAAAAAAAAAAAAAAAAAATAGTTTTGATTTCCGGGTTACGTTCGATTTCAATTTGTTAAGTTGAATGTGGCTGAGTGTGTGATGTTATGAGTATTGTTACTGTTCATCGTCGCTTTGTTGTTGAATTTTTCTTCCACTTTTGGTATTGTCTTCTGGTTCTTTTGTTTAGTCATTACCTGATTATTATTATTATTATTATTATTATTATTATTATTATTATTATTATTATTATTATTATTATTATTATTATTAGGGAGGAGACCTTCTCTGAGGGCAGTTGCATTAAAAATTATAGCTGTTTCCACGGCGTTTAATTTATAAGGAGTCTTCTCTATTCTTCTTATTATCTTTTTTTTTTTATACAGAAGACTCTGTATAATTAAATGTCGTGGAAACAGCTATAATTACTATTATATTATTATTTTGAGTCTTTTGTTAAGTATTATTATTATTATTATTATTATTATTATTATTATTTATTATTATTATTATTATTTTGAGTCTCTTGTTAAGTATTATTATTATTATTATTATTATTATTATTATTATTATTATTATTATTATTATTATTATTATTATTATTATTATTATTATTCGGAAGATGAACCCTATTCATAATATGGAACAAGCCCACAGGGGCCATTTACTTGAAATTCAGGCTTCCACAGAATATTTTGGTGTTCATTAGAAAGTAGTAAGAGGAGGTAAAGGGAAGTAAAGGGAAATACAGAAAAATGAGATCTTACTTAATAAAAAAGAAAACAAAATAAATGAAGAAATTAGGGAAAAATAAATGAACACATGAAGATCAAATGAACATCAGTCCTTGACCACCTATAGCAAAGAAGCCCCATCACGAGTAGAAATGTGTCTCGTACTTATTATTAATCACTTTGACGTACAAGGACGGCACAGACCATTTTGACGATAACACCACCCGTACCTGCCCTACCAAGGACCCGCCCAGTCGTGACGTCACCAATGTAAACACGACACTTCGGAAAGTGGAGCGGTTAAGGAGTTATGTCATGTATGTACAGTATTTGTTTATCTGTTTATGTAAGTGTGTGTGTGTGAGTGTATGTTGGTGCGTATGTTTGCGTATGTGTATTTTAGGGCAAGACGGCATTCTGTTTGTCAATTAGGACAGGAGGGGAGGCAGTTTAATCGAGTCTTGTGTTAAGGGATTCCATTTTGCGTTCAACCTGGAGCGTGTTTGGTTAGGGAAATTGACTAGGCTGCCTTCAAGATGCGGTCTTGATGCCTATGTGTGTATGTTTGTTTGTTTGTTTGTTTGTGTCGTCGCTCGTGTGCCATTTACGTTTGTGTATTGTCGACTGGTATTCTTGTGTATTTATAGTTTTTATTTTAAGAGAACTCGTGTTGAAGTACTTTTAGTTTTTTGTAAAAGAAAACTGTTGAGATGGCTTTGTCTGTCCGTCCGCACTTTTTCTGTCCGCCCTTAGATCTTAAAAACTACTGAGGCTAGAGGGCTGCAAATTGGTATGTTGATCATCTACCCTCCAATCATTAAACATACCACATTGCAACCCTCTAGCCTCAGTAGTTTTTATTTTATTTAAAGTTAAAGTTAGCCATGACCGTGCTTCTGGCAACGCTGTAGGTGCCAACAACACAGGCTACCACGGCAGCGGCTGAGAGTTTCATACAGCATTATATGCTGTAAAGAAAACTCGATTGCGCCGAAAAAACCACGGCCAATTTTTCACTTCTTTAAGTGGTGGTTCAGATATGACATTTTCGTTTGTGTATTTTGGACTGGTGGTGTTGTGTATATATATGTATATATATATATATATAGTGTGTGCATATATATATGTAATATATATATATATATATATATATATATATATATATATATATATATATATATATATATATATATATATATATATATATATATATATATATATATATATATATATATATATATATATACTTTCATTTTATGAAAGTTTGTGTTGGTGAATTACTTCTTGAAATTTTTAACGAAGATCAAGTTGAGAACCAAATTCTTTGCTTGTATTACAATTATTAATTTTACTCACTATTTTACAGTCTTTGTTCTTTGCACATTGATATGCTCGGTCAGTCTTGCTTTTGACAAGTCGCCTGTTTAAAGTGAAACCATTTTTGTCTCGTCAAAACATCAAAAGGAATTTTTATGCTCAGTGCAATCTAGTACGCCCTGGGACATCGCTTCGTAGAATGGAGGGAGGAGGCAGTTAGATTTGGATTTTTCCTTGCGAGGAGGAGGAGGAGGAGGAGGAGGAGGAGGAGGGGAGATGAGGAGGAAGAGGAGAGGGAGATGAGGAGGAAGAGGAGGAGGAGGAGGAGGGGGAGATGAGGAGGAGGAGGATAAGTAAGAGAAAGATGAGGAAATGGAGGCGGAGGCGGAGGAGTAAGAGAAGAAAGATGAAGAGGCGGAGGAGTAGGAGTAAGAGAAGAAAGATGAAGAGGCGGAGGAGTAGGAGTAAGAGAAAGATGAGGAGGTGGAGGAGGAGGAGGAGTAAGAGACAGATGGGGAGGAGGAGAAGGAAGAGGAGGAGGGGAAGGAAGAGGAAGAAGAGTAGGAGGAGGAGGATGAAGAGAAAAAGGAGGAGGAGGAAGTGAGAAGGAGAAAAAGGAGGAGAGTAAGTAAAGAGGAGGAGGAGGATGAGGAGAAATGAGTAAAAGGAAGAGGAAGAGGAGGTGGAAGGATCCGACCTTCAGACTGATATACAGTAAATATTTTTTCCCCGAGCAGGAAAATTGTGGAAGGAAAAAGTCTCTTGAAAAACTTTTTTTTTTTCATTTTTTTTAGCAGGTCTGCGATAATGAGGAAAGTATGCAGTGAATCTAGTTAATGTGCAATGAACAAACTTTTAGCCCTCCCCAAAACGACGTAATTATCACAGCATGGTAACCCGCAGATGGCTCGAGTAAATCGAGAGAGAGAGAGAGAGAGAGAGAGAGAGAGAGAGAGAGAGAGAGAGAGAGAGAGAGAGAGAGAGATTTTGAAAACCTAAATAGATCATTATTGCTGTATTTTATTTATCGCCTGTTAGCTAAAGAGTGACGCAATTGTTAATAGGCAACCACTTATAATTGTTCGGAATCAGTGGAAGTATGTTTCTCCAGGGCAGGGGAAGTTTTTTTCGAGGACCGGGTGAATGTTATAGGGGTAAGGAATTTTTTTTTATGGTAAGTGGAGTATTTTTCGTGGGCAAGGGTATTGTTATTCGGGGGTAGGGAGTTTGTGTTTTGAGGGTATGGGGAGGATTTTTGAAGGGCAAGGGGAGTATTTTTAGAAGGTAAGGGAAATGTTATTCGAGGGAACTGAAGTATTTTTCGACGGCAAGGAAAGTATTTTTCGAGGGCAAGGACAGTATTTTTTCGAGGTTGGTGAAGTACTTTTCGAGGGCGAGGAAAGTAGTTTTTCGAGGTTAGTGAAGCACTTCTTGAGGGCAAGGAAAGTATTTTTTTCTAGGTTAGTGAAGTACTTTTCGAGGGCAAGGAAAGTACATTTCGAGGACAAGGGAAGTATTTTTTCGAAGTTAGTGAATTACTTTTCGAGGGCAAGGAAAGTATTTTTTCGAGGTTAGTGAAGTACTTTTCGAGGGCAAGGAAAGTATTTTTCGAGGGCAAGGAAAGTGTTTTTCGAGGATAAGGAAAGTATTTTTTCGAGGTTAGTGAAGTACTTTTCGAGGACAAGGAAAGTATTTTTAGAGGGCAAGGAAAGTATTTTTTCGAGGTTAGTGAAGTACTTTTCGAGGGCAAGGAAAGTTATTTTTCGCGGTTAGTGAAGTCCTTTTCGAGGTAAATAAAAGAATTTTTCGAAGTAAGAGAAGTATTTTTCATGGCTTCAGGGAGTGATTTTTGAAGGCACGTATATGTTTTTCGAGGCTAAAGAAATTTTTTTTTGAAGGGCTATTGCAGGAAATGAGGCAACATCGTCTGGGTCGTAATCTCACGCTTGGTGAACAGTAAGCTTGGACCTTATGTAAGGAGGTGAGAGAAACGCTCTCTCTCTCTCTCTCTCTCTCTCTCTCTCTCTCTCTCTCTCTCTCTCTCTCTCTCTCTCTCTCTCTTTAACAGTGAAGTAAGTAAGGGAAATTTCAGTTATGAAATAAGTAAAATAAATTATATATACTCGTATATAAAGTAATAGGATTTCCACAGACAAGTTAACTCAAATTTTAAGTATTTTTTTATGTATGGCTAAAAGGCGCTTAGAGTTAGATTTTAGGTTTAAGTACCTTTTATAAGTGAAGCTAAAACATACTTAAAACTAAACTTTAGTTTTAATTATATTTTAGCATAACCTTTAAGGATATGCAGTTGCTTCAGAGTCAAAAGTTATTGCTTTGTTGTTTATTAACCATTGGAAAAAATAGTTCTAATAAGAATATTCATACATCTTCAGGCTTTCATTGATGGTAACCCTTCCACGTGTTATGGAGTTAATGAGGAAGAATTTCCGTCTGAATTTTAATATCTATTATAAAAAGCCGCTAATACAAACTCGTGGAAGATTTATGTTATTGTAGCCGCAGTTTGTCAATACTAGCTTGCTTGAGGAGGAAAGTAAAACTTCAAAACCTTATATATATACATACATATATATATATATATATATATATATATATATATATATATATATATATATATATATATATATATATATATATATATATATATATATATATATATATATATATATATATATATATATATGTATATGTCTATTATTAGCGTCTGTTATTTTTTAAACGAAATTTCTCAGTTCTGCCTCGTTATCCGGCGGTGTCTGAAGAATAAAACAAATGATCAAAGTTAGAGCAAGCCTCTTTGGAGAACAGGCACTGATGGACTTTGATGGATAGATGCTTCAAAAGAGAGAGAGAGAGAGAGAGAGAGAGAGAGAGAGAGAGAGAGAGAGAGAGAGAGAGAGAGAGAGAGAGAGAGAGAGAGAGTTTTTAGTAGTAGCTTTTATAATAAATAAATACTAAAATTCAGATGGAAATTCTTCCTCATTAACTCCACAAGGCATTTGCAAATGTAAACAAGCGAGAGAGAGAGAGAGAGAGAGAGAGAGAGAGAGAGAGAGAGAGAGAGAGAGAGAGAGAGAGAGAGAGAGAAAGAGAGAGAGAGAGAAAGAGTCTGTAGTAGTGGCTTTTTATAATAAATATTAAAATTCAGGTAGAAATTCTTTCTCATTAACTCTTGCAATTCATTTGGAAATGTAAAGAATAGAGAGAGAGAGAGAGAGAGAGAGAGAGAGAGAGAGAGAGAGAGAGAGAGAGAGAGAGAGAGACTCTGACAATGGCTTTTTACAATAAATATTAAATTCCAGATGGAAATTCTTCCTCATTAACTCCGTAACTCATTTGGAAATGTAAACAAAACAGCGTGACTTTATTCCGGGGAAAATTCTCTTACTCTGGCGTCGTGGGAGACGTACGATGTTTACCTAACCTTTTAGGGTGTTGTCGTAACCATTTCCTTAAGCTTGAGTTTGTACAGAGAGGCTCGTGTTCCCCAGGAGCATTCGTTCCCTTCTGTAAACATCAATAAATATTTCGACATTTACCGCTAATTAGTGGTTGTTAGAGAAAGGGGCTTTTGCTGATTGGTCTTCCTCTCATTGAGGTGAAAATATGAGCTGTGTATTTTTTTTATGGGGGTTTTATTTATGGTTTGTGTCGTCTTGTAACGTTAAGTTTCATTGATTCGAGTGAAAGGTTGTACTTTGCCATCTTGGATTTGGCAAGCAGGTTGGTCTTGAACTAAATGAAATTGAGTAAACTTAAGAACAACAGTGGTTTGACGATTATAGTCTCTCTCTCTCTCTCTCTCTCTCTCTCTCTCTCTCTCTCTCTCTACATTATATATATATATATATATATATATATATATATATATATATATATATATACTACACACACAAACATATATAATATATATATATATATATATATATATATATATATATATATATATATATATATATATATATATACGTAGTTTAACATTAAACCTTTTTCCCCTGTCAGGGTGTGGCCCACAAAAAAGAATATACAACTTTAGCTATCCAATTCCTATTTTACTAAATCGTTTTCGAACCCCTGCGCACGCCTTGGAATTCACTCCCTGCTCCAGTTATTCTCGATTTTAAAAACCTCTCTTGCCCTAGAATGGAAATCTCTCTTCTTTTGTTTTTTGCGATTTTTCGTACTGGCATTTAGACATACGAACGACAGCAGCAGGCATTTTAAGCTATTTCCTCACATCTGCAGGAACCCGGAGGCTGGATGTGACTCCATTCTTCACAGGTCCTGCTGGTATTTCACAAACTATTCGAAAACCGCTTTTAAAGGCGTAAACGCATTTGGGCCACGACTTCTTTTCCTCCAGTGCTTGGGCCACCACCCCCTTCCTCCTTCCCCTCCCCACCCAAAAAAATAAACAAAAAGTCTGTTAAACTGGGCCGCAGAATTTTGAGGTCGAGTCCAGGTCTCCTTCCATTATGCAAAGAAGTCACGTTGCATAATCCCAGGCAAAAAGAAGGAACTGGTGGCTTGAAGATTGTACTGAGACGTGACGGAAGGAACGGGGCTCATTTGCTGTCCTGGAGGGTAATAATAGTCATGCTGTTATTAGTGTAATAATAATAGTATCACTGTAATAGTAATGCTAGATTAGGATGGTGACTGGTAAGAGTTCCCAGGATTTTTGGAATTTTTTTTTTTTTCTGGTTTTACAGATAAACGTAGCTATTCCCGAGGTGGTGGTGGTAATGTTTTTTTTTACAAGAAATGTGATTCTAAATGTTGTGGGTATTTGGAATCTTTGTAAATATTCTCAGTGAAGATAAGTAATGCTTGTAGTATATTTTTTTGTCTTTACTGAATATTGCCGTAAATATCTTATATCTATTTTAGATACGGTTTATGACAGGAAGAGTAATTGTTAAAGTCTTTATTTTAATCTTTTTAGGTTGTGTGTACACACACACACACACACACAAACACACACACACATATATGGTGCACACAAAAATTGGATATCAAACGACTTTTGTAGCTTGATGGTGATGTGATAAAATTAACGTATATACGAATATACAGTGTATATATATATATATATATATATATATATATATATATATATATATATATATATATATATATATATGTATGTATGTATGTACTGTATATATATGTGTGTGTGTATTACAAAAGGGGTGGATTATATTCTTCATCCTCAAGGTATTAAACTTTGGGCGTTTGAAGTGGGATGTCATTATCTGGTTTTGTCAGTTTGCAGTATATGCCGCCTGGAGTCTGAATGCGTCTGAATCGTCATAATAGTCAGCTTTATCTTAAGCAGTTATAGCTCTCGTTTCATTACAAAGAAAAAAGAAAAAAAGAAAACGATCTTATAATGTTGCCTCGTCTTTGTATTCTTTCCCATCCCAAGCCTTTTCTCGTCCTCCTCCACTTCCTCCTCCTTTACTTCCTCCTCCTCCACTTCTTCCTCCTCTTCCTCCACCCTTTCCTCCCCTTCGTCCTCCTGCTCCTCCTCCCGTTCCTCCTCTTCGTCCTCTTCATACTCTACTTCTTCCTCCTCCTCCTCCCTTCCCCTTCGTTTTCCTCCTCCTCCTCCTCCTCCTCCTCCACTCTTTCCTCCCCTTCGTCCTCCTCACACTCTATTTCTTCCTCCTCCTTCTCCCCCCTCCCTGTAGTAAATGCTTGGGGTTATGACTGTTTCATGGCTTGCAAGATGGGCTTCTCATGGCTTTTAAAAGCCTTGGATGTCTATGCAAGCATGGTTTACCAAAGCGGTTATATAGTTAGGGCTTAACTCGGCCCTGATGGTTTTCCAGATAAAGTCGTGTTTGGAATAGACTGGCCTTTCAGTACGTGCATGCACACAAACACACACATATAAATACGTATATACACACACACCTATGCATATATATATAAATATATTTATTTTATATGCTTATATATATATATATATATAATGTGTGTGTGTGTTTGGGGGTGGGGGCGGGGTGGCCTCTTACTATTTTCAGGTTTTCTGGATATGAGCTTTACTCGGAAGAAAGATTATTTTTAGTGAAAAGTCGAGCAGAAATCGATGCCGTTGGAGCGTACAGTATGTTTGACATGCGTTTCATTATTTTGTTGGGCGCAGAGGGACCTGATATGGGTCATGTCGGGTCTCTATAAAAGAATCTCTGTTAAAGGTTCGCTCTAAAGGAATATCTGTAAGAGGATCTCTGTAAATGAGCAACGGTATGGGAAAAGAGAATGAAAACTGCTTTCCATTCATGTTCACTGCTGATCGCGTGAATTTGTGCACTCGCTTGCTGAGAGAGAGAGAGAGAGAGAGAGAGAGAGAGAGAGAGAGAGAGAGAGAGAGTATGTCTTATGTTTGCCACATAATATTCTTCCTTTTATTTTTCGTTGTTAGCAGTACCCTTATTTATAAATACTGCCTTTCACTGTATTGAAAAAGAGAGAGAGAGAGAGAGAGAGAGAGAGAGAGAGAGAGAGAGAGAGAGAAACTTATGTCTTCAATATAATACTCCCCCTCTCGTCTTCAGCTACGCTCGTATTTATAAATATTTCATTGTATTATAATAAAAACGCAACTTTTGAGCAGTTAAACATTGCAATATATTTGGCCCCAAAAAAAAAAAAATAAAAATATAAAGAAACCGTTAAGATGAGAGAGCAATTGATAATTACATGTGCATACATGAGTAGTTTGCTAAAAAAAAAAAAAAAAAGTGATGCGTTTATGATTGAAACGAGTAAACGTACTCCTTTGTTCGCGAATGGAAAGAATGCATCCTCTTTAAGTACGAGGTTGAGAGAGTATGACCGCTTGCTGTTGCAGAAAATAATGTATTTTGTAAATATACACTGACGGGAGTTCTGCTCTTACTCTTATGAGTGTAGGATGTATTATTTCTTATGGAATGAAGAGGTTGATCAGTTTTCGCGTTATTATTATTATTATTATTATTATTATTATTATTATTATTATTATTATTATTATTATTATTATTATTATTATTATTATTAAAAGCCACAGTAGTGTTAAAAATATTTATAATATTCTCGATTTTATAGCCTCGCTACAGGGTCGCCTTGTTTCATTATTATTATTATTATTATTATTATTATTATTATTATTATTATTATTATTATTATTATTATTATCGAGAAGGTGAACCCCATTTATATAGAACATGCCCACAGGGGCCATTGCCATGAAATTCAAGCTTCCAACGACTATGGTCTTCATATGAAAGAAGCAAAAGAAGGTAATAGGAAATACAGAAAGAAGAGATCGGTTATTAGAAAAGAGAAAATATTAATTAACAAATGGATAAATAAACTTTCGAGGTTCCAATTGCACATCGTATTGCCTTTTAATTAAGCGCAATGAGAATAAAAATTATTAAATGATTCATTCATCAGCTTCCTCTCTAAGCAATACGGAGAATACAACAATTATTCTGTAACTGAACAGTGGAATTGTTGACATGTTGCAATCTCAAAGAAATCAGCTTGTGACGAGCAGAACAAGACTCTCCATAGATAACTTATGAATGAATCGGTTTTTGTTCAGAGAATGTCTGTAGAAAGCTGTTGTAGTGTTGCAGAAAACGTAAAGCGTCAGTGGAAAAGGACTGAATACATCAATATTCAAAGATCGGACTGATAATGTTGCAGACTGTACGTGAAAGGTCTTAATCTTTTATATAAACTTTTTGGACGTAAATAAAATGTTAAAAAGTAATACAATTGAAAATATGGACAGTTATAAAAATACACTCGAATGGAAAGCTGTTCGTATGTTTGGACGTAAATAAAATTTTGAAAAGTAATACAATTGAAAATATGGACAGTTATAAAAATACACTTGAATGGAAAGTTGTTCGTATGTTTGGACGTAAATAAAATTTTTAAAAGTAATACAGTTGCCAATATTGACGGTTATAAAAATACACTCGGATGGAAAATTGTTCGTGTGTTTGGACGTAAATAAAATTTTTAAAAGTAATGCATGTCTGAAAAAGTGTTTGTTTGTTTGTAACGTTTAAAGAGTCTTTCTGTCGAAAACAATTTTACATGCAAATCCGAAGGCAAAAAGAAAGGCTCGCAACGGGAGAAGAAAGACTCCGCTTTCTTTTTAGAAAGATGCAAAGTGGAGAATTGGACGAATTCAAGATAGGAAATTGAAAGGGAAGGAAGGTCTATCAAAGAGTGAGAGGCGAAAAATGAGGGGTAAAAATCAAGTTGGGGAAGAGGGAGGGGGAGGGGAGGGATTCAGTTAGGGAGACAATCCCCTGAGAATGCGGGGTTGGGCGTCCACTCGGGAGAAAGGACCCCGGGTGAGCGGTTCCCTCTATGATTTAGGGAGTAGGGCTGGGCCTCCCCAACCTTCTACCAATAACCCGTTCCCCTACCCATTGCCCAACTCTATACCTCTTTCCCTTCCTCATGCCCCTTCTCTCTCTCTCTCTCTCTCTCTCTCTCTCTCTCTCTCTCTCTCTCTCTCTCTCTCTCTATCCATGCTGCCCACATAATAAGCCCAAAGCATGGGTAATAGTAAATATTATGATCTTATAATGATAATTTTGCCAGCTTATTTCTCTCTCTCTCTCTCTCTCTCTCTCTCTCTCTCTCTCTCTCTCTCTCTCTCTCTCTCTCTCTCTCTATACATACATACATACATATATATATATATATATATATATATATATATATATATATATATATATATATATATGTATGTGTGTGTATATGCAGGTATGTGTGTGTATGTATATACCATCTTACAGTGGACTGATTTATACTCTTGACTGGTGTAACACCGACAGTGGTCATCATCGCCTCCCCATACAACATGATGAATGGTTTAGAGAGAGAGAGAGAGAGAGAGAGAGAGAGAGAGAGAGAGAGAGAGAGAGACTAGTTGGTTTAACCTCCAGTTCAGAAGAGCACTCCATTCAGTTTTTAAACCTCCCCTCTGCCATTTTTTTTCTTTCCCAAATTTTTTTATATTGGATCTTCGTGTTTTGGGATTTCGGGCCGAATGGCTCGGGATGGTATGGGGAATTTTTATTCGGAATTAGCGACTGACGGGAGGGGGGCGGAGGCTCAGAAATCGGGCGGCCGAGGAATGCTGATGGGTGGTGGGGGGAGGCTGTCCCTCGTCGTGTTTGGAAGGGCACCACACGGCATGTTATTGACTTGGGGAAATTTTTCTGCTCGTTTATTTTTTCCATTTTTTCCCAGTTTTTTTTTTTTTTAGTTTTCTGCCTCGTGGGGATACCCGGCCCCCTTAACTGTGATAGCACCAGGTATATACGCTGTCTGTTTTGTGCTTCCAGAGGGTTTGTGTGTT
>NC_089782.1:29066735-29069235 GCF_040412425.1 Macrobrachium rosenbergii
TTTAAAGACATCATCATACTTAAAATAATAAATAATAATAATAATAATAATAATAATAATAATAATAATAATAATAAATTTGGGACAGTCTAGAGTACGAACAGGATGCATACAGGTATTGGGAAGGGGGTGAGGGTAGTACCACCGTCCCATCTGTCAAGAGAGACATCAACCCCCCGCCCCCTGACACCCAAGTCCCGTTTACGTTCCCCCTCGCCCCCGTCCTCCCCCTCCCCCTCCCCCTCCCCCTCGCAATGTAGTGTCACCCTAGCCCTGGAAGGACTGCTTTTGGCAAGACAATCTCCGGCACTGCTTGAGAAAAGGGGAGAGGCATGAAATAGGATGTGGGATTGGGGGAGGGGAATGGATCCCTTCCCCTCCCTTTCCACACCCCTCCCCCTTCCTTTACCCCTCCCCTTCTTTTTTTTTGGGGGGGGGGAAGGTTATGGAACTGTCGGACCAAAACTGGAAGAAAGGTCGACGGGGAGGATATTAAATGTTGAGAGAAATACGGTACGGAACATTCATTCGTGTATTAGGAAGCTTCGGGCTCTCTCTCTCTCTCTCTCTCTCTCTCTCTCTCTCTCTCTCTCTCTCTCTCTCTCTCTCTCTGTCCTGCTGCTTGCTGTGAACCTTTTCACTTTTCTGCACTATGTTGGAAAATAATTTCATAACTTTTTCTATATATCGTTATCCATATATGCATATATTATATAGAGTATTTCTCTCTCTCTCTCTCTCTCTCTCTCTCTCTCTCTCTCTCTCTCTCTCTCTCTCTCTCTCTCTCTCTTAGTGCTTGATGTAAACGTTTTCACTTTACTGCATGCATGAAAATGAAGTGGACGTTCAGTCTTTGCATGGTGGAAATTAATTTAATACATTTATCTGTATAACTTTATATATATATATATATATATATATAATATATATATATATATATATATATATATATATATATATATATATATATATATATATATATTGTCTACCCTTGTAGCTTGTAGCTCCGTGATAGAGTGCTGAGCGCTCGATCACCGACCCAGAAGAGGGTGGACGATATGTGGCTGCATTCTAAAATTCCAGAATGCTTCTGTTAACCTAAGGATCGAATTAGCTTTTGTGCTGTTAGTGGACTGTTGTGGGTCGCAGATGTGGTTTTGAGAGAGAGAGAGAGAGAGAGAGAGAGAGAGAGAGAGAGAGAGAGAGAGAGATGGAAAAGTAAAAGACTTAAACGTTCAGTATTCTGTTAGTTGTACAATTAAAACATGCATTCTCTCTCTCTCTCTCTCTCTCTCTCTCTCTCTCTCTCTCTCTCTCTCTCTCTCTCTCTCTCTCTCAGGGATAAAGGTCACTTGACCCCCTCTCACTCTCTCCAGGCTTTTTGAGCCGGTGACCCATTCTCGTTCATGTCTATTGCAATCAGGTCAGTTAAAAGTGTGTCAGTAGACTGTATGTTTTTCCTCTAAAAGAAAGGTCATTAACCCTTCACTTCCGGAATTGTTTTTGCACCGAAAAAGAAAAACCTTACATGGAATATATTTCCATTAATTTAGTTTGTCTTTCGTTTTATTTTTTGTAGTGTAGACAAAGGAAATATTGAGAGGAATTTTGTTTGCTTTCGAATTTTGGCCGTGCGAATGATGCCAGTGATTTGTAGGTGTATAGGTGTAAGCTTTTTCTGTTTTGGTCTTTCACGCGTACTTAATGGGATCTCTCTCTCTCTCTCTCTCTCTCTCTCTCTATATTATATATATATATATATATATATATATATATATATATATATATATATATATATATATATATATTATATATACACATATATATACTTATATATATATATATAACCACAGTATATATATACATATATGTATACATATATATATATATATATATATATATATATATATATATATATATATATATATATATATATATATATATATATACACACCCACACATATGTTTACTGTGTGGTATGGTTGTCAGTCAGAACCAATCGTGAAAAGTTTTGTTTTATCTTTAAGATAAAACCCGTGTAAAAAAAAAAAAAAATTCGAAATTACCCATGCAGCTCTCGCAAAGATGATGCTTTCATGGCGCGTGCGCCATTTTCCTTTTATTTTTCATCTTGTTGCATACGAAATTTTCTGATTATTATTCAGAATGTTCTGTACTGGAAGAGATTTTTGTGCTTTTTTTTTTTTAATATTTTTCTAATATTTTTGCAGAATGGTATGTGCATAATGCGTCCGGAGTGCGTAATTTTGACTTGTAAAAGGTTCTGTATATATATATATAGTGTATATATATACTATATATATATATATATATATATATATATATATATATATATATATATATATATATATATATATATATATATATATATACAGTACAGTATATAGTCTATGTATATATGTATATATATATATGCGTGTGTGTGTGCGTGCGTGTGTGTGTGTGTTTATGTGGGTGTATTCAAAATGGAGCTAATTAT